>NW_020838005.1:7983135-8462484 GCF_003676395.1 Aethalodelphis obliquidens
TCCGGGAAGATCCCACATGCCGCGGAGCAGCTGGGCCCGTGAGCCATGGCCGCTGAGCCTGCGCGTCCGGAGCCTGTGCTCCGCAACGGGAGAGACCACAACAGTGAGAGGCCCACGTACCGAAAAAAAAAAAAGAAACACAACCAGCAATTACACTCAAATTCTTTTTTTTATATAAATTTATTTATTTATTTATTTTTGGCTGCATTGGGTCTTCGTTGCTCCACGCGGGCTTTCTCTAGTTGTGGTGAGCTGGGGCTACTCTTCCTTGTGGTGCGTGGGCTTCTCATTGCGGTGGCTTCTCTTGTTGCGGAGCACGGGCTCTAGGCGTGCGGGCTTCAACAGTTGTGGCACACAGGCTCAGTAGTTGTGGCGCACGGGCTCTAGAGCGCAGGCTCAGTAGTTGTGGCGCACGGGCTTAGTTGCTCCGCAGCATGTGGGATCTTCCCAGACCAGGGCTTGAACGCGTGTCCCCTGAATTGGCAGGTGGATTCTTAACCACTGCGCCACCAGGGAAGCCCTCCACTCAAATTCTTTGACTGGAAAGAAAAAAATGCCTCATCCACTTGAAAATCTATTAACTTTTTCATTGGTCAGGAAAGCTGATGAAACTTGCTGTTCTTCTGGAAAATTTTTACTTCTTTTGGAGCAGAGACCTCTTCCACCCAAATCCTTATGAGAACTCTTGGATTTTGAAATTAAGTCCTCTTGCTGTAATATAGAGTATCTCCAAAATAGCGTGCTTTGTCACTTCTCAAATCAGCCAGTGTGAGTTCACCACTCATATACTGATTTACGTTTGGAAAACTTCTTGTCCCCATATGACTAATATGTTTTTGAGAGTCACTCAGTTATTTACATGGAGTATGACTGGGTGATCTCTAAGACATAAAACAATATCATTGTCATATTTATGCATATAATTTACTCACTTATCAAAATGGCATTGTATCCCCTTAAAATAAAAGATTTTAAAAAATGATTGTTACATGTCAATACATTATTATTATCTATATCACACTATGTCTGGCTCTAACCCCACATATTCTAACTAAATTTATCTCCCATAGGCAACCTTAATATGGTCAACCCTAATGGACACTTCTATGCCTTGATTTTCATGGGCTTCTCAACAGCAGCTGTCTTCAATTTTAGCTCTCGCTCTTTTTTTTTTTTTTAACATCTTTATTGGAGTATAATTGCTTTACAATGGTGTGTTAGTTTCTGCTTTATAACAAAGTGAATCAGCTCTACGTATACATATATCCCCATATCTCTTCCCTCTTGGGTCTCCCTCCCTCCCACCCTCCTTATCCCACCCCTCTAGGTGGTCACAAAGCACCGAGCTGATCTCCCTGTTCTATGAGGGTGCTTCCCACTAGCTATCTGTTTTACATTTGGTAGTATATATATGTCCATGCCACTCTCTCACTTCATCCCAGCTTACCCTTCCCCCTCCCCGTGTCCTCAAGTCCATTCATTCTCTAGTAGGTCTGCATGTTTATTCCCGTCCTGCCCCTAGGTTCTTCATGACCATTTTTTTTTTAGATTCCATATATATGTGTTAGCATAAGGTATTTGTTTTTCTCTTTCTGGCTTACTTCACTCTGTATGACAGACTCTAGGTCCATCCACCTCACTACAAATAACTCAGTTTCGTTCCTTTTTATGGCTGAGTAATATTCCATTGTGTATATGTGCCACATCTTCTTTATCCATTCATCTGTCGATGGACACTTAGGTTGCTTCCATGTCCTGGCTATTGTAAATAGAGCTGCAATGAACATTGTGGTACATGACTCTTTTTGAATTATGGTTTTCTCGGGGTATATGCCCAGCTCTTTTCATCTCACACTTTGTGTGATTCTCAGACAATTTCATCCAAACAAAAAGCTTCAACTATCACCCGTGTGATAACTACTCTCAGGTCAATATCAACAGCCCAGTTCACTGACCTGGGTTCCAAATTCATTAAACTCACATTAAACTCATTTCTAATGCCAGACTTAACTAACCACAACTTCCTGTGTTCTGTCTCTCAGGAGCATCATTAGGTTTTGCCCTAGACTTTCAAGTTATCTGAAATGTCTTGCTCTCACCACCCACCCTTTGATTTATGGGTCTCTATGTGTTCTGGTAATTTTGTATCTGTTCCCTCTGCCATTATTATAGTTCAGATCTTAATCTTTTCTCATATGGATTCCAAAGAATTTCCATACCGCAGGTTTTAGTCATCCTCAACCAGTCCAAAAGGCTAATTCTAAAAAGAAAGATACACTTTTGATCATGTCACATCACTGCTTAAAATTCTCTAGTGGAACTCTATCACTGACTTTTGCAGTCTGGAAATCCTACTACTCCAGCCATATCCCTCAGCTGGGACCTACATATATCTTTTGCTGCAAATATATTAAATTACTGAAAAATTTCTAAATATTACCATATGTCAGGGGCACCTTTATACCTGTTGTTCTCTGAGTTTGGCATTCTAATATGTGCAGTTAATATCATGTCATCATCTTACAATACTCAGCTCCCCTTGGAAAACAGTATCAAGTAGATTATAGAAGCATGTTGACTATAGTAAACTCAGACTTTCCTTTGAGTCACTTTTTCTTGACTTCCAAAATACTCTGTGTATACATCTATTAAAACAGCTATTCTCTATGTTATTATTGTTTTTCCTGACCATCTTCCCAAATTTACTGAGTTCTTTGAGGTGAAACTTTATTTTTTATGTCTGTGTACCTGAGACTAACACATCAACTAACAGCTAGTTATACTCCATAAATATTTCTGAAAAGTAAAATAGTGAACATATTAGAGACAAGCATAGTAGGCCCTCAAGAAAGGCAAAAGTATAACATAAAATGTCCACCTCACTCACCCTTATAGCATATAACCTATATGTTAAATAGATATATAAAATACTTATATATTTATATTATTTTATATTATAACACTGATCTTAAGGTTGAGTGAAGTAGGCATTTTATATTGTACTTTTGCCTTTATCTATAATATTTATAGATATTAAATATTTATATTTAATATTTGCAGCAGAAAAGAAAACTTTCCATGTGTTTGAAACAATGTGCTTCCTTTTTAGATTTGATTTAGTATATGAAAGCATTAAACAGGCTAAACATGTGTTAATGGCATTTGTTAATCCTTCCAGCAGCATGGAGACCAAATTTAAGGAGAATATAATAGCAGAATAAATTATAAAACCAATCTTCCAATGATGGTACTGTCACAACACCCAGTCTCTATTGTACAGATTTATTGTACTTTCATTTGGCATTTCCTTGTCATTAGAACATGCCCAGTGGGGTGTAAGCCTCCAGAAGCTCATTACTTTAAACAAGCTGGCAAGTTATTATGAAATTTACTGTGATCCTGTTTGAAATTTAAAGCAGGAACTTTTTGTACCAAGTTGAGACAGTCTTAAGCAAACAATAACTCTGGTGTACACCTTAAAGGAACTTATGACATACTCTCTTTTAAAATTTATTTTAGTGACGTATAGTTGATTTACAATGTTATGTTAATTTCTGCTGTACAGCAAAGTGATTCAGTTATATACATGTATATATTCTTTTTCATATTCTTTTCCATTATGGTTTATCACAGGATATTAAATATAGTTTCCTCTGCTATACAGCAGAACCTTGTTGTTTATCCACTTATGACATACTCTTGTTTTCAATATTTAAAATCAAAAGTGTATGTTCAGTACTATAACATTCCATGTTCCTTTTTTTTTTTTTTTTTTTTGTGGTACGCAGGCCTCTCACTCTTGTGGCCTCTCCCATTGCGGAGCACAGGCTCCGGACGCGCAGGCTCAGCGGCCATGGCTCACGGGCCCAGCCGCTCTGTGGCATGTGGGATCTTCCCAGACCGGGGCACGAACCCGCGCCCACTGCGTCGGCAGGCGGACTCTCAACCACTGCGCCACCAGGGAAGCCCCCTTTTTTTGTTTTATAAATGGGACATTGTTTTCTTTCATAAAAATGATAATACATTGAATGAATATTAGGCCATTCGAGTTTTAATGTATAGGTATGACAAAAAACAGTTTTACTGTAGCTCCAATCATTACAAAGAGAGACCAGAAGACTGAACTTAAGAGACAGTTGAGAGAGCAAATGATTGAAAACTCAGACGCTGAAGTCCACCAAGATCTGCAAGTGACCATTCATGCCTTGGTTTCCTCAACTATAGATAATAACAACATTTTTCAGAGGGCTGTGAAGTATAAATGAGATCATGCACATACAAGCTCAGTCCAGTGCCTAAATGGTAGTGTTGCATTTGTTTTTGTCTGTTCATTTTATCAGATAGATTACAAAAACATACTAAATATGCATAATACAGCTAGAAAAAAATTTTTTTATTTAAAAACTTCATTAACTTCTTTGGTCATTCTTTCTAGAAACAGTTCTGGGAGTCTATTCTGTGGCCTCTGCTGTACTATTACTGCAAATGTGAGGACAAGTCAGTTCCTGCCCTGCAAGTAGTTTACGACTAGTCGGGGACACAAGCAATAAACGATGAGGTTGCACTGCAACTGTGAGCTCCTTGAGGATAGGGACCCTTGGCTTCCATTTAACACACCATCTGGCACAAAGGGTACACTCCAAAAATATTTGTTGTGATGAAAGCAATTTTCACATATTGAGGTCTAGGGAAGTCATTCTGGCTTATACACAATTTAAGTTGAATTTTGTGCTAACTAGAAGAGCCTGTTTGTGGACTATCAGACATACATTGCACATCTACTTTAATTATTAAAGAAAAGGGTGCATTGACCAGAAGTAAAGAATGTCCATGTTAAAAATAAAAATTAAATGTCTCCCTTCCTGGAACACCAATGCTTGTACTCCCTCAGTGATAAGACTTCCTTCCCAGGTGCCAAGGCCATACTGACTTGCTGTGTATGTGCTGAGCTGTTCTGTTTTTTTTTTTTTTCTTTTTCAAAACCTTGAAGAAATGTACACCTGACTTGTTTGAGATTCTTTGTTCTGACAAGATCTAACACTGTTCTGAAAACCATGCTTCTCTGGAGCATTTCCTCAGAGTTATCTGAGAGGCTGTCTCCCGGGCTACAGTCCTCAGCTGGGCTCAGATAAAACCCTTTTCTATTTGTATTATAGATTGTTTATTATTTCTGTCTACAGTTGAAAGAATAAAGGGAAAAGAAGAGAAGGGTGAAAGGGAGGAGAGGGAGGGTAAGAGCAACTATCAATGAAGGTATAAAGAAAATGCATTAAACGTGAGTGAGCATTTCAGAAAGTCAGTGTGGGAAGAAGAGGTGATCTTTGACAGTGAGCTGTAAAAGATGAGGTGAAGAAACAAAACTATCCTGGGCTGAGGGAATATATGTAATGTTGACAAATCAGAAAATAACACAAATGGTCTGGAGAAGTACTGTTAGATGGGAGTCTAGGTCCCCAGGGTGGAAACAAGAGTGATGGGTAGTGGGCGGTGAGGCCTGAATGATGGTGTTGGAGCAAAGCTGTGAAGATCCTGATAATCGAGCTTGGACTTCGTAGAGATAAGAGGGTTTTCTCTTAGATAATGGAAAGCAAGAAAAAAGTGTCATTGGAGGAGAACCATACTTTTCTTACATGTTTTTCTTCTTGTGGTAAAAGACTCAATATAAAACATACTCTTTTAACCATATTTAACTGTGCAGTTCAGTGGCACCAAGTACATTCACATTGTTGTACAACTCTCACCACCGTCTCTCTCCCAAATTTTTCACCTTCCTAAACTGAAACTCTGTCCCCTTTAAACACTAACTCTCCATTCCCCCCTCCACTCCCCTCTCCACAGCAGAAATAGAGACACAGACATAGAGAACAAACGTATGGACACCAGGGGTGGGAAGGGGGTGGGATGGATTGCGAGATTGGGACTGACATATATACACTACTATGTATGAAGTAGATGGCTGGTGAGGACCTACTGTATAGCACAGGGGGAAGAAAAAAAGAACATACTTGCTTTGTTTTAAGAAAGAATCATCAGGGCTTCTTTGTGATAGACAGATGAGCTACAAAGACTGGCGACAGAAAGGTCACTTGGGAGGATAGTACACAAATTCAAACAAATTATGATCAGCCAGGCTAGATTTGGATAAAAGTATGTAAGAGCCGAAGGTTTGGGGAAGCAGTTACCTTCTCCCTTTGGCAGACGCTTCTCCTTCTTCATTCACCCCAGGGACCGCGCACACTACTTCTTGGTTTCTTTGGGCTGCCCACGGCAGGGCTTGAAAAATCCACCCATCCGTGTCCCACGATCCAGAAAGTGAGTCATCACACAGGCAAAACTTACGAGTTGAAACCAGCATCGAAGGATGAACATAAAATCAATTTCTGGATAAACATGGGAACAAAAGAAGATGAGAAAAATAACTAAACTGAAAAGCAGGCAATAATATGAACGGACAAGAAGAAACCAAGAGAAAATACGTGCGAAATGAAATTGGTCCCTGGAAGATACGTCAAACACTCAAACATGCAGTAGGAAAGTATCCAAGCAGATATGGAGAAATAAAGGGAAAAGTAAATAAATAAATGAAAAGAAAAATAGGAAATCTATACAAAACTTTGGAAAATCAGACAGCAAGTGCATCAAGCATCAATGACTGAGGTTTTAATGACTGATAGTTCCCTATATGTTTCAGTCTGACTTACCTATTTGCTTACTGCTGGGATAAGTGTCTATCTCGTCCAGGTTCTCGTAATGCACACACCTACATCCAAACACCCTCACATTCAAACACACACGCACACACACACCACCACCACCACCACCACCACAGCTTACCCATAAGAGGAAGTAATAAAACAACAAAACGTGTTTCAAGGAATCGAATGGAACACCTTAATCTGCTTCTCTTATTATCTCCTTTGTCCTGCAGGGCTTGGCTCTGAACGTGGGCTTTCAATACTATTTGCCTCTCTGGCTCTGTGGTTCCAGGTATCTTTCACCTTCCTATACGGCTTTCACATCCCAGGAAGGTCTCCCTGCAAAATCGAGTCCCAACAGCCCCTTCTGGCTGAGCACCCCTTCCCAGCTGCTTCTAGTGTCTTCACTGGGAAAGTTCTAGAAGGGCAAAGTTAAGTCATGAATCTGGGAGCAAGAATGTGAATGCAGCTGGCTCAGGTGAAGGAGTGGACCTTCCAGAAGGAAAGCGTCCATCAAGCATATCTGGACAGTTCAGCCTATCACTGCTGCTCGAAACGATTTGCACTTGTTTCTACATTTTTTACTTGGCATGTTTTAGATGACTTTACATGGAAGCCAATGTCTTTAATGATAAACCCATCTACTACATTAATCTGTAATAACCCTAGGAAACATTTTATAAGCCACATAGAAGGAATGACCTTAGGACAGTCGGTGGGAAACAGGAAGTTCAGCTCCCAGCGTCCCGTCCTCCCACTTCTCCACCACCCACGTGAACATTGGTGAGTTCCTGAGGCCTAGGTGCCTGCCATGAGCACTGATGTTTTATGAGAAAACGATGTCAGTGATATCCTTTTTCTCTTTTCTACTTAGTCACTGTGTCCTCTGCAATACGATTTTTAGTGCCCACTTTGGCGGCACATATACTGAAATTGCCGTAGGATTTTTAGAGAATTGAAAGAAACGGTTGGCCTAGAGACAGAGGACTGTACTAGGAATGCCACGTATATGCTATATTTGCCAAAGATTTTATATGAAAGACGGCTTATAAGGGAATCCAGCCACCTCTAACGCGGTTGACGAGAATTCTGCCCAAAAAAGACACTCTATACCAGAAGACCAGAAACAATTACAAGAAGAATGATCATTTTTTAGTTCCCACTATTGCAAAGTATTGTACTTAGTTTTCAAAAATATATCTTCTCATTTAATCTTCCTGATATCCTGTGAGGTAGGTATTGACTCCAGTGTTACAGACATGATAATGAAGGCTTTTAGAGACGTTAAGTAAGATGACTGAGATAACATAACAAGAACACATATAATAACATACTGATAATCAATACGTGTAAAAAGCAGGTGTAGTTCTGAAAAAAAGAGAACATATAAATTGTTCATGTAGATCGGCCTTTCATTCATTTAAGTTCACAGTGACAGTCATAGCTCTGCTTGGCCGTAAGTAGGCATCTAACTGGCAACAGACCTCCTTAAAAATGAGAAGCAAAAAGCTCATGTTCCACTTTCTCTTGTCAACTTCTTTCAAAAAAAGTGAAGAAGACGATAATATTGAGTATTGTCGCCTCAGTAAGTATTAGAAGGTTATCCTTCTCAAGTACAGATTCCTGATATTTACAGTTCAATGTAGTCATTCTTTTTAGCAAAATATTTATTGAATTCCTCCCATGTGGCCCCCATCAGCCTATACCCTGGAGACGCAAAGGTGAACAAATAAGCTGGTGTCCCATCCGTTGTGGAGCTTATTTTCTAGTTCAGGAGATATGCCTAAATGAAATAATTCCAAGTCAGGATCAGTGATAGGCAGGTTACAAAGGGCTTAGGGAGAGAATTAAAGGATGGGGGCGGGTGTCAGGAAGGATACCTCTGAGCGACTTTGGTGGACTTCAGAGGTTTTGGTCTATCCAGCCTCATCTGTGAGCTATTCACTCTCGGCACTGAGAAATTTTGGACAGACCGTTGGCCAAGGTGCCTATAGTCCACCTACCGTGGAGATAAGATTGTGTCTTTTCCTCTATAACAGGGATTGGTTTGGGGATGAGCACATAACCCAAAGGAGGGCAGTCAGAATCTGGTACTTTAACAGAGAAAAAAAATTCCCATCTCGAGGAGTTGCTAAACTTTTGAAAAGCTGGCCGCAGTCACATTTACAACCTACAGGGAATTTGTCCAAGAAGTGAAAGAGAAAAAGAGGAAGCCCTCAATTCCAATCCCGGCTGTGACTAAAGCCACAATCACCTCCGCATGTTTCAGTTTGAGGCCAATGCACTGCCCCTAAATTGCTTAAGTTACTTAGCTTGTCGTTGGTTCCTGTAGCATTACTCATGAGATAATCATGAGTTATTCACGGGTGAGATTTCAGCTTTGGCATGAGTGACCTAAAGGAAAGAGTAGGGAAGAGTTGGGAAGAATATGGACGAAACAGCATCTCTGGCAGAGGAAATGGTAGGTGAAAGTTTCCTGAGGTAGGAAGTAATTTTAATTTTTCTGAGAACAAATAGCTGTATCACCCATTAAGAGAAGAACACACAACAATGTCTATTGTGATTGACAAAAATCAACATCATATTGGAATTCCTTGCCAATAAAAGAAAGAAGTATCAGAAATAAGAGACAGCAGGGAAGAAAGGAAGAGACAGAACTGTCATCTGTAAACATCTGCCTTCACAGAAAAAATTAAAAATATATATATAGACAACCTGTTAGAACAAATAAGAGGGTTCTGCATGAAATCTGGGGGAAAGATCAATATGGAGAAGTGAGTGGTGTCTTTACACACCAGCAATAACCCATTAGAAAATGCCCTAATGGGACTTCCCTGGCAGTCCAGTGGTTAAAACTCTGAGCTTCCAATGCAGGGGGCGGGGGTTTGATCCCTGGTCAGGGAACTAAGATCCCACATGCCGTGCAGTGTGGCCAAAAGAAAAAAAAAGAAAAAGCACTAATATAAAAACAAACATGGTGATAGCAGCAACAAACATGGTGCTTCTAGGAACAAAATTAATAAAAGGAATGTAAAACTGCTACACAGAAAAATTATAAATTTTCATAGATGGATATAAATAAAATTTAAATAACTGGAGAAAGACATTATTAATACTGAGTGGGAAGATTCAATGTTATGTGTATCTCAATTTCTCCTCAAATTTATCTGCAAATCTCATGTAATTTCAACCAAAATATCCAGGGAATTTTTCATGAAGCTACCGTAAGGGGGTGCAAAGCTTTACCTGGACTCTCCTTGCGTCTGTGATTGGGCCTGAGACGACAGATTCACAGAAGAAAAGCATACAGATATTTCCATGTACCTCACAGCCCCACAGGAAAATAAAGACCCAAAGAAGCAGCAGCAAGACCCAGATGTTTATCTAGTAGATTGAACAAAGAGTGGCAGCCGAAGAAAAGTAACTAAAACATAGAGGGAGGCGAAAGGAAGATAAGAGTTATTTTTCAAAGTCTATTTGTACAGGTTTTTCTCAGGCTCAACTCAGCATCTCTGGTGATAAGAATGTTTCTTTTCTCCTAGGACAGAGAAGGCAAATCTCACATGGAGTTTAATCTCCCGCTTTCGGGCAGAAAGCAGGCAGGCAGAGTATCCCTTTGGTATCTGCTGTTTTTCAAGTGCCGTTAACTCAAAATAATCCTGATGCCAAGTGGTATATTTTGGGGTGGCATTTTCTGCCACCCTTAACTACGTAAGCGAATTCTAAAATTCGTTTGGAAAAATACAAGTCCAAGGACCCCCCCAGGACAATTTTGACACCCAAGTAGGCCAATCAAGTCTCTCTGAGAGCTCTTCTTTAGCGTCTTGTTCAAAGGTGGTCCATGACTACTAAGGCCATCAACTGTCCCAGGGGCTTGTGAGAAATGCAGAATCTCAGGCCCTGCCCAGACCTACAAAACCAGAATCAAAATCCCCAGATGATCTGTATTCAAATGAAAGTTTTCAACACAATCATCTAGTGTTCATCATTATACCTTCTCCCCATGGATTTAATCTTTTGACTTTTGATTGTAAATTTCAGCATAGGCTATTAGGCTCAAAAGCCCAAGACTTAGATAATTTGGTTTGCTTTCATTCTATAGGTTTCAAGACCTAATCTAAATTTTCTCGACCTACTTTCTTTGTATAAAGACCACAAGAAACATCATCCCAACTAGCAATGTATACCTAGCATCCTACCATCCTTAAGGAATACCATACATCGAATTATTCTCTCTCATAGGTCCCTCTGCAGATGCAACATAGGGAAACACATGAGTAATGTCACTGGTTGTAAAGGAAGCTAAAATATTCAGGGAAGTCTTGGGTGCCTTCACTACTTCTGCTGTGACATTGCACTTCCTTCCCTTCTCAGCTGGATTTAATGCTTCCTTTTCATGGTTGACTTTCTTGCTCTGCTTTATGGCAGCACCAAGCCCTTCCTGGTTTTGAAGTTTTTCCTGCTAAAAGTTCCACCCTAGAGCTCCCCAGTGAACTTTCACCTCTGTTATCAAAAGATGAAGACCCTGGGACCTTGCCCCTTCCCTCGCGGCACGGCCGCCTCCCCAGTGCAGCTTGGTCATATGTATAGGACGGGATGAATGTGCCTTTTCTCCTTTGCGTTTCCTTCTACCCATCTCATCTCCATTCTACCAAAGGCATGCTTTTGCCTCAAGGTGGCTCAGGATTGCTGATAAAAAAAGAAAATGTAAAGAAAGTGTTGTCAATATTCAGATGTTGAGATTTAAGATTTTTGAGACCCCAATAAGCCTACAGACTTAAATAAATAGCTTTGCCAAAAGAAGGATTTTCTAAACACTTTAATCTCCCCAAAATACAACAAAGCCCAGTTTCTGGGCAAACTGACTATTAATATTCCAATAATGGAAGCAACTTAAATGTCCATCAAGAGATGAATGGATAAAGAAGACGTGGTACATATATACAATGGAATATTACTCAGCCATTAGAAAGAATGAAATAATGCCATTTGCAGCAACACGGATGGACCTAGAGATTGTCATACTGAGTGAAGTAAGTCAGACAGAGAAGGACAAATATCATATGATATCGCTTATATGTGGAAACCAAAAAATAAATGATACAAATGAACTTATTTACAAAGCAGACTCACAGACTTAGAGAATGAACTTATGGTATGGCAGCAAATAGATGCAAGAAAAATTGATAAGAGCACAACCCAACCCTCCTATGTTGTCCTTCAGATAAAAACCCAGCAAGGTTCAAGTTTATTGAAATTTCATGGCATGCACTCCAGAGAATCCTTTGCAAATAATACAAAGCAGTTACTTTATTAGTAGGAGTAAGTTGTTGTAAAATAAAACTTTATTCTATGATATTGTAAATTTTGTGAGGTAGAGAAAATGTTTTATCTCCATTGCCTAGACAACAGAGTCTCAGTAAATAATATTGAAAGAATAAAATGTGGGGAAGATTAAATACAAAGTAGTGCAATGCAGGCAAACACAAAAATAGGAACGTTCATTGTACATGAGGTTATGTGCTAGTAGCTCTAGTTGACGACAAAGGATAATCAGATGTGGTAACACTCTGAAGCCACGTACATTCAGAAACAGCTAGAATACATGGCCGTGCAGGGCTCTGCGTCAAAAAGAGAGTCCATATGCTAACCAAGTGACATCATCACCGAGTGTGTGAGGAAGGATGTATTTCAGCACTGAGGGCCAGCGCCATGATCTCTGGTGGTCAGAAAAGACTTTAAGGATCTGATAGAAACTTGAGTTCTTGAAGAACGGAAAGCTAAGGAAACTAACGTTTAGTGAGCCTCTATAATATATCGGTTACTTTCCTAGGAATTTTATAAGTCTTCTCATTTTAGTCTCATAGCAATTCTCTGAAGCAGTATTTTTATGCACATTTTACATGTAGGTGAGGTAACAGCCCTAAGGAAGCAAAAAAAAAAAAAAAAGTTTGGACCCAGGTGTACAATGTTCTCTCTATTCCCTTTCGTGGGTGAGATTCAAGTAGGTGAACAGAAGGCTTGGGTCACAGAAAATACCCTATAGGTAAAAGGGAGAGGATTAGCAAGAAGGAAATACAGGATATGACTTTAAGAGTGAGTAAGTGAGTAATATTCCATTGTATATATGTGCCACATCTTCTTTATCCATTCATCCGATGATGGACACTTAGGCTGCTTCCGTGTCTTGGCTATTGTAAATAGAGCTGCAATGAACATTTTGGTACATGACTCTTTTTGAATTATGGTTTTGGCATGGACATATATACACTACCAAACTTAAAATAGCTAGCTAGTGAGAAGCAGCCGCATAGCACAGGGAGATCAGTTCGGTGGTTTGTGACCACCTAGAGGGGTGGGATAGGGAGGGTGGGAGGGAGGGAGACGCAAGAGGGAAGAGATATGGGAACATATGTATATGTATATGTATAACATATGTATATGTATATGTATAACTGATTCACTTTGTTATAAAGCAGAAACTAACACACGATTGTAAAGCAATTATACTCCAATAAAGACGTTAAAAAAAAAAAAGAAAAGGGAAAGAAAAAAAAAAAAAAGAGTGAGTAAGTGAACCAGTCGAGTTGGAGACTGAACAAAAGCAGGATCGCTGGACAACGTGCATGCCCTTCTCATTATCACAAGAATTAACTTCCCAAAGTGTGTATCTGTTCTTTCATTCACCACATATTTACTGAGTATCTTCTCTGAACCATGCACATACTAGCCATTTGGAAGCCTTATTTTTTAAAGTCAGACCAAATATCCTGTTCTTGTGGACTTGAAAATAGATAGTAAATAATAAACTTAGTACATAAATAAATTGCATAGTCTTTTAGGAGGTGGTATGGCTTAAGAAAAAAACAATTTTTTTTAAAGTACAGATTTAATCTTATTATTCTCCTCACTCCAGATACCTTATGATTCTTCTGGAAGCAATGGAATAATGTCTTAACCTCTGAGCATGTTTTCAAGGCTATGACTAACCCAAAATAATAAATACTTCTCTTCACCAACCACTACAACAACCCTGGAGACGAATCATACCAGGAAACTTGATATCATACCAGGAAACTTGCCAAAACCTCATACAGAAATTTGTTCATATTGTTTCTTACTCCTGGGATAGTACTAATCCACCAAGGCTTACCGAAATGTCAGTCGCCCCTTAAAGCCCAATTCAAGTATCACTTCTTTTTCTTAGTCAGTCTGAGTTTTAATCTGTATCTTCTATTTGTATTTATATCTGTCTCCTCAAACAGAGAGTAAATTTCTCTGTAAGGGAATTGGGAAGATGACCAGGTTGGTGTAGATCAGATTTTGAAGGTCCTTAAAGGCCCCAGTTAAGTGTCTAGGTATTTCCCACCTGCATAGTCACTTGATACGACTAAAATTTATTCCTTTGTGGTTTATAAAACTGTATTTATATGAAGTATGAAAACATAAAGTCAAATATTTATATTCGAATAAAATCCAAAAATAAGTATCGGAAAAAAGAAGACATAAAATATGTATGTGAAGAAGACTTACATAACACACTAGAAACAGATGACATCATTCCTCAAAGGCTGAGAAAGAAGAAATAAGAAAGGCAGGAAATGTTCATAGAATTCTGATAAACAGAGTTCAAACTATTGACCCCCACATGGTGTCCTCCCTCAAGACCTGATTTAACCCTGATCTCTCTTATCAATGCCCTCTTTTCCCACTCCTTCTCATCTCTAATTACTTTTTCTGTTCTATTAAGTGTAAGAAGTCACAGTCTGAAATGGATAGACTAGGAATTGAAGGGCACACATTCCCGTGGAAACTGTAGCCCAGAGTCCCAGAGGCCTGCTGCCCCCAACACTGCCCAACTGGGGCTTTCAGACCAGGGCTTGTTTCCATGTTTGAAAAACCACAACAATGAGAAAGTTTATTAAAAATATCTGTGCTTCCTAATTTGGATTTCAGTAACACCTAGTTGTCTTCTTTAAATTGTGTTTATATCCAACTTCATAAGGCAACAATAGTAGAATATGGTTAAGGGCAGGAGGGAAAAGATTTCAAGGGCAGAGATAAACTAGAATATTTTAAGTAATCAAATTAGAGGACCTAGCTGATTTACATCACATACAATTCTAATTCTGACTTCTTTTAGTTATAACGTGTGCTGAATAACAGAGCAATGAGAAATAGGACAACTGGGAGAAGTCTTCAGGAAGAAACTAGATTCCTTAGGTGGGAGCAGGGGCGGGAGTCAAAAGCCCAGAAGATGCTAATATTCTATGTATTTGAAATATATTTTAAAAAGTGACAAGATGGCAGAAGGAATGAAGCAAGGAAGGAAAGAAGTGAGCAAAAGAATGGAGAGACAGAGGGAGAGAGAGTAAGAGGGAGAAAACAAGACTGAAAAAAAACAACCTTCTTGGCAGTGAAAATTATTTAAGCTTTTTGGGTCTTTTCAGCACTGACCATACAATTTCACTTTAAAGGTTGATTAGAAAATACAATAAGAAGATATAAAGCATGAGAAACTAAAAAAGCATTAGATGAAGAACCCTGAAACTAAGTAGAAGCTTTTTATTAACAATAAAGTGGAAAAATTTTTATTGAAAAAGAAGTAAAAACATTGCAGTTGTATTTTTTGTCTCAAACCAAAGCTACGGGTCCAAATCCAAGCTGTCATGACGCCCCATGAATCCAATACCATAAAAAACATTGATGGGTACAAGACCCTCTCATTAGCCCCATCCTTTATGCACAGAAAGAAAACACAACAACTAATTGGTATTTTCTGGATTATTTAAAGAAATTATTCCCTAACAACAACAAAAAATATTTTTTGTTTCTGAGATTGTGAAATTCTACTGTTGTGTCCAAATGAAAAATAATAATAATAACTATTTAAGGATTTATTCTTAAATAGTTGGGGGTACTAAGACCATTCTGTGGACCAAATGTTGAAAGACAAAAGGGAGATTTAAAGACATTACCATAAAGGGCACCAGAATATGCCACTGCAAAATATGCCTCTTTAGCATATAGATTATTTTGATCTAAAAGCCGAAGAGAATCAGCAAATCCGGGAAAAGCTCTAAAAATGGGGTTTCCTTTTGTAAAGGAAATTTCCATTTGTAAAGGTGTATCCCTCTCCTGTACCAGGAAGAAGAGGACTCTTAACTCATCAGTGGAGAAATCTCTGACTTAAATCTGCCCTAAAAATGCTAAACAACCCTTGTTTAGCATTGGTTAAATGCTATATGGTTAAACAACCATACTTTTCCTGGGCATATTCCATTAACTTGTGTCCCTCACTCAGAATTCCCAACCCTCAAAACCTTTCCCTTTCTGTAGCCTTGGATGGTGTATAAACCCAACTTCTAACCACCCTTTTGTGTTACTCATCACTGAGTACTCTCATGTGTACATGCGTGATGCACGTTAATAAAATTGTGTTCATGTTTTTTCTTGGTAATCTGTTTTTTTCAAGTTTAATGTATAGGGCTCCAGGCAACGAACCCAAGATGGGTAGAGAAAAAACAAAGCCAAAGTGAGAAATTCCACAATTGTGTAGAATTATGTTTAATTCTAAAGTCTAAAAGAGTTCATACTATGGATTCTAAATTTAATCTGATCCTTAAAATTAAGCCCTGTCTAGTGGTACTTTAGAAACCTTCAGAGATATGAAATTCAGTTCCTGATTGAAAAAATGCTTATGTCACCCTTAGCCTTATAGAGTTATAGCAAACCCTGTTACAATACTTATTTTATTCATAAGGCTAGAAATTCTTTGGATAGGGACCACTTATTATATCAAATAGGCAAACTAATTTTATTGTCATAATTACCCTCAACATATTAGTGCCGTTTAACTACAGAGGGTTGCCAGTTGGAGCAGAAGCAAAAATAAGTAATAACACACTAGAAAAATAAAAAGGCAGAGAGTTATTTCTACTTAAGCACCATGTCTGACAAGAAAATAAATTAAATCACAAACCATAAAAGAGGTAAAATTTAACAAGTGGAATATTTAACTTCTACTTATGGAGGATATTTTTGTTTTTTATTGTATTTTCTCTCCAATTTCCTTTCACACAGCTTTTTCCTTTGTATAATTTTAGCACACCTCCTAGGAAAGTTCTTTGCAACATTAAAAAAAAATAGTATACAACGTATTCATTCTAAGTTTGCAAAACAGCCAAGTTTTCACCTTTCTCCATGGTCCCCTGGAACTCTAAATTTGGAGTAAACAAAAGTCATCATAGAACGCAGTTATTTTTGAAATTATTTTGGCTCTATTTGTTAAGCAACAGCCCCTAAATTCTCATTTCTTTGGTCTCCAAGTTTCAGTCAGGGATTTCCCTTTAAAGTTTTGCAGTGTTGTTGACTCTGGAGCAAATTCGTGAGAATAGTTCAGCAAAAACTTCTTTCTTTTCCAAACTATCAACTGTGTGTGAGTCCGGAGGGAGCATGGCATAGTAGAAAGAGCACAGATTTAGGAATAACACAGATTGAGGTTTACATTCCATATTACAAAGGCTTTCTGAGTCTCACTTCCTTCATTGTGAAGTTGGAAAAGTATTGCCTACCCTGCAGTTCTGTTGTAACGCTTAAATATAAACTACATAAAGTTTCTGACTCCTAGTATGTAAATAATAAATAATATCTGTTATTACGGTAAATCCTAAAACTTAAAAGTTCTATTCTGCTTACCTCCTTACCAAAACAAAACACACTCAAATGCGTTTTGACTTACATACATACTACATAAATATTCTGCTTGGATCATATTATTAAAAATTGCAAAACGCATGTATTTATATGTTGGCCGAACAAATCTCAGTTTATTACATTTCGCAATAGTTTCTCATCGGGTTTTAGAGATGAAATAGTCAGCCTAAATACCCTGTAACTACAATAAATGACCTGCACAGTCTGAACATTTAAACAATTGGCTTCAAAACTAGGAAGTATTTACAGACCTTAAAACCATGTGCAGAACAACTTGATAAATCAGGTCAGTCGGGGGTCCTGCTCATCACCAAATGGGAGTGAAAGCATTTTTACGTCCAATAGTACAGAGTTCTGCAAATCCATAACTAGGAAAGTTTAACTAGACTAGTAATGTCTGGATGACAGGACAGATTTAAAACTGTGGTAATCGCAGACACTTGTATATGCAAAGGACCATGAAATAAATAGAGGGCAAAAGGGAGGATCTCTCTCAGTGGATCCTACCGTTAACCATACACAGCAATTCAGCAAAATGTTTTCCACGACACAACAGCTGTCTGTCAGAGATAAAGCTGGATACTAGTTCAAGGTGGTGAAAGCGTTTTGTTTAGTGATACTTCCTGTAGTAGGAAAGAGTGCAGAGTAAATTTAGCCCTCCTTGCATTGGTGAGGGGGTGACTGGGGCTTTAAAGGAAGAGTGGGGGAGTGGAGGGCGTGGTGAGCAGAGGCCCAAGCACATTCAGGGAAGTGAAACATTACAAAAAAACGGGGTAAGAGGTCAAGGTCAAGGCTGCCTCGAGGCCAGCTGTCCCTTCCAGCTAGCCCTTACTGAAGTTAAGATTCTGTCCTCCCACAGAGAATAGGAGACAGGGGCCCCATCCTTCCTGCTGATTACATTTCAAAGGAATGGCTTTCAAGTCCCTGAAAAAGACACCCTTGGTTGTAGGGGATACATACACATCCCAAAGGGACAGAGGAAGAATTTACAATAGTAAGTTTGTTTGTTTTTGTTAATAAGTGCTCTAAGACAGAGATGTGAAAACCATTCTTTGGTTTGCCTTTGGAAATACCACATTGCAGTTTCCAGTATTACAACTATGGTCACCTATCACGTGCAACCTAGGTTTGCATCTTCCTTGAAATACGAATATTTTTCAAACTTCAGCAGCAGCACGAGTGTCTAAATTCTCTTAGGTGGAAGTCTTCCCAGTCTATTTTATGTAAAATCTTGTTATCCTCACCTGTGTGATATTTTCTCTTGTAGTTCTTGAATTTTAGTTCTAGCATCAAAGTCTTTTCAGGCCATTCATTTAATATTTTGACTAGATTTTTAGTGGGAAAAAAACTGACGTCACTGTTAGAAGAGATTTGGTATTTAGTACCTAGTCATCATGAAACCGTGTACAAGCCCCTGTGTCCTTGTCTTTTGAAGTAAAATGCTCACTCAAGAGTAATGATTGGGAAATGTGAAGATGGAGAAACAGAGAATAGCTGTTGGGCTGGGGAACCAGTAACAATTTAGACTATAGATCTGCCACATCGCAGAATCACCGAACTCCCAGTTCCCTGAAAGACATAGATAAAGGCCTGACCTACATTCCTAAGTTGTTGGTACAGGAAGCCGACCCACCAGCTGAAAACTGCTGACCACAAGCACATTGACCCTAGACTGGTTGGAGCCAGAAGGCTGATGATGCTTGAAACTTCACCTTGATGGCAACCAATGCCAGAATTGTCCACAAGCTGATCACGCCCTGCTCCTTGAACACTATGAAACTCCTCACTACCCCCTCCAGGGTGGGTCATACAGTCTTGAGGACATTAGCCCGCTGTGGCCCCTGTGCCTGGTAAAGCAATAAAAGCTGCTCTTTTCTACTTCACCCAAAACTGTGTCTCTGGGTTTCTATTCGGCACCGGTGAACAGAGGCCGAGTTTCGGCCACAATCCTGACATATATTCTTCTCCCGTTTCCTTAAAGCACAACAGAGTAACACTAATTCTTTTCTCAGAAAATATAACATAACATATATTATGTATTAACTTGAGACATATAACATGTTATGTTAATACATATAACATGTATTAACTTGAGACAACAGCCAATGGAAAATTAGGAAATAAGATATGCAAAAAGTACTCCAAAGAGTAAATACTAAGGACAGTATTAAAACATTTTTTTTAATGCCTTTTCCCAGGGTAGATGGCCTTTATTGGCAGGCGCTAAGAATGCAAAATAGTAACAAATCCAGAGGGGCATGGCTCTCCTCCCCCCAGGCAAGGTCCCTGTAACTAGGCCAGTGGGCAGGAGCACGTGACTTGGCTGTGGCCACTTTGGGCCCAGCACTCTCCAAAGAGCAAGCTCTCAGGCACAAGGGGGTCCTCACAATATGGGGGGAAAGAGCAACAACCTGGAAGGGGTATGGGCTGCATCCCACTCCAGGCCACTTGGCTCCTGTCCACTGCACACCTCAACCCTTCAGGAGGAAGGCTGCATAGCTTGGAGTAGGGGTGTTTGGGGACTGGGCTAAACCTATCCCTCTCCAAACCCAGGTAGGTATCTGCCTCTTGCCCCAGTTTCCCTCCTCCCAGTGGTTAGCCAGCTTGGACAAATCTGGAAGAAACCATAGGAGGATGTCTTTTTGATCTGTGGGTAGATGCAGATTTCTTAAGTATGGCATAAGAAGTAATAACCATCAAGCAAAATGATTAATAGACTTTATCAAAATTAAAATCTTTTCATCAAAAGATCCTATTAACAAAATGAACCAGCAAGCCACAGAATGCGTAAACATAGTTATAAAAGCCCAAACTGAAAAAAAATATGATATCTAATCTATATAAAGAACTCCTACAACCCAATAATTAAGAAGACAAAAAATGCCATTTTTAAGTGGGCTAATAGATATTTCAAAAAGAATACCGTGTATGAATAGCTAAAAGGCACTTAGGAAGGACTCAAAATCATTAGTTATCAGAGAAATACAAATTAAAACCACAGTGAAATACCACCACGCACTGATGAGAATTGCTAAAATGGAAATCCTGACAACATTTATACTATGTTGGGAGCAACCAGAACTTTTATACATGGCTAGTAGGAATGTAAAATGGTAGAATCAACTTGGAGAAAGACTTGGACATTTCTTATACAATTAAATATGCACTTACAACGTGACCCAGCAATTGCATCCCTACATGTTTACCCAAGAGAAATGAAAACACACGTGCACAATAACTAATATAATATCATAGCAGCCTTATTCATGATAGCCAAACACTCTTACAGCCCAATGACCATCAACAACACATCGCATCAACAAATGTTAGTATATTCATTCAATGGAAAATTCCTCAACAATAAAAAGAAACAAACTACTGCTGCATTCAACAGCATAGACGACTCTCCCAGAGACTATGCTAAGCGAATACTAGACACGAAATGGACTAGAAGTCCATTGATTTGCAGTTCTGGAACAGGAAAAACGAATTAGTGGTAGAAACGACAACCAAAACAAACAAACAAACAAACATAACGTTGGTTGCCCCTGGTTGTGAGGAGGGGTGGTAACTCTCCGGGAAGAGGAGTGGGGAATTTTCCAGAAATAGTACCATCCTATCTTGATAAGGTTATGGTTGCAGGAGTGTCAGCCTTTTTCAAAACTCATAAGATGGCATACTTTAACCTTTGGGGAAATTCTTTTCCTGAAGAGAAGGAATTCTCTTGAAAAAATAGGTGGGAACTGACAATCAGTGTTACAGTGTACAATTTGCGTACACTACAATTTCTGTAGTGAACATAAAACACCCCAAATCATAAATTCCATGGAAAAGAAATCTTCCATGGAATGGAAATACTTTAATTATGTACTTGGCTTTGTCTCAAGCATGGTTTATAGGCAGCAAGCTCTTCTGCTAGCTTGTATTCTGTCAAATATGATTAGGATAAGGCTGTTCGGAATCATGAAAGGAACATCAGCAGAGACCACTAAATCTGCTGCAGCAGAAATTGTCTTCCCTAAAAATCGAATCTCATTTCATGCTTTCAACTTGTGACTACTAAAAGTCATCAGTTAGAGCTCAGAAATGACTCACGAAATGGATTCTTCTTACTTCTGCATCTCTCATCCATGGGGAGAGAAGAGGAGGTGCTGGGACAGGGCCTAGGATTCCATTATCCACTTTAGTTTGGTTGGCACTTGTTTGATACTAAATGTTCTCAATTTGTTCCTGATAAACAATGGTGCACAGTACAAAACCAAAGCATGATTGGCAGAGAAAGCTGAGAAAGCCCAAAGAAAGGGCCTAAGGCATTTACATCTTAGATACACTGGCTGAGCAATTCAAGAAAGGAAGGCATGAGGCCAATATCCTGGTCTGAGCAGTCCTATCATATTATCGTTTCATGGGAACTTGGCATTATATCATGAAAAAGCCAACATCTAAAGTTGGAACTTGTCTTGGTAGGTAATAATGTTCATATATCTTTAAAGATAGAGTTGCACTGACTGTCTCCTATGAATTGACTACTTTTGTTTTCTCATATTAAATAAGAGAGAAATCTGGGATTGCCCAAGGTCTTGCCATATTTTAGAGAAGGCAGAATAGCAGTAAGGAGCTCTTGAATGACACCAGCATGTGAGTGGATAGTGCCTTAGGTCTGGCTCCCCAGAAGCACATGCTGAGACCAGGATTCACTTGCAAGTGATTCCTTAAGGAGGGACTCCTGGGGGAGATGGGTAAGGAGATGGGGGAAGCAGGTCAAAGTAAAAATGCGAAGCCAAGCATTGAGGGGACCACAGGTATGAGTCCCACTGCTGGGTAGGCTTCAGCCTGATTCCATCAACAAACGGGAATGAAAGTGACACCTCAGAGGTATTCCAACCCCAGGTAAGGAAGCTGGGCTTTCGTAAACTCTCCTACTCAACAGCCATCGTTTACCTGCAGTCAGGGTGAAGAGTAGGAAGCTTCCAGGCACTTCTGCTCACTGCGTCTGCAGGTAAATGAGCTCCAGAGGCCCCAGGGCAGTTCTCTGAAGAGGGACCCCGGCCGCTGAAAGAAGATCTCAGGGCACGCTACCAACCCTCACAGAAGACAGAGAAGGGTATCCCAGAAATCTGGGTGGAACAGCAACATGGCCCACTAAATCCAGGATATTTACAGCAAAGATTGGCCAGGAAAAGTGGTGAGCTGGGTGATAAATGCTCATCAATTGGCAACTTCCCTTTTATTCTTTTAATTTAATTTAATTTATATTTTTATATAGCGGTTCTTATTAGTCAACCATTTTATACACATCAGTGTATACATGTCAATCCCAATCACCCAATTCATCACACCACCACCACCAGCCGCCGCCGCATTCCCCCCTTGGTGTCCATACGTTTGTTCTCTACATCTGTGTTTCAATTTCTGCCCTGCAAACCAGTTCATCTGTACCATTTTTCTAGGTTCCAAATATATGCGTTAATATACGATATTTGTTTTTCTCTTTCTGACTTACTTCACTCTGTCTGACAGGCTCTAGATCCATCCATGTCTCTCCAAATGACCCAATTTTGTTCCTTTTTATGGCTGAGTAATATTCCATTGTATATATGTACCACATCTTCTTTATCCATTTGTCTGTCCATGGGCGTTTAGGTTGCTTCCATGACCTGACTATTGTAAACAGTGCTGCAGTGAACATTGGGGTGCATGTGTCTTTTTGAATTATGGTTTCCTCTGGGTATATGCACAGTAGTGGGATTGCTGGGTCTTATGGTAGCTCTAATTTTAGTTTTTTGAGGAACCTCCATACTGTTCTCCATAGTGGCTGTATCAATTTACATTCCCACCAACAGTGCAAGAGGTTTCCCTTTTCTCCACACCCTCTCCAGCATTTGTTGTTTGTAGATTTTCTGATGATGCCCATTCTAACTGGTGTGAGGTGATACCTCATCGTAGTTTTGATTTGCATTTCTCTAATAATTAGTGATGTTGAGCAGCTTTTCATGTGCTTCTTGGCCATCTGTATGTCTTCTTTGGAGAACTGTCTATTTAGGTCTTCTGCCCATTTTTGGATTGGGTTGTTTGTTTCTTTAATATTGAGCTGTATGAGCTGTTTATATATTTTGGAGATTAATCCTTTGTCCATTGATTCATTTGCAAATATTTTCTCCCATTTTGTGGGTTGTCTTTTTGTCTTGCTTATGGTTTCCTTTGCCGTTCAAAAGCTCTTAAGTTTCAATAGGTCCCATTTGTTTATTTTTGCTTTTATTTCCATTACCCCAGGAGGTGGATCAAAAAAGATCTTGCTGTGATTTACATCAAAGAGTGTTCTTCCTATATTTTCCTCTTCGAGTTTTATAGTGTCCTGTTTTACATTTAGGTCTCTAATCCATTTTGAGTTTATTTTTGTGTATGGTGTTAGGGAATGTTCTAATTTCATTCTTTAACATGTAGCTGTCCAGTTTTCCCAGCACCACTTATTGAAGAGACTGTCTTTTCTCTATTGTATATCCTTGCCTCCTTTGTCATAGATTAGTTGACCATAGGTGTGTGGGTTTACCTCTGGGCTTTCTATCTTGTTCCATTGATCTATGTTTCTGTTTTTGTGCCAGTACCATATTGTCTTGATTACTGTAGCTTTGTAGTATAGTCTGAAGTCAGGGAGTCTGATTCCTCCAGTTCCGTTTTATTCCCTCAAGACTGCTTTGGCTATTCAGGGTCTTTTGTGTCTCCATACAAATCTTAAGAGTTTTTGTTCTAGTTCTGTAAAAAATTCCATTGGTAATTTGATAGGGATTTCATTGAATCTGCAGATTGCTTTGGGGAGTATAGTCATTTTCACAATACTGATTCTTCCCATCCAAGAGCATGGTATATTTCTCCATCTGTTGGTATCTTTAATTTCTTTCATCAGTGTCTTATAGTTTTCTGCATACAGGTCTTTTTTCTTCTTAGGGAGGTTTATTCCTAGGTATTTTATTCTTTTTGCTGCAATGGTAAATGGGAGTGTTTCCTTAATTTCTCTTTCAGATTTTTCATCATTAGTGTATAGGAATGCAAGAGATTTCTGTGCAAAATTTTGTATCCTGCAACTTTACCAAATTCGTTGATTAGCTCTAGTAGTTTTCTGGTGGCATCTTTAGGATTTTCTATGTATAGTAACATGTCATCTGCAAATAGTGACGGTTTTACTTCATTTCAAATTTGTATTCCTTTTATTTCTTTTTCTTCTCTGACTGCCATGGCTAAAACTTCCAAAACTATGTTGAATAATAGCGGTGACAGTGGACATCCTTGTCTTGTTCCTGATCCTAGAGGAAATGCTTTCAGTTTTTCACCATTGAGAATGATGTTTGCTGTGGTTTTGTCATATATGGCCTCTATTATGTTGAGGTAGGTTCCCTCTATGCCCACTTTCTGGAGAGTTTTTCTCATAAATGGGTGTTGAATTCTGTCAAAAGCTTTTTCTGCATCTATTGAGATGATCATATGGTTTTTATTCTTCAATTTGTTGATATGGTGTATCATGTTGATTCATTTGCATATATTGAAGAATCTTTGCATCCCTGCGATAAACCCCACTTGATCATGGTGTATGATCCTTTTAATGTGTTGTTGGATTCTGTTTGCTAGTATTTTGTTGAGGATTTTTGCATCTATATTCATCAGTGATATTGGTCTGTAATTTTTTTTGTAGTATCTTTGTCTGGTTTTGGTATCAGGGTGATGGTGGCCTCACAGAATGAGTTTGGGAGTGTTCCTTCCTCTGCAATTTTTTGGAAGAGTTTGAGAAGGATGGGTGTTAGCTCTTCTCTAAATGTTTGTAGAATTCAACTGTGAAGCCATCTGGTCCTGGACTTTTGTTTGTTGGAAGATTTTTAATCACAGTCTCAATTTCATTACTTGTGACTGGTCTGTTCATATTTTCTATTTGTTCCTGGTTCAGTCTTGGGAGGTTATACCTTTCTAAGAATTTGTCCACTTCTTCCAGGTTGTCCATTTTATTGGCACAGAGTTGCTTGTAGTAGTCTCTTAGGATGCTTTGTATTTCTGTGGTGTCTGTTGTAACTTCTCCCTTTTCATTTCTAATTATATTGATTTGAGTCCTCTCCCTCTTTTTTTTCATGAGTCTGGCTAATGGTTTATCAATTTTGTTTAACTTCTCAAAGAACCAGATTTTAGTCTTATTGATCTTTGCTATTGTTTTCTTTGTTTCTATTTCATTTATTTCTGCTCTGATCTTTATGATTTCTTTCCTTCTGCCAACTTTGGGTTTTGTTTGTTCTTCTTTCTCTAGTTACTATAGGTGTAAGGTTAGATTGTTTGAGATTTTTCTTGATTCTTGAGGTAGGCTTGTATAGCTATAATCTTCCCTCTTAGAACTGCTTTTGCCACATCCCATAGGTTTTGGATCGTCGTGTTTTCATTGTCATTTGTCTCTAGGTATTTTTTGATATCCTCTTTGATTTCTTCAGTGATCACTTGGTTATTTAGTAACTTATTGCTTAGGCTCCATGGGTTTGTGTTTTTTATGTTTTTTTCCCAGTAATTGATTTCTAATCTCATAGTGTTGTGGTCAGAAAAGTTGCTTGATATGATTTCAATTTTCTTAAATTTACTGAGGCTTGATTTGTGACCCAAGATGTGATCTGTCCTGGAGAATGTTCCGTGTGCACTTGAGAAGAAAGTGTGATTCGCTGTTTTGGGATGGAATGTCCTATAAATATCAATTAAATCTATCTGGTCTATTGTGTCATTTAAAACTTCTGTTTCCTTATTAATTTTCTGTTTGGATGATGTGCCCACTGATGCAAGTGAGGTATTAAAGTCCCCCACTATTACTGTGTCACTGTCGATTTCTTCTTTTATAGCTGTTAGCAGTTGCCTTATGTATTGAGGTGCTCCTATGTTGGGTGCATATATATTTATAATTGTTCTATCTTCTTCTTGGATTGATCCCTTGATCATTATGTAGTGTCCTCCTTTGTCTCTTGCAACATTCTTTATTTTAAAGTCTATTTTATCTGATGTGAGTATTGCTACTCCAGCTTTCTTTTGATTTCCATTTACATGGAATATCTTTTTCCATCCCCTCACTTTCAGTCTGTATGTGTCCCTAGGTCTGAAGTGGGTCTCTTGTAGACAGCATATATATGGGTCTTGTTTTTGTATCCATTCAGCAAGCCTGTGTCTTTGGTTGGAGCATTTAATCCATTCATGTTTAAGGTAATTATCGATATGTATGCTCCTATGACCATTTTCTTAATTGTTTTGGGTTTGTTTTTGTAGGTCCTTTTCTTCTCTCGTGTTTCCCACTTAGAGAAGTTCCTTTAGCATTTGTTGTAGAGCTGGTTTGGTGGTGGTGAATTCTCTTAGTTTTTGCTTGTCTGTGAAGGTTTTTTTTTTTTTTTTTGCGGTATGCGGGCCTCTCACTGTTGTGGCCTCTCCCCTTGCGGAGCACAGTCTCCAGACGCGCAGGCTCAGTGGCCATGGCTCATGGGCCTAGCCGCTCTGCAGCATGTGGGATCTTCCCGGACCGGGGCACGAACCCATGTCCCCTGCATCAGCAGGCGGACTGTCAACCACTGTGCCACCAGGGAAGCCCTGTCTGTAAAGCTTTTGATTTCTCCATCGAATCTGAATGAGATCCTTGCTGGGTAGAGTAATCTTGGTTGTAGGTTTTTCCCTTTCATCACTTTAAGTATATCATGCCACTCCCTTCTGGCTTGTAGAGTTTCTGCTGAGAAATCAGCTGTTAACCTTATGGGAGTTCCCTTGTATGTTTTTTGCCGTTTTTTCCTTTCTGCTTTCAATAATTTTTCTTTGTCTTTAATTTTTGCCAATTTGATTACTATGTGTCTCGGTGTGTTTCTCCTTGGGTTTATCCTGTATGGGACTCTCTGCGCTTTCTGGACTTAGGTGGCTATTTCCTTTCCTATGTTAGGGAAGTTTTCGACTATAATCTCTTCAAATATTTTCTTGGGTCCTTTCTCTCTCTTCTCCTTCTGTGACCCCTATAATGCGAATGTTGTTGCGTTTAATGTTGTCCCAGAGGTCTCTTAGACTGTCTTCATTTCTTTTCATTCTTTTTTTCTTTATTCTGTTCCACAGCAGTGAATTCCACCATTCTGTCTGCCAGGCCACTTATCTGTTCTTCTGCCTCAGTTATTCTGCTGTTGATTCTTTCTAGTGTATTTTTCATTTTGATTAATGTATTGTTCATCTCTGTTTGTTTGTTCTTTAATTCTTCTAGGTCTTTGTTAAACATGTCTTGCATCTTCTCGATCTTTGCCTGCATGCTATTTCCGAGGTCCTGGATCATCTTGACTATCATTATTCTGAATTCTTTTTCCGGAAGTTTGCCCATCTCCACTTCATTTAGGTGTTTTTCTGTGGTTTTATCTTGTTCCTTCATCTGGTACATAGCCCTCTGCCTTTTCATCTTGTCTATCTTTCTATGAATGTGGGTTTTTTTCCACAGGCTATAGGATTGTAGTTCTTCTTGCTTCTGCTGTCTGCCCTCTCTTCTCTTTTATTCTTAAGCAGTAGTTGCAGCACTCACTCCACCAAAAAACAAAACAAACCAACAAAAAACATATATATATATATATATATATACACACACATATTCTGAATATTTATGTGTGTATTTGAGTACATATAGATCTACTTTTTTTCTTCTTAATGATTAGAAAGGATTCTACAACGTGTATTAATTAAACTTATTTTCCCATTCACCCACTGATGGACATTTCTATTTGTCATCTTTATTGCTTTCTTTAACAAACTATGTTCAATAAATATCTTGTACATGTGTATTGGAAAATGTCTTCATGTATGTGCACAAGAAAAATTGCTTACAATGAGATTGCTGGATGAAAAGAAATGTACATTTTTAATAATAACTATAAATAGAGTATAACCTATAAAAGCTTTGAATCACTATGTTGTATACTTGAGACTAATATAATTCAACTATACCTCAATTTAAAAAACAAAATACACAGACTTAGAAAACAAATTTATGGTTACCCAAGCAGAAAGGGGGTGAGAAATTAGGAGTTTGGGATTAACATATACACACTACTATATAAAAAATAGATAATTTACAAGGACCTACTGTATAGCACAGGGAACTCTCCTCAATATTCTGTAATAAACTAAATGGGAAAATAATTTGAAAAAGAATAGATACTTGTATATGTATAACTGAATCAATTTGCTGTTTACCTGAAACTAACACAACATTGTAAACCAATTATACCCCAAGATAAAATAAAAATTTTAAAAAATCTGAAAAATAATAATATTTGTCTATATATTTATATATTTATACATATATAAATATACAATATATACATATATTTGTATAACTAAATCACTTCGCTGTCTATCTTGAAAATTGTAAATCAACTATACTTCAATTTTTAAAAAAAGGTTGAATTAAGGAAAACCAGAAATCAGAATACTTCTACAGTCTTGAGCAATAAAACAATGAAATCTTTTTGGTAAAGGTCAGAAATAAGAGTTACAGTGTCTGCATTATTTGGAGAATAATGCAGGAATTTGATCACAAGCTTTTATATGTAAATACCAGTCTCTTTCAGGGCTTAAGTTATATAGGTGGTAAATGACACTGAATACAATAGATGACTTAGTACTTTGTCTGGAAACTATTTTAATCAATATTAGTATGACGATTCAATATTACATATAACCAAACATGAAAGGTCTTAATGTCTTTAAAATGTTAATGCCTTCTACTTTAGAGGTACTAAAGTGAAGAAAAATACCTTAAATAACCCAGCTTGTCTCATGAAAATCTGAACAACCAACCATAAAATACAAGGCTGCTTAATATAAATGAGGAAATAATATAAAGGGCTAGACTTAGTAAGGAGGCAATATGATGTCAGCTGCAAACAGATGCTCAACATTTTGTAACGAAGAAAAAAGACCAACAATGCCACATGTCTGCTTGTCTCAAACTGCCCATGTTTTAGAACTCTGGAGAGTACCTCCCTTCTTGTTAATCCACATAGATGCTGAGCTTTGATTGGAAACTCATTCTGAAATCTCTTGGGACTCTCAAGCACTGTAATTTTGACTTTTGCAGGATGGAAAATTCTAGCAACAGAATGACCATCAGCTAATGACTCACCCAGCACAGCTTTGTGCCTCTAGTCATGCGGTGAAAATAAAAACTAGAAGCTGACCTGGTGGTAGGTGGTAGCTATAGTCCCTGGTCCAGGTTTATCCTAGAGAAACAGGCCCCTGGATTAGACCCCCAAACTGGGCAGGAAAGCCACTGTGTGCCAGGATTCCTTAAATAACTTACAATAAGATAACTGATTACTAGAAAAGAAAAAAGGTACTGTTCATTCTTATTCATTCATAATACATGAACATGACAAATCCAAAAAATTGGAATAATAAAAAAAATATTAATAATAAGCTTATCAGCTTATCATTCTAGTGGTAATCCTCCTTTGCATCCAGCTTTCAGCTAGGACTCTGTGTGTTCCTTCTCACTTCAATATATTAAGCTTTGAAAGGACTTAATTACTGTGGAGTTCAAGGTATTAAAACAAGACTAAAGACATAAATGTTCTCTCTCCAACTTTAAGATCTAACCCAGATGCTTTTCTTTAATTTGGTAACAAGAGAAGCTTTTTTTTTTTCCCCATTTAAATTACTATGTGTGTTTCAACTCTTCCCCTCTATTTTCCTGTACATCTCTTCTCTAATTTCTTAATTCTACATAATTATTGGATTAAATTGCAAGAAAGTGCTTAATTTCTCTGTATCACAATTTCTTTTTGAAGCAAGGATAATCACAAAACTGTGGACTGCTGTGCACCAACCACTGTAAATATTAATGAAGAAACAGGTAAATTCTTGAAAACAAATCCCAAAGTTCTTCACCCAAGATAAGATACCATTATTATTTTTATGAAAGTACACCAAAATGGCACTGGCTATATACCCTCTTATAACAGCTATGATGCTTTTTGGTTGCAAATAATAAAAACAAAAATCAATCCAGGGAGTTTATTAATTTATGAACCTGAGAGCCCAGGAGGACAAACTTTAGGCATGACTTGATCAAGGTTCACAGTCTATTTCCTTGTGATTGATTCTCTAGGCTCTGTACTTCCTGGTGTGCCGGCTTCATCCTGGAAGAATATGGCACTGCTGGGTATATTCTACCTCATTTACATCTCTTATTTTCTTGCAGTCATCAAAAAAGTTCCAAGTTTGATTCTAATCAATTCCTTCTTCGTGAGACGCTAACTAACTTCAGATCCAAACCTTGGAGTCATGTGTGGATTTGTTTCTGTCTGGATGGCTCAGCCATCCAAGAAAGTATCACTGTGGCAAAGTAAACATAGGATTGCTCTGATTGCCTTGGAACAATCAGGGCTCACCCCTAGAGCTGGAGAGAAGATGACAAAATTCAAATCACATTGCAGCTACACAGTAAAGGAAGGACAGGATGGATGCTGCGGTGGCCAACACAGTCTCCACTATGACTCGGTTATAGCCATCATTTCACGTAAGTCAGCTGAGTAAAAGGACTATTTAAATACGGAAACTGCTGTAACTGTAGGGTTCCCTACTAATACTAACAGATGAGAGATTAAACAATAACGTCACCCGCATTCTTGCTCTACTGTCCTATTAAGAAAAAAAATCAGTCAAATTTCGTTAACTGAAAGATAACCAACATATTTTCTAACATTCTTTTCATGCTATCTGTCAAATATTCAAGTTTGGACCTCCTGTATCATAATAAACAGCTTGGATAAATTTCAACAAACTCTAAAATACTTGCTTTTTTGTAAGAAAACTCTCACTAATTTGCGAGAGGATTGTTGAGAGCTTTAGTCCCTCCATATGCTCCAACAGCCTTCCCAAAGCCACTGAAAGCAAACATAAAATGTCAGTAAAAGCAACATACTTTCTAGGCAAACACAGATCCAAGATAAATTTCCTAGTCCCTGCCTTCAAAAAGATTACTGCATGGACTCTTCTTACAAAAAAGTCTGGAATTGTGCAAAGCTGAGGGTCAGGGATTACACGAAATGCTTTCACATACATTATCACAAACATAAGTTTTAAAAAAAGAAGGCTGAGGAATTGGCCCAGATCAAGGGAAGATCACAGTCCCAGAGAATGATAAGGAGGGACAAAGAGGAGTAGCCATGGACACTTAGCTAGGAAATCTGGTGAGGGGTGGGGAGCCAGGAGGGAGTCACCCAAAGAGGATAAATGTCTTCTCAATTGGTTGGGAGTATTTGCAATTTTCTCATCTAGAAAGGAAAGAAAGGAGATCGAGGGACTCAGTCTCCTACAAGATACAGACTTTAGATAAATATTATTTCTAAAGATAAAGATTATTTCTTTCTCTAGGGAGACAAGTTTTATCTACCATAGGAGTTCTTATTGTGCTTAGGTATTCACTTACTTTGAGCCTCCCCCGAAGTCTCTAATTTGTATTATGAAAGAGTACCTAACAACTCAAATGTCTTTAGACTACACAAGCATTTAGATACAAATGAAGCACAGAAACGTTAACAGGGAAATTTGACTAAGTGTTTGCAGTCATTTGCTATGAGATTTCAGTGTAATTCTTCTCCAGATTTGATGAGGATTTCATATATGCTCTCCTCCTTCCTGTATCACACTGGTATCTGTTACTGCAAAGCCACATAAGGATGGTGGACAGCATCCTTGTGGAAAATGTCACAGGACATCCCAGAGCTTTTAAAACGGCAAGGTCCACACGGGCCAAAGTGCACTGCATTACACTCCGCCTCCCTTGAGCCAGATCTATATGGTGGAAAAGTTTGGTACAATATTTTTAAAGTATAAGCTCTGAACCCAAACAGTCTGGGGCTTAAATCCTAACTTTGCCGCTTGTTAGCTGTGTAAGAGTTGGCAAATTGCATCCTCTCCTGAGCCTCCACTGTCTCATCTATAAATTGCAAATGATACCAATTAAATGATACCTTACTATCAAAGTGTTTAGTGCAATGCCCAGCACTTAGCAAGTTCTGATAAACTGTTACCATTCCACTAAGAAACCAGGGAAAATGTCCCTTTGACTGTGTAGGGCTAGGTCGCAGGTCAGACAGCACACTTGCCTTTTCATTTTCTCTTTTCAACTAGCTTCTTAAGTCACCTGTGAGGTGATATGATGATATGATATATGGTGATATGATAATCTCTTGAGAAGTGTACAGCTCCCAGACATCCTCAGACATAACATGATTTCTGTTTAAGAGGCTGAACCAGCCCTCATAAATAAAATCCATAGTTTTAAATTATTGAAAACCGCAGCTAGAAAAACTGAGGTTATTTTAAAATCTGTTTGTAACAGAGGGACACACTACAAGGAGTACTGATCACCATAGCACGTTAGGTTAGAGCCTGACCACCTGACTTTGCATCTCCGTCCTGCTACTTACCTTCTGTGTGACCTTGAGCAGTTTACTTCAACATCTTTGAGCTGAGCCTCTATTGCCTCATCTACAAAATGGGGTAAAAAAGCTCCCTACCTAGAGTCAGATGAGGTACTCAGCTGATGATGCTTGGTGTGCAATAAGTGTTACATAAGTGTTAGCTCCTTATAATCGTTCTTGTTATCATCTAAATCCTATACCTATAGGTTAAATAAGTGTCTATAGCAATACTACCTAAAAGGTCTAATGAGACAGTGAACTGATTATATCTGGGGAAATACAAGAAATTTAGAAGAAATCCCCTATCAGTGCCTCCTCACGTCCCCTTAAAACACACACTCTTGCTCATGATTGTATCCCACCACTGGAGGAAAAAAAAGTGTATCACCCTGCCTCAGTGAAGGGCTCCATCCTGGCTTTTGACTTGCCATCAGTGGAGCACCAGAGAGGGCAGGGGTCCAACTCAACGACTGGTCCATCCCTGTGCACACCCTGAGCAAGGACAAGGTTTCATGTGGCATGAAGGCGGTCTGCTCTGTGCACTTGCAGCAGGGATGGGGAAAATTAATACCAAGTCAAAGTGTATGTTACATCGACAGAGGGGCTCCCCTTTATGAATGGAATAAAAATTTACAGTAGTCCATTGAGTTGGCTTAAAATGCCCTTTTTGTGTCACTAGTTGAATAGAAAGATTCCCTTTAGGCTTTTCTCAATAGAAGAATATTCTAGTCAAAACTACATTGAGGTAACAAAGTGGTATTACTTAATATTATCTTAAACAATACTAGTTACAGTTTACTAAAAATTGTAAAAAAAAAAAAATGTATATACACTGCCAATTAGAGTAACAAACACCCTCTGAAGGATCAGGTTTTATTTGATGCTGATGCTGAGGATAACACGTAACTCTGGAACGCCTCATTCAAAACTCAGTTTTCCGTGGCAGCTGTTGTAGTGAATGTTTTATTTGCGATGATAATTGGTTTTGGAATACATGGCAAACACCATGGTATAAGAGGTCAAACTAAGTTTCAATTTTCGTTTTGGAAAAGAGTCAAGGGAAGATCAGGAAGAATATCTTAATAATGTTCTATTTTTGTGGTCACAGTTAAGTTTATTTTCAAAAAATCCATGGAAACCCTTCTTGGAAAAGTCCAGTCAACAAATTCAACTTATTTTAAAAATGTATTTAGTAACTGGAAGATTTTTTTAAATCTATGTGAGACACATGTATGTTATAAGACCAAACTGAGGTTAAAGGGTGTGTATGTTTATATTTAACTTAGAGTTGAAGCTGACCCATAACATTCATAAAATAACATTTTGGCAGTTTGATTCAAATTGAGCTAATGAAAAATTGGGAAAAACAGATTTTTGTTGCTCCCAGGTCACTACGAAGTAGCCAAATGTCTATTTTAAATAGTCCCCACTGAATCAAAATGAATTTTTCTTGGACTTAGACAAAATATACTACCTTTCCACACTCTGCATACTTCCATGGCAGTTGGAAATGCTAAAATGCAGCCAATAATGTCTTCGTCCTTTTCTTCCTTTTGCTTCCTTTCACACCATTCAGGTCATGAAATCTAAGAGTCTCTGAAGAAAAATTTCACAGATTTTGTTTTTCTTACCTCAGGCTCTCTCTACCTTCACTGGAATTTCTTGGGTTTTGTTTTACTTTTCTTTCCAACTCACGTTAAGCTTATACAATGAGCCTCCAGTGTCCGGTCCAAACTATCCACCATTTCAAAGCCCAGCTGTTTCCAATTTCCATGGAGGCCAGATCCCACCTTATGTAGGGGTCTCCACCAGTCAAAGGGGGAACTATGTAGAGTCAGAAATTGAAGCCAGGAAGTAGAATGCCCCTGAAGTGCTTCATGCTCTTGTCCTGTAATTCTCTTAAGTCATCCTTTAAAAAGCACCAGCTCAGCTAATGTAGATTAGAAACTCTAGCTAATGTATGTTGGCTAATTCCATTACTACATTAATGAGTTCCAAGCCATAGCCTTCATTCCCATATAGGTCTTTTATCTTTGCTGTCTTTGGTAACAATTAAAAACTACAAACCCCAAAAGTGAGAGAATAAAGGTATTCGTAGAACCATTGTTTCTAATAGAAAAAAAAAAAATGGTAACTTTGTTTTCTAACAAAGAATATTTATATTATACCATATAATTATTATAGAATATATACTACATATACTATATTACATGTAAAATATATGCTATATAGTTATGGTATATGTTATATTGTCATTAAATGGATATTTACATAAATTTTTATTCAATAATTTATAAACTATTAAAATAAAAATATTTTCACTAAGGTTACACTTATGTAAATATATCTATGAAAGTAACCTGGAGGGAAACAACCAAATAATAGTAGGTTACTTCCTGGGATTGCAGGTGATTTTCCCCTTCATTTTTATGTATCCTTCTGTGTTATTTTACTATAAATGAGCAAATAAAGAAATAAGAAGAAGCACAACTGACTTTATGTATTTGTAGATCAGATATAAACAAACAGTCAATAATCTCATTTAAGATTAAGGACTCATAAATCACAAAAGTTTTCGGTAAGTAGAAGGCATTTTGCTGACTTGTTTCAGATAACCAGCTGGTGGTCAGGCCTGACATTTACGTTCTTGTATTTATTTATACATTCCCTGATCCATGTAATCCTACCCTCCTACTTCAGGATTTCTAAAACCTGGGTAGGGTTTCCTGATAATTTCCAACCACAAAACAACTCTTGATTATTGACAGGTTAGCAATTAGAACATGCAAATGGAGAAGGAAGGCTTGACTCCTTCCTAGTTATTTGTTCTCTTTTGACCCTGGGATTTGCTCCTTTCCCTCACTCTGGTTTTGGGACAGTGGTAGGTTGTCTGGTCATGGAAGGTGCAGGCACAACCCAAATCTGCAGCTGTACAAGGCCTCATGGTTTCATGTGTCGCACTGAGAACAAATGATGCCATAATTGTGAATCTGTTAGTAGTTTACAACTATAATTCACTCTGCCAATAACTGCTACACAGTCGTTACAGAAACACCCATATCGTGTGTGCTGATTTCTGACTTGCAAGATTGCAGATGAGGGAGCACTGAGAAAGATTTAATAAGACAGAGTAGTCTTACAAAATTCCAAGGAAACTATTTTAAGCTCTCATGAAGCAACTGTAGTACTATATAAATATTTTTATTATTTTTGCATCATTTTATTTCCTGATTTCTCCGTCTCTGGATTTGTGAATATCTAAATATAACCTTCTTCTTAGAAATGAAAAATAATGGGAAATCACCTGATTTAGCTCAGAGGCAAGAAAAAATACATAGCATTACAGGGCACACTTTATGTTTATTCTTAACATGGACTTAAATATAAAAATTGAATACCAAAGTGGAGACTCACAACTACAAATTCACATTCTGTGTCCCTGCTCTTTCCTTCCTGCCACTGAAGCCACAGCATGCCCCCAGAAGACCAGATGCTGCATTCATCAGCTCTTTCTCAGAGCTTAGAATGTGCCACAAATCTCAATGTGTACTGATAAGTGTTTCCTCATTTCTTAATGTCTATATCTCATTTACGTTATTTTCCCTTAACCAAACATCTTACTTCAAGGCTTACTCTCTTGTGTTTCTCCCCTCTGCAGGTTTGTATAGGTTTTGCAGCCTATTCCTATGTTGTTGACTTGGTAATAAGCAGTTTCTGGGCAACAGTACCCACAGGATGCTTCTTTCAGCTTTCTGCTTGCTCTCTTTCCTGTTCTTTCCTTAACGCATAGTGGCCTATGTCAACTGCCAGAGAAAAGGTCATTTTAACCTGCCTTTCAGTGTTCTGTGACCTAAAATTCCTTCCCAGCGTGGTAAGCATTATCAAACACAAGAAATTTGATCTGGTCCTTCAAAATACCGAAATACTACAAATTAAGGCTAAGATTGGTGGGCCAAGTAGGGCATAGTGCTGGAGAAGCTGCAGCTGCAGCTTCGGTCTGGTACTGATCAAAATAACTCTTTTCCATCTGTTCTTCAATCATTTCTTACAGCATCTTAGTCACTGAGGTGGATCGTATAAGAGAGGAAGACTGGGTCTGGGAAAATTTAACACAACGCCTGGAAGACTGCATCGGAAGGTCAGTGGTGTTGTTTTATAAGTGAGTAAAATATCATTGTGATTTAAATTAATGACTGTCAGTTCTAAGAATCTCCTAGGTTTCTGACATCCCAAACCACAGAATTCCTCTGAGCCAATGAATGTAAAAACACTTCCTCCACTTTGGATTTCTCCCTAAAAATATTTTCATTCATTACTTCATTCCCAAGCCATCAAATTTTAATCATTTCTTTCAAAGGAGATGGAAACTGTTCTGTCTTATTATAATAGTCTGCTCACGCTGCCACAACAAAATACCCTAGACGGGGTGGCTTAAACAATGGAAATTTATTCCCTCACAATTCTGGAGGCTGGGAAGTCCAAGATCAGGGTGCCAGCATGGCCAGTTTCTAGTGAAAACTCTCCTTGGCTCACAGACAGCTGCCTTCTCTCTGTGTCCTCACGTGGCAGGGAGAGAGAGGAAACTCTCTGTGTCTCCTCTTAAAAAGGCACTAATTCCAGAATGAGGACCCCATCTTCATGATATCATTCCACCTTAATTTCCTCCCAAAGGCCTTATCTCCAAATCCCATCACACTGGAGGTTAGGGTTTCAACATATGAATTTTGGGGGACAAAGCATTTCAGTCCATAGAACCCATCAAAACTCCTGATTTTAGTTTTGCCATTTTTATCTTCTCCACTATAAAAGGTGTTATACTAACATATCTTACGTATCTCAAACTATAAAATGCAAATCTAACCTAAAGTTTTCTGCACATTAATAAATGTCAACTCTCTGGCCCGTTTTTTGTAGTAAGCATCTGGCCCTTTATTTTCAATAAAGACAATATGATCATATTTTCTGCAACTGCCTTTTTCTGAGTGCATCAGTCAAGGTCTGGTCTGGAGAGAGAAATCTCGCCAGTTATTTAAAGGGAAAATAGTTTCATATATAGAATTGCTAACTAGATATAAAGTCGTTAACTAGTTAACAAAAGGGTAAAAAGGGAATTGGAAGGTAACCACTGGGGCAGTAACTGCAGGAAACAGCTTATACCCTTAGGGCTGGGGAAACAAGGAGAAAGGTTAAGATTATTGAAATGTAGAGACTTATAGGAGGAGCCCCTGGAAGTGACAAACTCCTTAGGGAGAGGAGCTGGCTGCCAACTCATGGTGGTGCCCCTGAGCTTGGAGAAGGGCTCCTTGGAAGTTGGAGAAGCACCCCACCTTCTGCAGAGGCCACCTGCTCCCAGTGGGGCAATCAATAAGATGAGATGTGATGGAGCTGGTTCTGCAAGTTCTGGAAAAGCTGCAAATGGGATTCAGCTGCTGCTATGAGGAAGAACTGGTGCCTGTAGGCACCAGTGGTTAGGATGACACAGGAAAGGCAAGGGGACAAGAAGTAGAGGGTTGACTCCACACGGAAATTAGAAGGTAGTTGAGTTCTCTCCTGCACACAAAATAAATGAAAAGTCAAGACCACAAAGTTCTAGAACACCAGCCAAAGTCGACATGGTTTTGGCCCAGATTTCCACATGGAGAGTTACCAATCCACCATCATGGTCAATACAAATTTTCTTTTTAAAAAAACCACTAGAAAAGATTCTCATTAAATATCTCATTTTGAGTGAGGCAGCTTCAGACTGAATATTTCCAATGGCTTAGATTTTTATGTGCTGTAAACAGAAGTCACTTAAAAGGCAGGATTATCAGAGAAATACAAGTAGAAATAACAAAGTACCATCTTCAAGTGTGAAATTATTAAAGTTTAAAAAGCAGTACTCAGTCTTGTAGGGCTTGGCATTAATGGGACTCATATATTGCTGGTGGAATCTAGAAAATAATTATATACATACATTTAAAGAAGCTCAAAAATGTTCAAACCCTTTGATCTTCAATTCAGTCGGTGTAGGTATACATTCTAAGGCAACAATAATAACTGTATATATTGATTTATGGGTAAAGAAATTTCTTGATGTGCTTATTATAATAAAACCTGGGAACTATATAAGTGTTCAATGATAAAGATGTGATAAAGTATATGGTGTTACAACTATATGATAAGTTGTCTTCCACAATTAAAATATATTTGTTATAGCCTATATTATTATACACTAATGCTAATGTATAGTATTAAACTTAAAAGTAGGATAAACTGCATACACATAGTATGATCTCATTAGTAAATCAAAATATACTCTTAAGAGTTTCTACTCTTAAAGTAGAAACTAGAAGAATAGGCATCAAAATTCAAAAAAAACTAGTATTGTTTTCTGAATTCTTGGTGATTTCAATTTCCTTGTTATTTATTTTATGTTTTTTGTTTTTTAACAATAAGCTTTTACTATTTTTATATACTATCTATTTTGTGTTATTACAAATAACATTTGAAGTGACATTTTTATACTATTCAAGAATGGCTGTTTTGATTAGAGCTTGTATAAAAGACTTGGCTTACTATTTTTCATCCTGTAACAAAGGAAAATGATGAGATACTCACATAAATATGGTAACATTAATAGAAAGGAGGATTTTCAAACATTAAAAAAAAGAGAGGGACAAGTAGCTTACATTCAATTGATATACCATTACATTCGTTGTGTTAGTATCATAAGTGACAATACTTTCATTATTAAATTTCAAATATATTATGATGGGGCTTCCCTGGTGGCACATTGGTTAAGAATCCACCTGCCAATGCAGGGGACATGGGTTTGAGCCCTGGTCCGGGAAGATCCCACATGCTGCGGAGTAAATAAGCCCGTGCGGAGCAAATAAGCCCGTGCGCCACAACTACTGAAGCCCGCACACCTAGAGCCCGCGCTCTGCAACAAGAGAAGCCACCGCAATGAGAAGGCTGCGCACCACGACGAAGAGCAGCCCCCGCTCACCGCAACCAGAGAAAAGCCCACGCGCAGCAACAAAGACTCAACACAGCAAAAAATAAAATTAATAAAATTAAAACAAAACTAATATATTATGATGAATGTTTTACCTATCAGAAATTTGTTGTAAGGCCTTTCTGCCACGCCTGGCATGTATTTTATTACATACGTACAACGTATTTTTCTTGTCTTACTCTCAGCTGAGCCTCCACAGTGGAGAACAAAGAATTTCAAGGGCCCATACAGTCTAAAGAGAAAGGGGGAGGGGGCGGGGAGGGAGGGGTTGGGAGTTTGGGGTTAGCAGATACAAACTATTGTCTATAGGCTGGATAAACAACAAAGTCCTACTGTAGAGCACAGGGAACTGTATTCAATATCCTGTGACAAATCGTAATGGAAAAGAATATGGAAAAGAATGTATATATGTGTGAATCACTTTATTGTACAGCAGAAATTAACACAACATTGTAAATCAACTATACTTCGATAAAAACTAATAATAATAAAAGCGGTACAACTGACACATAAAAATAAATAAAGACAAGTTCCAGCATCTGTGCAAAACTTACTAATAAGATGCTAAGAAAGAAGTCCCATGACCCTTAACTTCTTAATTTGTTTTCTCAAATGTATGTAAAAGGAGGCTTGAACATTGAGAGATAGCAGACCATGGATTTCTTCAGGAGTTTCCAGCATAAGAGCACCTCATGGATGACTTCCTTCCCACCCAAGCCCCCAACCCCCATGCTAAGTGAGAAGGATGAATTAGGGATGATCCTTTGACCTCAGGAAATTGAGGAATGCAGGTCTGGTACCTGACTCGTGTCTGGGGAGTCTAGAGGCACGAGGCTTACTAGAGCAAACTATGGCAACAAGCCCAGAGGTGGTTGGAGCCAGGTCTCCACTTCCAGAGCTGCAGGTCCTGTTTCATAGACCAGGTAGGGGCTGGGTGAAAGTCTCTGAGCTTGTGTCACCCTAAAAAGGAGACACCCGAGAGCACTGTCTAGAATTAAGTGACCCAAGAGATGCAGTCGGTGTGGGGTGGCTGCCAGAAGCCAGGGACTGAAGCCAGCCTCCTAGGGAACCATCTGGGATACATATGACCCACCTCAGGAAGCTGATGGGGCTTTCCTATGGGGGAACTTCAAAGAACCCACGAGTCTGCTAATAAGAGAAATGATCAGCACTCGGAACCTGCCACACCAGAGGGTCCATGGCAAGATTACAACTGCACCAGGCAAGTAAGAATTCGTGCACCCTTTGATGCTCTCACACGTGACATCTGAAGAGTCAGAGGTCCCGAGGTGAGTGGAGCAGAAAGACGTAAAGGAAAAGATGGGGAAACAGTGCAAAAAAAATTCAGTATCCTCCTTCCTACCACAGATTTTTCTGCAGCAGGACTGAACTGGAGGAGGAGAGAAAATTTAAGTATGATGACATCCTGATGGTTTGGGTTGGACTGTACTTTCTACCTGCTGAAAAAAAAATGTTACTATTCATTAATTCCTAAAAGTGGCTGGAGAAGCTGTGGAATCTTCATCCAGGGATAGAAGGGAACGATTTGACAGATGAAGTCAAAAGGAGCATTTAGGGAGAAAGAACAAAGTTGCTTCATGTTCATACCTAATCAAACCCTGCCGATGTCATAAACTGGTTACCTAAGCACTGCCAACAACAAAACATTTCAAATTACGGAAATGACAGAAAAGAGGGAAAAGAAGCTGGTACTACAAAATGTTAGAGTTTTCTCCAAGAAACCACTTTTTTGGACAAAAACAGCAGGAAATGTTATCAAGGGAGCCCTATATTTTCAGAAAAGGTTGTACTCTGCTTTCAGAAATATTTGTTTACAATACTGCAAGTTTTTTGGATTTATCCTATAGAAATGTGATGGAAAATGAGGGTCAGCCATAAAAAAGCTAAGTTTCAGAGACAAATTACAACCTATTCACACAAAATGAACGACGTATACATCCGATTTAAATGGCCTAGGGAAATTTTATGTTGGATGACTGAAGAGACCCACCAGTGTTTCTTATTTTCATCTGTGGTTTGAAGAGTACCTAGATTATTTAATTGCAGGAAAATTTATTAAGCCAGGAGTACAGAATATAAAGGAACTGAAGGTTTTCTCCAGTTCTTCAGAGAAGACTGAGGGATTCTTGTAACTCCTGAATGTCGAGAAGGAGGGAGGCTGGGACTCCAAGTACCCCAACTTTGGAAAAAGTCAGCAAACCAGGACTCTCAAAAGCAGCGAGGGAGCCTGTGTCTCTGAAGGAATTCAAGCCTGGGGTCTCTGTCCCTTTAAATGGAAGGAGAATGGGGGAGAGGGGTGGGGGAGGAGTGAAATAGGTGATGGGAATTCAAAGGTACAAAGGGCCCGTTTTAAAATAAGTAAGTCATAAGGATGTAACATACAGCACAGGGAATATAGTCAGTATTTTATAATAACTTTGCCTGCTGTGTAATCTATAAAAATATCAAATCTCTACGCTGTACACCTGAAACTAACAGAACATCAACTATACTTGAATGAATGAATGAGGGAATAAATAAATAATAAATAAATAAATGGAAGAAGAAAAGGTCTGTATTTGACTGTGAGACGTGAAGTGGACCCATGAGATGAATGACCCCTAACCAGCGTGGTGGTAATAGTCACAGTGGTGGTGGTCGGCGTGCTACTCATCAACACTGTTGAGCCATGCGCTAGAGACCACGTAAACCTCATCTCAGTCCTCACCCCAGTCCTACGAGATAGGTATTATTGCCTCTATTTGGCACGTTAGGAAACCAAGTCTTAGGCAAAGTAACTGAATTAAATTTTCCAACAGTAAAGGATGGATCTTGCCTTTAAGACTGTTTTTTTCTCGCACCGGAATCCAAACTCTTTATCCATCCTCTGTACTGGTCATTACTGCATTTGTTTAACTCATTCAACAAGCATGTATTTATTATGTATCTAGAACTTCTTTGTTTCTGTCATAGTGAGGAAGCAAAAGGAGAATACTTGGGGGAAATGAAAGTTAAGTTTTGTCCGTTCTGCACGAGAAAGATTCACAAGAAGAACTGGGAAGGAACATGCTGCTCTCCGCTGACACTACCCTCCTCATGGCTTGGGTTTTGCTCTCTCTTCTCTCTCTTCTGCCTCCATATCCCTAGTGTGTCCTTATCTGCCAGGTGATCGATCTTTCCACAACACCTCCCATCCTTTTATTCGGCTGCAGTTTGCTTATGGTTCATGCATGGGATTCAATAAATATATACCAAGATTACCATTAGAAGGTATTCCCCTAGGAAATGAATGTTTAAGCAGCTATGGATGTGCTGGTGTTGTTAGGCACAGAATTGATACATTTTGGGGACTTTGATCAACTAACTTAGGGAGGACCGGCTAAGCGGTGAGTGTCAGGGTAGGAATGGAAGAAGGATGAAGGGCAGGCACTAGCATTGTTTGAAAGTCTGCTGTATTCAAAGCAAAGTGATAAGTGCCTTATACTTTATATAATCGAGCCATAACTCCATGCTCTATATCTGAATATCGTCTTTAACACCAGAGTCAAAGAGGCTCATAGGACAACTTGCTTAAGTTCACACAGCTAGTAAGTCTGGGAACCTGGGTACAAAGGCAAATCTGTCTGATCCTTCTCTCCACTACATGAAAAATAGCATGTGTTTCAAAGGACTTGTACTCAAGTTTATAGCAGGAAGGCCAAGAAAGAGTCGTGGAGAAGATATAAAGCTAAGCGTTGTTCTTAAGTTAAAAAATAATAGTAAAATCTGGGGAGTTTTAGGAAGAGCCGACAGAAGACTAGGAATCTGTCTCCAACCAAACAAGAGGCCAAGACCACATCCCAGGAGCAATGACACTTGATACGCTTAGTATGATCATCAATATCATCATCATTATCATGACTATTAGAGTTTCTGATAATGATACATGGCTGAGTCTCAGTGGTAATCTCTTTCTTTCCTGTTCTGAGATAAAGGGACCCCATAGTTAATAGCTTGGTAGTGATGTTCCTTCTCTCTACTATGATGCTTTTAGTTTTACTGCATCCTAGAAAGGCGGCGTCCCAGGGCACAGGATGGAGGAAGGGTGTGGGTATTGATTCGGATTATCCTAAGTGCTAACAAGCATGAAGCATAAACCAAGGCAAAGAGGAAACATTTAAACTTTAAAGCAAAGCCAGGTCCCAGCCAACTGCTAAGAATTCAGACAAAAGACACGAGCTGGAGAGAGCACACCAGAGAGAGAACGTTTAAAATAGAGTGAAGGAGACAGATTTACAGCACGATGACCTGACCCTGCGGAACAGTGATTTTGCACAAGCTGACACGTGCATCTGGGAGTGTTTGCCCGGAACAGCCACATTTGCTTCTCCTCCCCCAGCTGGGATGGGAAGAATGCAGAGACCCCTGACCCAAGCAGAGGCTCAGGAGCTCTCCACTGGGTCACCTCAAAGACATTGTCACTATTCACCAGGTAAATCAGTTGTCACGTGTATCACAAATAATTTTCTATCACTGAAAACAAATGACTAACTTTGTGGATGATTTCGTTTAAAACAAACAAACAAACAAAACCCCCAAAACCTTTTTACTGACATAATAATCTGCACAAAGAAATGTGCACAGATCAAAAGGCTGTACACGGTGATTAAAATACTGCCTACTCAGTCAAAATGGAAGAGGGGGGCAAAGAGTCAGTAATCAAGGCAATTATCATCTTAATGCAAAAAAATCCAGGATAAACAAAATATCCAAACGTAAAAAAAAGGCCGTACAGCATGGCGGTTTTCCAAAATCAACACACCCATGTAACCGACATTCAAATCAAGAAATGGAACGCTTCCAAGTCCGCTGCCTCCTCTTGGATGATGACCTTGATCTCTCACCCTGATCTCACCCTTGATCTCTCACCCTGAGATTCATTCTGCTTGTCTTTGAACTTTAATAAATGGAGCCATCTAAAATGTAGTAGGTTGTCTGGCTCTTTTTTTATTCAATATTGTACCTCACAGGGTTATCAAAGTGTGGAGTACAGCAATCGTTTGTTCTTCCTTATTTGATATTCCGTGTATCATTATACCATAATTTATTTGTCCGTTACTGTATTAATAGACATCTATTTTGTTTTGCTTTTTGAAAATAGTTTTGATATAAAGAATGGTGTGGTGAACGTTTATGTACATATCTTTTGGTGTATTCCTTAGGAATTGCTGAGTCCTAAGACTTACTATCTTTGGATTTAATAAATATTCCTAAAGAGCTCCCCCAAGGGGTTTGGTACCAACTGCTACTCCACACAGCAGTGTTGGAATGTTCCAGAGGTTCCACATTGCCGCCAACTCTTGATAATGCTAATCATTTCTACTTTAGCCTCTCTTCTTACTGTTACCAGATAAAGTATAGGACTTCCACTTACATTTGAAATATTTGGGACATACTTATATCAAAAATATTATTGACTTTATCTGAAATTCACCTATATCCGGGAATTCTATATTTTATTTGCTAAACTTGGCAACTCTATCCTGGTGCGTGTGTAGTGCTATCTCACTGTGGTTTTCATCTGCATTTCCCTGGTGGTTGATAGGTTGATCATTTTTTCATAAGTATTTTGGCTGTTTGGATAACCTCTTTTGTGATGCTCCCACTCAAGTCTTTTGCCCACTTCCGGTTAGGGGTTCAGCTTTTTCTTATTGATTTCTAGGAGTTCTTTCAATATCCTCTTTGTATTCTTTGTCAGATAAATAAGTTTCAGATCTTTTCTACCAGTCTGTCTGCAGTGTATCCAATCTCATAAAGGTGTCCTTAAGTCTTTAATTTTAATATAGTTCCAATTTCTCAATATTTTTCTTTACACACAGTGGATTTTATGTCTCATTTAAGAAATCTTTTCCTCTTCCAAGGATATGACGAAATTGTTTTATATTTTCTTCCAGAAGCTTTATTGTGTTGCCTTTTATATTTAGATCAACAATCCATCTGAAATTAGTTTTGTGTTTGATAGGAGGTAAGTAGTCATTATTTTCCCCCAAACAGATAAATTATTTAGTTTAAGACACAAATTTTAATACAGTAAATTTATTAATAATATTACTCACAATCATTTGCATTCAGATATGCTTTTCAGGGTGAGAGAGAAAGGGGTAAAGTTCCTGCTATTTGTAGCATAGTGCAAATAATTCTAGGTTTGCACAATGGAGTGTTTTGTACATGTCTATTTGATTAATTATGCGTTGGGACAAATGGCGTTTAAATGGTACGTGATTCTTCATTGTTGCATACTAAGGGAACTTCCAACAAAAGTACTAGGGAAAATTTTCTCATATTCTCTTTAAAATTAATCAGATGCTGGCTGTTTACAAAGACTTTTATGTCCAAAGCATCTTCATTTTATTAAGTCCTGAAAATTTTCAACGTCTAGACATAACTCTCCATTCTAGAAGTTATATACAGAAGTCGTTTCACGTTAGACAGTTATAGGATAAAGTTAAGAATAGTGTATTAAGCTCCTCTTATTCCAAAGACAAAACTAAAGTGACAGTAAAGTACCAAACGGGGCATTAATCCACAAGGCTAAAGAAAAATGAAAGAAGAAATAATAGAGGATGAGATTTGAAAAAATATTTATGAAATTAAAAGTAGACAGAGATTGGTCACTGATATGGGAAAAATGAGGAAGCTATGACATAAGAACTAATGAATTTGCCCAGCAGACAAGCTAAAGATGAGTACTCATGGCAGCAGGTATTAGGGCAGGGGTGTGGCATGGATCTGAAGGTGGGAAAAAATATATATTGATTAAACAAAGGACAATCAGAGAAAAGAAAGGGCCCTTGGGAATTAAAAATATAATGAAATACAAGTTTAACAGAAGAATAGAGGTACAGTTAGGGAAATTTTATGAAAGGCATAAACAGACAAACAGAAGGAAAATAGGAGAGAAAAAATAAAAGTAGAGTATCAGTCTGAGAGGTACAATGTCTTCCTAAAAGGAGCTCCAGAAATAGAGGGCAGCTAAGACAGCAGGGGAAAATAATAAAATGATTAATATCAGAACATTCCCATCACGCGTGTCCAGATTGAAACCCATCAGTCGCAACACATCCACTCCAAGACTTTTCACTGGGAGAGCTTAAAACACCACAGATCAAAAGAGGATTCTAATAGTTTGAGGAAAGTACAGATTGAGAAACTACTCAAATAGAATAGAAGAAGTATTTGAACAGCCACTGATTGTTTGACCATTAACACTGGATGCTGGAAGACAGTAAAGCAGAATATTCATCATTCCAGGGGATAATGATTTTCGACTACAATTGTACCCTCAGCTAAACTATAAATCAGTGTGAGGATACAATAAAGATAATTTTAGATAAAGAAAGCTTAAAAAATTGGAAACACTTAGACAATATATTTCAGCAAAATAAACGAGTAAATCAAGAACGAGGAAAACGTGAGATTAAAACAAAAGGAGATTCAAAACAGGAAAATGTTTGAACTTTTTGCAAATTTATTGATAGGTGTTTGATATATCAGGTGGAACATTTGGGAAAATATTAGAGATTGTTCTGTTGACAACTAAGCACCAGGAAAAGTGAGGCAATTTAAGTCCAAGACACACAAAGTGTTGTATGAAAATGAAAAATTAACGTCAAGGGTTATATAACAGATCTAAATCCCTAATATCATGAAGAAGTCAGTGTCTGTCTATCTGTCTGTCTCTTTCTCCCTTAACAGTAGTAGTATAATATGTATGAATAAAGAAGAAAATGTTTTAAAAATAGCTAACAGGTTTGACAACACATTCCTCTGAGGAATGGGCTTGAGTGCAGAGAATACTGGGGCAAGAAACCGTGTATAATCAGTACTTTCTCGATTTTTTAATTTGTGCACGTGTCACTTTGACTAAAACAGATGACGTTAACGTAAAAAAGAAAATTCTAGCAATTATCTAAACTTATAAGGCATTTCTTGCAAAAAATTTAAACCTAAACGTAATCTTACCTTTTACCTTCTCCTTAGATTCCATTGCACCACGCTAGATCTTATTCACCTGGATTAAACAGAATGTTTTTCTAGATTTTAAATGAAATATTTGGGGGGGGGGTCTTGTCTATGCTCCTATATTATTGATAAAGTAATATCTACATTTAACAGTTCCTCAAAATGCATTTAGAATTGACTAGGAGTATAAGGGAAGATAGAAGAGTTTGTGAAGATATTCCCGATCTCAACAGTTTCCATCTCCGCCCCATTGTCTTGTTTTAAATGCACAGTGGCATGTGTGAATGCAAATGACCGTATCTATTTTAGGAGGGATATACTGAACAGTAATAGTATCTGAAATGCTCAAGGGGATGGGGACTTTATTTATCATGAAATAGTTAAATCTTTTTTACCTAAATGCCTCAAAAAAGGAAAAATAAATGGTTTCTTGAGATCAAAACATGAAACAAAGGCAGAAAAAAAGCTTCTACCCTTTGCCTTGAATAAGGTGGCAAAAACACTTTCTCCAAGGTTTCCTCAGTTATTTTAAAGTTCTTTTAATTATTCTTCAAAGTATATTTGAAAAAAAAATTTTTCTTAAAAAATGTTTTGATCTTGGAAAAACATAAAGGCAATATAAATCAAACAGTTGCTATTCAGTGTCAAGTATCAGTGGCCTGGGGAGCTATTTTCACTTATCATTGGCTCCCACTTACAGTGGTTGACTTGGCTTGGTTTCTAGAACTCCTTGGATTTATGTGGAGGCGCCACAAATCTCTTTCCATTAATTGAGCCCTACCCTTGAACTCTGGAGCAAGATGTCGCCTGTGGCCCATTCAGTTAGCTACAACTCAATAGGGCTGAGGCCGGTAAAAACTCTACCAGGAGAGAAAACGTGAAGATATGATCAAATTTATAACAGATCTCCAAAAGTACGGCAATCCCTGGTTCTACCCGAAGACAGGGACTCCTCAACTAGAAGTTAGAACACAGAGCTACCCATTTACTGCAGGGCGTTCTCTGCCTGACATATCTCAACCTTCGACCTGGCCTCCCTTTGACCTGAAATGCCCATTGCATTCTTAGTTTTAGGGATGCCGGACGTGTGGATGTCTGAACAAAAGCTGGCATCTCTTTCTTATTACAGAGGAATCTGATCATCTCAACCTCCCCTGGACTTATCTCTTGAGTCTCTCTCTTCTTTCCCCTGACCAAACCCCACTGTCCCATCTGCCCTCCACAGACACATCATGCAAAGTGTCTGAGAACCCACATTGGCTCCAAACATTGTCTGTAGATGCATAAAAAGTAGCTTTTACACATTTTTATACATGCATATAACTACTTTGTGTATGAGGATTCATAAAATATTGATTCATTTAAAATGGTTTTTGGATTCATAGTAAAAAAAAATTGTCAGATTTGGATTTTTTTAGGCAGTTGACTCTGAAGTGTTTTGCATACGTCAAAAAGATTCTGAAACTTACATTACTACTATGTTCAGACTGTCTCACCCTAACAATAATACATCCGTTTCAATACAATGAGGGAAAGTTTGAATGTAACATTTGAAGTATGCACTCAAGGGAAAAAGGCTGATTTATTATTTCCAATGGTTGTTTTAGTCTCAGGTAGAATTTTATTTGATCTGTGTTTTAGTCTGTCTCACTTAGTTGAAAGTCTCTACAAATATCCTATTACTCTGATTATGAACCCACACTAACCTGAGCAACCGGGTTTGACTTTCCTCCAGAACACCATGAGAGAAAAAAACTTAACTGCTCATTACGTTTACACACGTGTTTGTTTGTTTGTTTCTTACAAAGGGGCACAAGAATTCAAGGAAGAAGCGAGGCCACCTTCCCACGCTTGCTTAGATCATAGTGAAAGGGAGTAACCTGAACAGTGAGTGGATGTTGCCCCCCTACAGAGAAAAGCCTAAGAAAGAAACGCAACTGAGTTATTTATACAGAGAGAGTTAACGGCCAGAGGCAATGTCATAGAAAACCATCAAAACTGTTTAATTGACATGATGGTGTGAAAAAGACAGCGTAGGTGGCAGTGTTGAGCATGGTGTACATTAGTGATAAGGAATAAATAAAGAGGTAATTAATTTAAGGTACTAAGTGTTTAAGGGAGTTTATACCTGAGCATAATAAAAATAGCAACAGTAACAGCAAAAGAGAAACAAGGATCTCTTTTCGTATAGTTAAATGATGATACCAGAGAATATGCCAAAAAGAAATGAAACTGTAGAAAATACGAATAACATCAGAATCAGGTACAGGGTTAGGGTTAAACTTGCTCGCCAGAGTCCAATGTCAACAAAGCTAACATGTATTTTGTAATGCTAAAAAGAGATAAATTTAAGTCAAACAAAAATAAATAATATTTATACAGCGTGCATGATATTCCACAAATATGGAGACTTTCCCCCTAGGGGTTTATAGAGGTTAAAATGTAAACATCTTTAAAAATATTTAAACAAGTCATTCAACTTTCAGAGTGACTGTTTCAACATGCTTGTTGCTCCTCTGCTTAAAAATCCTTCAGTATCGCCCATTGCTCACAGGAAAAAGATAGATTATCTTCTAGAAGCCCCTATGACCAAGGTCTAGACACATATCTCCCTTCTTAGTCCCCGTACCCAAACCATAATTTCTTATACATCTTTAAATGTTTAATCCTAACTCACACTCTAGTGCTTTTGTACTTCTTTTCTCTCTGAGCTCACTTGTTTACCTGATGTTCACATATTTACCATAAGAATCAGATGAAAGATTACCTTCTCTTCAAAAACTTCTCTGATACTGCAGGCAGAATTTAGGAGCCTCTCCTGTGTGGGCTCACAGTCCTATTATAATGATTGGTTTACGTGTTTGTGATCTGCATGGAAAATAAAGAAGTTGAAGAAGTCCTAAATAAATGGAGAGACATATCTCATTCATGGGTTGGAGTCTCAATATTGTTAAGATGTCAGTTGTCCCCAAATTGCTATATAGATTTAAGGCAATCCCAATCAAAACCCTGATAGAAAATTTTGTAGAAATTAGCAAGGTGTTTCTAAAATTCTTATGAAAATGCAAAAGACAGCATAGCCAAAGCAACTTTGAAAAAAGCAGAACAAAGTTGAGAGTAAACACTATTGGGTTTCGAGACATATTAACTTACTACAATTAAAAAATTATACTTATGGAAGTAAATAGAGATAAATAGATCAATAGTACATGATAGAGAGTCCAGAAATAGACCCACACATGTATAGACAACTGAGCTTTGACAGAGGTACAAAGGCATTTCAGTAGACAAAGAACAGCTTTTTCAAAAATGGTGCTGGAATAATTAGATGTCCATATGCACAAACAAAAAACAAAAACAAAAGCTAACAAAAAAACCCTACTTTGCTCAATATCTTGTACCATATGCAAAGAACTAACTCAAAGTGGATTTTAGGCCTAAATGTAAAAGTTAAAACTATACTACTTCAAGAAGAACACATTGGAGAAAATCTTTGTGACTTTGAGTTAGTGAAATTGTTCTTAGATATGACACTAAAAGTACAATCCATAAAAAGAACAAATCGATTTTTTAAAAGTCATCAAAATGATACATTTTTGCTCTTCAAAAGTAACTGGTAAGAGGATAAAAAGATAAGCCACAGGCTAGAATAAAACTTTTGCAAAACATATATCTGAGAAAGGATTTATATCAAAATATACAAAGGACTCTCAAAACTCAATAATAAGAAAGCAAGTAACCAAATTAAAAGTAAAATTTGGACAAAAAATTTGAACAGACACTTCACCAAATATATGGATGGTGTAGGGGAGAAAAATCTTTTCCTTCATGCTCTTAGGCACTGCATCTATGGCATGAGTATCACACTGACAAAAGACAGATTAACAAGAGGAAAAGGCATATAAATTTTACTGATGGTTTTAATTTTATCTGCATGGAGAATTCACAGGAAAGGAGTGAAAATCCAGAGGCAGTTAAACTCAGAGTTTATATATCATTTAACAAAGGGTGATACCTTGTAGAGAAGTGAATAGATAAAAGAAGGTTTGGGCTCCTGGGGTTGGAAAAGCTGACTAGGAAACTCTGGTAGATAAGGATTGTTTAGTAAGGTGTGTTATGCAGATAAGAGTTGTTCTCCGTTTCCTGGTACAGGAGAGAGGAACGCCTTCACATATGGAAATTTATGTCACCTTTACAAAGGGAAATTTATGTCCTGCTTTTTAGGCAGAACAAGAGAGGGCAGAGAGTTCTTCCTGTGTCTGCTACTTCTCAATTACCTTCAGCTCAAAATAATCCTTATGCCAAAGTGGCAGAGTTTGGGGTGGCATATTCTAATGCACTTCAATGGCAAGTAAGTATAGTATAACACGTTCAATATCATTATAATTAGGGAAATGCAAATTAAAACCACAATGAGATGCCACCACAAACCTATTAGATTGGCTAAAATTAAGAAAAAAAACCAAACTAAACATACTATACTAAGTGCTGGAAAGGACGCCATACGTTGCTAATGGGTATTTAAAGTAAAGCCACTCCAAAAAAAGTTTAGCAGTTTATTAAAAAGTTAAGCTATAGGAAAAGAGAAATAATTTTCCTCTACCCTTCTGAGTTCTTAGCTGAGACTTCTGTATTAAAAGACAAATTAAGAGGAAAACAAATAGAAGTTTACTAACATGTACACCTCAGGAATACATGGGAGATACTAAGGAAAAATGAGTAACTCCCCAAGGTGGCTTAGAACTCCAGCTTGAATATCATCTTTAGCTAAAAACAAAAGAAAAAGGGGTGTGTTGCGGGGCAGGGGCAGTTATGGGGAGGTACCTGGAGAAGCATGATAAACAAGAAAGTTTGTGATGTAGATTTGTCAGTGCCTTCTCCAGTGATAAAACTCTCTTGGAGAGTTCCTTTATAAATGTAAATTTCTCTCACGAAAAAGTAACTTCTACTCTGTTTTCAGAGCTTCTCTTCTGTCTGCTCTTTCTCAAAACAATCAGCTCAAAATAATCCTAATCCTTTTAGGGCGGCATATTCATTCTGCTACTCTTCACCCTTCAGTCACAATTCAGTCACTTCACTCCTAGGTATTTACCCAGGAGAAGAGATCATCTATGTCTACCCAAAACTGGTCACATACTGTTCATTGCAGCTTTATCTGTAATGGCCCCAAACCGGAAACAAGTCAAATGTCCATTAATAGGTGAGTGCATTCGCACACTGTAGTATATACTAAAAAGAATGCTACTCGGCAATGAAAGGGAAGACCTACTGTAACCTGTGACAACATGCGTGAGTCTCGAGACAACTACCCTGAGTGAAAAGCCAGACCTAAAAACGTACCTACTGAATAATTCCATTTATATAGCACTCTAGAAAATGAAACTAATTTATAGTGACGGAAAGTAGAACAGTGTGTGCCTGCAGAGGGGGGAGCAGGAGTGGTGGAGAGAAGGAATCACAAAGCAGGGGGAGAAAACATGCGTGGATGATGAATAGGTTCACTGTCTGGATTGTGGTTGAAGGGGATCAGAAGGAACCTCTCCAAAATGTGTCACTTTGGCACGTGGATTATCTTGAGCTGAAGACAATCAAGGCTTAAAGACTCACGAGAAGCTTTTAACCTCCTCCTTAACTACCTAAAAGAATTTGGACAGAGGGTCTAGTCTAGGAAGAGGGTGATCACCAGGGATAACTACAAAGAATGTGAGCAGGTGTGGTGGCCTGGGGGGAGCTCAGGACAGCCTGTTTGTTCAGATTCCTCTCTGTTCCCCTTGTCTCCAGATGGCATGACCAACATTTGTTTACCAAACATTTGCTCCTCCCATCTTCCGGTAAATTGTCTTCTTCCCTCTTTGAAGTCCCAGACCCTTACCCCTTCTGCTTAACTCAGGATGGTGTACAAGCCTCAACTGCCTGACTACCCGTGGGTCTCCTATCCTCATGGGGCTCCCGTACATACATAATTAAATTTGTTTTTCTCCTGTTGATCTGTCTTATGCCAATTTAATTATTCGAACAACCAAAAGAACCCAGAAGGGTAGAGGAAAACTTTTTCCTCCCTTTAGTGGTCATGGTTTCACAGGTGTGTACATATGTCAAAATATCAAATTTTACATTTTAAATATTGCAGTGTATCTGCATATGTATCTGCAGTGTATGAAATCTGCAGTGTATCTGCAGTGTATGAAAATTATATCAATTATATCTCAATAAAGCTGTTTAAAAAAATAATTAGCACCTAAGGAAAGCTCTCCAGATGATGGAAAAAGGGGGAAGGGAATTATAATGGAATAATACTATTTCTCTATTTCTGTGGGTGGTATCAAGGCAAATATGAATTAAAAATAAGAAGATTAATTCTCCCTCCCTCTCCCTTTGGCTCCAGAATTTTTTTCCTCTGTCCTTTTCAAATGTTCGTAAAGCTTTATAATGACTAAATAAGTCTCTGCCAGCCTCACAACTAGGGAATGTTTCCTCAACGTTCTGTGAGCCATCTTTTTGAAATGCAAACGTTTAGGGAGATAGCAGCCCTATCTGCTCAGTCCTGTGGGCAAGAGTCTAATTTCCCTGCAGCCTCCTGGACTTAGTAGAAGTTTGTTTCTCCTCTGGGTAAGGTCAACACAGGGGTTCTCCCCAGTTATCATGATAAAGTTAGGGTGAATCAGGTGTGACAAAAGGTGCTATCAAGTCCTCTTCCTTGAGGACTAGTGATGTTTATCGTGAGAACATACATATAATGGGTTATACATCTGCTTGGCGTTATAGAGAGGTGAGGTTTCTTGCCGCCTTGGCAATCTCCAAAGCCAATTGCCTGTGATGTGTATCACATTCTGGTTTAAGATTTATTCACTAATAGAACTGATTTATTTTCCACTACCTTTGTCAAGAGGTTTTCTGGGTTAAAGATTTTGTTTTTAACCATATTTCAACAGTTGATACACCGACTCTTTTAAGTTTGAATTTTTAACTTTAATGTTTAATTAGAATTCAAGCAAACTTATCTGGGGCTTTGTGTTCCAGGGTTAAAATTATAAAGCAAAAATAGAATTGCATTCTTTTCTCATAGAACATAATTGCCAAAGAAGAATCAGGTCTGTTTTAAAAAGGGTGGTGATAGTCTTGAAGATGTGTAAACACATCCCTTTATCAGTTAATTGCATCCCTTTAGAATCACGAGATTCATAGAACACTGTTATTTGATTTCAGCAGTTTTCTCTAGTGTTTATTCTTGATATATAAATATTTTATAAAAGAAAATGCCATAGAGAAGTTGAGTTTATTTTAGCTCGTTTAATCTTTCTACTTCATCTTCTCTAAAATAAATCAAGTTCTGTATAGAATGACGTCTTTTGAACAATTGTTATTAGAGTGATTACTGTTAAAAAGTTATACTTAATGGATTTGCTTGATCTCACACAATTGCTATATGTGTCTGACATATTTGACTTAAATTCCAATTGAATTTTGCCCTAAAGTGAAGACTGGGAGGTAACTAAACTCAGGTAGCTGAAGTTCAAAACTAATTTTTACACCAAACACGACCTCTAGTAAATACTTTTGAAATTATTTTTAAAGCAATTGTAAAAATAAAGTGGAAGGCTATTCTTTGTTTACATGTATTCAGAAATAATCTCTCACCATTGACAATAATCATGTACTCCATTTTCTAGTGGTGACTTGTACCAAGTTCCTAGCTGATTAAATCCCTCGATAAGATTGGAGCAAAGATGAAGAACAGTCCAACTGATTTAGATTGAACAGCAAGCAGCTCTTCATAGGTAAGTATCAGAGCTGAAATCTGCATCAAAACAACCAGATGAGAAGAACATTCAGTCAAACAGTAGTTGATTATTTCCTCAAGTTTGATGGCATATTAAGTTGCTTTAAAATCTAAGAGTCTGAATATTACCATTAAAGAAACATGGGACATAAGAGTTAAAGCATAGAAAAACAGAAACATTATTTCCTATTGTGACTGATTTCACCATAGTTTTATTTATTGAACCATAAGCTTCCGACGACTGTCCTAATTCTCTTTGTTGCATTTTAATTAAATTAGAATAAAAGTATTTTTTAAATCCATGCAAGTATAATTGGATGAAATTTAGAAAAAATATCAGTTAAACCTTTCTCTTCTCTTTGGCAATATATGGTTAGAGTTCATTCAATCCAATTCCATAAGCATACAGTTAGTTCTTACCTGCAACAAACAAGAGTTGATTAATAGTAAAAACTAGCTACATACTTAATAGTTCATGTTCTCCAATGAACCTTGGTCAGAATTAATGATCTCGTTTTCATTACATTTTATATTATTTAACTTCCATAAAAACTGGCCTGTCATAGTTTGCATATCCTCCTGACCACACTCTACTGTTGAAGCAGGAGATATTCAAATAATGAATAAAATTTCTATTCAAAAAGTACATTTACATCTCTTCTCAGAGTGAAATAAAAATATTGCTATTAATGGCTCCTTTCAAAAGTGTGGTCATTCAACATTCAACGAGACACGGAGGAAACTTAAATGCATATTACTAAGTGAAATTAGCCATTCAGAAAAGGCTATGTGCTGTATGATTCTAATTATATGACATTCGGGAAAATGCCAAACTATGGAGGCAGTAGAAAGATCACTGGTTGCCAGAGGTTTGTGGTTGAACGGGTGGAACACGGGATTTTTAGGGCAGGGAAAGTATTCTGTATGATACTATAATGGTGGATACATGTCATTAGACATTTGTCAAAATCCATAGAAAGTACAACAGGAAGAGTGAACCCTAATGTAAACTATGGACTTTGGGTGATAATGCTGTGTCAATGTGGGTTCATGGATTATAACAAACGTACCATCTTGTGGGAGATGTTGATAATGGGGGAGACTGGGGGTGGGAAGGGCATACAGGAACTCTCCTCACTTTCTGCTCAACTTGACTGTAAAACTAAAACTGCTCTAAAATGATTGTCTATGAATTTATAAAAGACCCAATAATGTCAATCAATTTTCCCTACCTTCCCTCACCACCGTCAAGGACAATTGTGTGTTCACTCAACTTGTACTGGTTATGTAATCTTGGGTAAGTTGTTTAGCTTCCAGGAGTCTTCATTTCCTCACCTATAAAATGGAGATAGGAATAATTATGACCTCAAGGGTAGAATCAAATAAGCACAGACTGAAAGCATTTTTAACAGCACCAGCAAGTGTTGGCAGTGGCGGCTTTTGTTACTGTGTCCATTCAGCCATCCATCTACAGATAGGCTGTAAAGGTCTCTGGAATGATGTTCACAAATGGTAACAATGGGTGTTGAGTTTATTATTGTTTTCTTTTACTTGCTTTTCTGAATTGCTAAAACTTCTATGAGCAGTCCAATTTTTTATAAAAACACCTTTTTATTTTAAAAGACATGAAACCTGTGAATTGGAGTGGAGTTGACTATAAGGAAAGTGTAAGAGGAAGGAAACAAGAAAGGTGGTGAGAAAGAGAAGGACGAGTGGAGGAAGGAAAGTGGAGGCTGCATGATGGATAGGATAAAAAATAGAAGTGATGAAAGGAAGAAAAAGACCCATGGTCTACGTGAATGGACCTGCACTGGAATACAGAAGAATAAATTAGAAAGTTGGAGGTGAGAATTTAATGTAGCTATTCAAGCACCTATTTTTTGTATTGAATCAAAAGTATATATATTATATATAAGACCTGGACACTACAGGACAGCTAATACAAATACAAAAGTAACTGGAGCTTCCCTGGTGGCGCAGTGGTTAAGAATCCACCTGCCAATGCAGGGGGCATTGGTTTGAGCCCTCATGTGGGAAGATCCCACATGCCGCAGAGCAACTAAGCCCGTGCACCACAACTACCGAGCCTGCGCTCTAGAGCCCGTGAGCCATAACTACTGATCCCATGTGCCTAGAGCCCGTGCTCCACAACAAGAGAAGCCACCGCAATGAGAAGCCGGCACACCGCAACGAAGAGTAGCCCTGCTCGCCGCCACTAGAGAAAGCCCATGCGCAGTAACGAACACCCAATGCAGCCAAAAATAAAATTAATAAAAATTAAAAAAACCCACTAATAACTGCAAGAGAGAATATGGTAATCCATAGAGGAGTTAGAGGTTAAAAGATGTGACAGTTTAGAAGAAGGAGCATGACAGTGAAGTTGTAATGTTATCCCATTAACCTACTCCCTGACTTTAGAACCTGGTCATCATCTCATCCACATGCATAGATGTGACTTCATTGTGTCTCTTGTCATCTTCATAACACTGTTGGCATGAATAAAGCTTACTGTGGAAACAGAAATGTAGTAAAATGTACTAGGAAACAGGACACTTTTTAGTCTTCCGTTCATCTCCAATTCACTGCTAAGAATTTTGTGCCTGTCTTAAACCAAGACTGGTTTCAATAGACAGACATGTGTGTTGTAGATCCTGCTTTAGATTTCTTTTTTAGTCAAGCTTAGTATTATAGTTTCCATATTTTAGTATGTATGCAAATAGTAATGTACTTGTTATTTTTATTCACAAAACCATGTTCAGTGTGCTTCATGGGCTTTTTAAAATATTCTCAGTAATTTTCTGTGTGTGTGACTTTTGCTCTGCAGGCTAATTGCAGAACATACCACTTACTTAAGGTGTGAATCATTGAATTTACAGATGGAGGGGAACCAGTCAATGAGGAATTCCCATGGTTACCTAAACCCATGGGTATAGGTTACAGCAGCAAGCATCACTCAAAGATCAACCAGGGGGCTTCCCTGGTGGCGCAGTGGTTGAGAGTCCGCCTGCCGGTGCAGGGGACACGGGTTCGTTCCCCAGTCCGGGAAGATCCCACATGCCGTGGAGCGGCTGGGCCCGTGAGCCATGGCTGCTGAGCCTGCGCGTCCGGAGCCTGTGCTCTGCAGCGGGAGAGGCCACAACAGTGAGAGGCCCGCGTACCGCAAAAAAAAAAAAAAAAAAAAAAAAAAAAAAAAGATCAACCAGAAAATCTAAACAAAATTTCTAAATCAGCCTTGGAACAAAATAGGTTAGATCTGAGAGTAGACTTTTGTGTGAAGCAGGTTCTGAGCTGACCTATATAGCAATGATCACATCACTCTGATATTTGTGATGTGATGATCACATCACTCTGACCACATCACTCTGGTACTCTAATCGTTAATAGCAGTCAGTTGGAAATATTTTGTTGAGTAGCTGTTTTCTGAGGTAATGAAAGTCCTGTGATTCAGGTCTCATATTTTGTAAATAAAGAATAGACTGTGTTTCCATTCCGACAGTAGAAAAGCTCAGTAGTGTATGAACCTTCTCTTTAAAAGCACTCAGCTTTATTCCACACTATTTCAATTCATCTACAGTTACTTTTTTGTCCTGATGTCTTAGAAAATGCAAAGGGAGACGTTATGAGGCCAGTAGGTGGAAAGAGCTCAAAGGTATCACAAGAAGAGAAATCTTGTCAAGAAAACCATAACTAGGAAGTCAAGGTGGTCATTCATGTCAGTGATAACTAGCCCTAGTTTCTGAAGCTGAGGAGAAGCAGAAACTAACACAACATTGTAAAGCAACTATACCCTGATAAAAAAAAATCTTCATGGTGATGAAAGGTTTGATTAAAAAATAATACAGTGATGGGCTCCAGCAATTATAATTAACACTACTATATGTAAAATAGATAACTAATAAGGACAGGGAACTCTACTCAATACTTTGTAAAGACCTATATGAGAAAAGAATCTATTGATAAAAAAGAGTGGATATATGTATAACTGATTCCCTTTGCTGTACACCTGAAACAAACACAAGACTGTAAATCAACTATACTCCAATAAAAATTATTAAAAAAGAAGCACATTTGGAGGATAGAAAAAAAAATAATTCTTCACCCAGAGGAGAAAGAGAAGAACCAGCCATCTCGGTCAGACAAACATCTGGCACACATTAGGGGTGGACTAATGTAACCCAAACCTGGGGACAGAGCCGAAAGCAATAACTTATCATAACTTAGAGTAAAAGGAAGACAACTGAAAAGGAAGGACGAATGATTGGGCAGTACAGTTGCACAGCTGAGCAAAATAGAAACGGTTGCTGAAGAGTGTGTAAAATCCCCTCCTCGTGTCTTTTGCACAATCATACTTTCTCTCACTTCAGTTTGTTTCAGATGTGGTTCTCTCTAAAGGAACCAAGAGGAAGCTTCCAGAGCCACGATTCTTTTATGACATTTATTACACCAGCTAATACAGTTTAATGAGCGTTCGATGCATGCTTGAGATGAACACAAAGAAAACTACTTAAGTCTCTCCAATATTTATTCAGTGTCTGTTTGCTTTTTACTTTGCTTTTATCATAATATTTGACATAAAACAACTTCCTTTACCTTTCTGAGTTCAAAGATTTTGAGGTACTTCAAACTATGACTCTTCTGGAAATAATGTCCAAAATTCTAAATAAAAAGAATAACAGAGTAATTAATGTACTTCATCGCAGAACAAAACCAGTGCAACTCCAAACAAGAAAATCATGTACCGTGCATGACAAAGCTAAAGGTCATGTGTCAACTTCAAGAAGCTGTGATAACCTCTTATTATTATTTAAAGAAAATATGGTGTGTCCTTCACATAACATTAAAACCATGACATTTTTCTTTCTCTGCTGTTTCATGGTGATTTGAATATGTTTCTTTTCTCTTTAACAAGGCCATCTATATTTACAGGTATCATGATTTAGATAAAAATTATTTACTACTTTTGCCTTCTTTTCTTTAAGTAATTATGCTGAGTTAGTAAGTCAGTTTGGTGATTTTTAGTTCACTCTTTTTATGCTAGAATGTTTAATGTACTTTAAAAGTGTTCTGGGAAAAAAAACACACCAGTAGCTAGCTGATATTCACCTTTACAGTGTAATTCACCCTATAAAATGAAAAAACCATAAGGTAATTCAAACCTCAACAGGATAAAATCCCAACGCATCTAGGCTGCTCTCATAATGCGTTAGGCTCAAAAGACAAAACTGAGATGAAAGGATTCAGGTCTTTATTCTTTTAGTAATTCCAATGTTCTGTGTAATTGTTCAACCTGAATAGAAAATTACATTTATTTCCTCAGTAATAAAAAAGTAGAAGTTAGAGTTCTATCAGGTAACACAGATATTGTCTAAGTGGTATTTATAATCCAGATTAATAAGCATATTATTAGCTGACTTAGAAACTAGATGTAATTTTGTAAGGACTGAATTACAAGCATCTCATGATTCAGCCTCCATTTTTACTCTGCCTACACAATGGTGCCTCAAAGTTATTTGTATGCTAATCTCTCGAAAGTACATGTAGTCTGGTAATTAACTTTTGGGGATTTTGCATAGTGGTTTCACATCTATCCTTTAATACAAGTTTATTATCAAAGGATTTTTTTTTTTTTTTTTGACCATGCTGCACAGCATGTGGGATCCTGGTTCCCAGACCAGGGATCTAACCTGTGCCCCCTGCAGTGGAAGCGCGGAGTCCCAACCACTGGACCAACCACGAAGTACCTATCAAAGGATTTTTGCCATCAGTGCCTGTACAGATTTTTCAATAAAGAAGAAAACATGCTATCTGTGGATATCTATTGTACTAACATTGGTCATATTTTATAGCTTTTGCTTGATTATTATTTTTATTGTCTTCTGGATTTTTTTTCTTGTTGATAATAATAGTAATAGACATTACAGTAAATATGAGCTACTCAGAACAAGTTTTTTATTGTTATTAAGTCATTTTTTATAAAATCAAATATTCATTTTTTAAGAGGAATGGAGGTAGTCCTGTCTAAACAGTCTTTCAAAATATCCTCTCTCCCAGTTTTTTTTTTGTGTGTGTGTGGTACGCGGGCCTCTCACTGCTGTGGCCTCTCCCGTTGCGGAGCACAGGCTCCGGACGCGCAGGCTCAACGGCCATGGCTCATGGGCCCAGCCGCTCCACGGCATGTGGGATCTTCCCGGACCGGGGCACGAACCCGTGTCCCCTGCATCGGCAGGCAGACTCTCAACCACTGCGCCAGCAGGGAAGCCCTCTCCCAGTTTTTAATGTGGGCTTTTGCCATTATCTACACAATCATTTACTTTGTAGGTTAGCCCCTGCAAGTTAAAAATCCCAGCCCTGGTAAGTGCTGATCACTCAGCAAATTCTCTGCTCTTGAATGACAAAATCAGTTTAATATTACTCTAAGCTAAATATAATTTTTAAGGTAAATCTAATTCAAAAATCAAGGTCTTGTGACAAACTGCAAAGTCAGGATAACACTTCTCTGAACTGTTTTATATAATAAAATTAGGTACAAATGTGAGAGTCCAATAGAAGTAAGACTCTGTCCCACCCAGGCCTCTTATTATCTCTCTTGCTGTGAACATAATACTTAACCTCTTTCCTCCTGTTTCCCCATGTACAAAATGAAGATAAAGTAGGGCCTACCTCATAGAGAGGCATAAGCATTAAAGAGATAATATGTAACGCCTATAACATGGGTCCTGAAACACATCAATCACAAAACACTATCATGTTATTTTATTATATTAAATATATATGTCTTGTAAATAGTATCTATTATACATTATAAAAAGATGTATTAATATATATGTATTATAAATATTAAATGAAGTGTATGTAATATATTTATAGGAATAGTATATATTAAATATTTATTACATTAAATATTAACATTTATTATAAAATGTCATTTTTAGTTTTATCTTAATCATTGCTGTTTGTCTCCTCTCTGTAGTACCGTATGTCCCATCTTAGTTACATATTTGAGAATTGTACTGGCAATCATGTAAAATATTTTAAGATTTATTAATAATGTTATCTGAGCTCCATGTTTATTTTAAAACTTCAGTCACAAGATAATGTCAAAGGGAATGTAAAATAGTTTCTGATTGAAAATATTCTTCTATTATGATCCTTTTTAAAGAATTTTTTGACTTCAACTACAACTTAGTGAGCAAACTCCCTATGAAGAAGAATGCGAAATAAAGGGGAAAATAAAACTATAAGACTGATATAGAGAACAATTATTTATCAATTTCTTCTTCCATAATTTACATCCACATTCGGCTACTATTATAGCACTATATCTGCTGCTTTATAATGATAAACTGGTTTTGAGTGTATATATATGTGATAATCCTACATTTATAATACATATGGAGAGAAATTCAGAATTATTATTCCATCTTACCTTCCTGATTTCCAACGTCTCTAATATATTTGGTACAATTATAAAACTGTAACTCAAGCTGTCATCGTATAGTGATAAAAGGTGCATTTAAAACTCTCCCTGAACAGGAAGACTGAAGTGGAATACATGAGGAAATACTCCGTTTTAAGCATATTTATATAACTCCAAACAAATAGAGTGGACCTCTCTTCTATCTTTTCCTTAAATAAACAATCGGCCTGGGAAAGGCACACGTCTTATGGATGGCAGATCCAGCACCTTCACTGTGTGGAGCTCTGAAGGCAGCAGGAAATGAAAACAAACAAGAAGTAAGCCCTGATGTATGGCAGTAAAATGATGTAGCCGGATTCAAAACTGCATGAAGGACAGAGATCAGAAGAAGATAGGGACGGAGAAGCGTTGCGCTGAGAACATTATTTTACGTTTTCACCAAACTACCCAGAAAAGACTCAACACTCCAAAGAACACACATTGCTGAAAAGACATGCACTTTAAAGAAAAAACATCAAATACACGTACTCCTGAAGGTTGGATAACATGTGACTTTTGTAACTATCATCTCTCTTCAAAAATAGATATATTGACTAATTAAAATCATTTTTTTCCAACTCTTTACTTAATGTGGATGTTACAGACAATATAGCATTTATAAGTTTATTTTCTCCATCATGTCAGAGGAGAGCACAAGTTTCTGATGTTTTATGTTAAATCTAGCTCTCAATCTATGCTCAATTCCTTTGATGTAGATCTAAAAGCAGGAGTGGGTGACATTCAAAATATTTAAGAACTGGTCTGGCATCAAGAAATCAGAACAGGCACCAGCCGCAAGCCTACAGTATAACTTGACAGATTGTGTGAAATGGATGAAGCATAACCAATGCTTCTATCATTTTCAAATACAAAGGAAAACCAAATTGCTATAAGCTGATCAAGATTGACAAGTTTTTGCATGAGAAATTTGACACCCAAAGTATCCTTTGATGGTGACATTATAACAACAGATTTCACAGAGTTAGTAAAATTCAAATATTGAGTAAAAAGAAATAATTTTTTTTAAAAAGTACAATACAGAGAAAGAGGTAAGATAATAATGTATCCGAAAAATAGTTGACACTTTCATTTAACTGTAAGCATCATAGGAATCATACCATCTGATGGGACTACTCATTACTACACACAACACACATATCATTAGAATTTCGTGTTCAGATATGGGAAATGGTCTAATTCAAAATAATGGCCAGAGAAAAAATGGCGAGGACTGTAAAGAGACTTGAAACCTCATGATGAACAAGCTATAAACATCTGTGATGAAAACAAGAATATTTGGGCAAAATATCATGGTTGCTTCCAAGTATTTGAAAGAATAAGAGGAGGAAGCGGGGAGCTGAGTGGGTCTCTGTCATCCCGGGGGATAGAATGAGAACAATAGACCTTTTTCTAGCTAGGAAATATTTTGCTGTTCAACGTAACAAACAACTTCATAACTGCGCTCTTCAACAAAAACGCAGACACCTGGGGTAGGGAGTGAGTTTTTCATCGTTGAAAGTGTGAGAGGAAGCCTGGGCGATAGTAATGAGGGTTGCAGCCCAAGGCATGCCAATATTGGATGAGGAATCTTACAAGATGATCGCATTAGGATAGTGATGGTTTATCACTGATTACTGCAGCACTGAGACTGATTAAATCCTGAAAGTAGAGAAATGAGCTGGTTTGATGCCACAGCTGGGTGACTAGCTGTGAGGTGCACCTCTCCTAATGAAGGCTTCTTACAATATTCAGGGCCGCTTCTGAGAACCAGCGGGGCCAGCTAATTCTTTTCTCTGCCTACCTGTTTAGTCAGTAGCTACACCCATGAAACCATTTCCGAACATCTTGCAAAGCCTGTTTGAGTTATTGCTAAACAAGAAACAAAGACTTCATAATAAAGCAGACAACACAAGAGGTTCGTCACAATTAGTCCTGATTCAGAAATAGGTTCCTACGTAGTAACCTACTTATAGATTCCTCAGGAATCATCTTGGTAGATCGTAGAAGAAAAGACAGCATATTATTTTAGGAGTTTTTATTTTAAAGTTTTGAGGCAGCTTAACTCTAAAGTTCTCTCAAGTCAATTTTCGGTGGTAAATAAATGTTTGTTGCAGAAAACTTAGAAAACATTAAAGCATAAAGAAAATAAAAGTCACTTCAAGCCAAAAAACATGTCATCCATCAACTGCTCTCACAGCACTTCGCCCAAGTTGCTATTATAGGGAATTTTCATTTTACCTACAACAGTTGTAAATGATCTGTTTCCTCAACTAGATTCTAACCTTTTTAAGGACAGGAAGTCTCTCTTCTTGGTATCTCCGGATGTTGCCTTCTCAGATTTGCTGAATGAGTAGCACAGTTGTAAATGTAACTCCACTTTTCAAAACAAGTCAGGCAAAAAACATATTAAGTGTTACATGTTGTATTCTGTTTCTGCCCACCCCCTGCCTCCAGAAAGATACGTTGAGGTTCTGATTCTCAGTACTTCCAAATGTGACCTTATTTAGAAATAGGGTCACTGCAGATGAAATTAGTTATGTTTGGATGAGGGCCTACTGAACTAGGGGTGAGCTCCTAACCCAACATGACTGATGTCCTTTTAAGAAGATGGCCACGTGAAGACAGAGACACACAGGAATAATGCCCTGTGACCCCGAAGGCAGAGATTGGACTTATGCATCTGTCAACCCAGGAACACCAACAATTGGCAGCAATTCACCAGAAGCTAGAAAGAGGCGAGGGAAGATTCCCCTCCAGGTTTCAGTGTGAGCATGGCCCTGCTGACCACCTGATTTCAGATTTCTAAACTGCAGAACTGTGAGACCATACATTTTGGCTGTTTTGTTTTTTAAAATTTATTTATCTTTGCTACTTCTTTTTTACAGTTTTTTATCTTATATTGGAGTATAGTTGATTAACAATGTTGTGTTAGTTTCAGGTGTACAGCAAAGTGATTCAGTTGTACATATACATGTATCTATTCCTTTTTCAAATTCATTTCCCATTTAGGTTATTACATAATATTGAGCAGAGTTCTCTGTGCTCTACAGTAGGTCCTTGTTGGTTATCTGTTTTAAATACAGCAGTGTGTACGTGTCAATCCCAAACTCCCAATCTATCCCTCCCCTGGTGGTCCAGTGGTTAAGACTCCTTGCTTTCACTGCTGGGGCCTGGGTTCAGTCCCTGGTAGGGGAACTAAGATCCCACAAGCCTAGCAAAGAAATACAATAAGCTGTTTTTTATTAAACTCTCTTCCTTTTAGCTTAGTTCCTTGGTCCAGCTGTTGCTGTATTTTATTGGTTTATTGGCATCAGAATAAGGGAAGAAATCAATTAGATGTGCGTTTTGGTTTTTTTGTTTTCTCCTTTATTTCTATGGTTGGTTGAGCTTGAGAAACATAGCTGTTACTAATTGGGAGCTGCACAATGTTAGAGGGAGCTCCCGTCTCTAAGTTAGACAATACTTTCATTCTTTTAATCTCTGTAAGATAGTACTTTCATGATGTTGAAAGAAAGTGGTCTATGGGTTTCACGTGCTCATTCGTTTCTTACTACACATTTATAAATGCAATGCTCTGTGAATATTTATGTTTTATCCACAATGCTTCCAGCCTTCTGTTTGAAGGTGAAAAATTCAAGTGTCTGAAGAGTCCTATACCCCAAACTGGCATTTCTTGCTCAGGTTAGAGAATAGATAATTTGGAGGGCTTTGGTGGAACATCCCACAGTGAAACTACTTTGAAGAACTTCCAGACTCTCCACTCCAGAAAAATAGATATTCTGAACTTTTACTACTTTCTTAGGAGGCAGAGGGACAAATGTGTAATTGATAAAAAGAAAATTACAGTCTCCTTAGGGCTTAATCCAATCTGCTCTTGTATGGAGCAAAGTCCTAGGTGAAACCTTAAAAAGAGGGACAAATTTCTCCCTAAATATATGAGGAAGAGTTAGAATGACCTAGCATGGTCCCTGAACAAAAGAAATTTAATCGCAGGAATCTACAAATATACATATCCTTCTTTAATGTGTAAATGCAGATATCTTATAATAAAAGATGGTAAACGCTTTAGGGAAACATACTAAGAGCTGAGCACATAAATGCAGCAATATTCCCATTAGAAGGAAAAATATCATGTGAATGGTGGACAGAGGACTGGAGCTTTCCCTTTCCATACACCCAATTCCAAAGAATGATTAATTTGTGACCTTATATTTAAGTGCCTAACCGATTAATGATGATTTTGTATCTCTACAGACACACTACAAAATAAGCAGGATTTAATTTGATTCATGCTACAAATGATGCCACAACGTTTCTAACTTAGAAAAACAAAAGACAAAACTGTTGGGCTGTTGCAGAAATTACTGATTTTTAATTTTTAAATATTTCCAAAGTCAGGAGCTAATGTCTGCTTTATTTTATGTTGATATTGTAGATTTAACTTCCATTATTTCCAAGGCACTTGCAAATAATTGGCCTTGGAGCACATGGTAGTTTTTAAAGTTACAAAAAAAACACAAAAAATGGGAAATTTTCCTCTTTGCTTTCCATTCACTCAAGATACTCTCTTAATGAGTATGATATTTTGTAAGATGTTTTCAATATTTCTAATGTTAGACTGCAGTAATTTACTTTCATATCTATCAAAAGGCTTGATAAAAAGTGAATAAATGTGGGCTTCCCTGGTGGCGCAGTGGTTGAGAATCTGTCTGCCGATGCAGGGGACACGCGTTCGAGCCCTGGTCTGGGAGGATCCCACATGCCGCGGAGCAACTAGGCCCGTGAGCCACAACTACTGAGACTGCGCGTCTGGAGCCTGTGCTCCGCAACAAGAGAGGCCGCGATAGTGAGAGGCCGTGAGCCACAACTACTGAGCCTGCGCGTCTGGAGCCTGTGCTCCGCAACAAGAGAGGCCGCGATAGTGAGAGGCCCGCACGCCGCGATGACGAGTGGCCCCCGCTTGCCACAACTAGAGAAAGCCCTCGCACAGAAACGAAGACCCAACACAGCAAAAATAAATAAATAAATTATTAAACTCCTACCCCCAACATCTTCAAAAAAAGAAAAAAGAGGGCCCCAACAGATGCGAGGATATTGTTTCATACAGCAGGAATTCTGGAATAATGTCTAGTCTTTTATACCAAAGAGGCTTCTTGCAAATGAGATCTGGCCATGGGGACATTCATCCCTTAACTTACACAATGGGAAATTTACCCACTGGCCACGGCCAAAGTAATTTTTTAAGAGAGTGATTAATGAAAAAAAATATGCAAAAAACCCTGACCAGTATTCCTCAAGACTCCCAAGGTCATCAAAAACAAGGAAAGTCTGAGAAACTTAACATCCAAGAGGAGGCTAAAGAGACATTGACAACCAAATGTTATGCAATATCTTGGAAAGGATCCTGGAAACAAAACAAAAAAAAGGACATCAGGCTAAAAACTAAGACAATCTACATAACATACAGGCTTTATTAATAATAAGAGGTAATATTGGTACATTAACTGTAACAAATGTACCCTACTAATGTAAGACGTTAATAATAGGGGAAACTGGGTGCAAGGGATAGGGAAACTCTCTGTACTGTCACAATCTTTCTTTAAATCTAAAACTGTTTTCAAAAATGAAATTTGTTTTCAAAACAACTGTTTAATATATATATGCATACATGACACTGTAGCAAACGATGCACCTGAAATCTGACTCATATGAAGTTTAATTCATATAACACACACATCAATGTGTACATGACAATAAAATTTCTTTTTTTTTCCATGCAAAGGCCCTAATAAAATGAAGAAATACATTTCCTGAACTGCATTATTGAAGACAGTTTGTGATGACCTTGAAGGGTAGCAGAATACGCTACCCCAAAATATATCCCTTTGGCATAAGGATTGTTTTGATCTGAAGGCAACAGAAGAAGAAAAGCTCTCTGCTCTCCCATTATTTGCCCCAGAGCAGTACACAAATTTTTAAAGGTGCCTCCTCTCCCCTTTCTACCAGGAAGAACAGGAAATAATCATCGGAGACAACCCATATCAGCCCAGAGGCAGTACCAGAGGAATCTATATAACAAACTTTGCTAAAACTAGCTCTTATCTACCATCATCTTCCCATATATTTGCCTTCCCAGAATTTGCTGCCCTAAGAAGCTCAAAGTCTTTTTCTTCTGGTTTGCCATTTCTCTATAATATTATCGTTCTTTTGTTAAGATGCTACATAAACCCAAGTTCTAACCACCCCCTTGAGTTACTCATCACTGGGTGCTTCCGTGTATATGTGCAATAAAAATGTTCATAAACTTCTGTTGGTTTTTTTCTTGTTAATTAGTCTTTTGTCCGTCTAATTGACAGAGCCCTAGCCAGTGAACCTAAACTGGGTAGAGGGAAAAGATATTTTTTCTTCCCCTACAACCTTAACTCCCACTGATATACCTAGAGTACCAGTTCTTAAGAAATTTCTTCCCAGACCTGGACACTCCTTGTATCTCTAGCTAGGAAAGATAAGCCCGTGAGGCAGAGGAGCCCTTGTGCAGCTGTTTCTGTGATTATAAAACAAACAGCTATTCTACTGTCAATGAGCTACATGTTGAAGAGAAATTACAAGTGACTCACTTGCTAACAAAAAGTCTTGGGTTTTAAAAAGCAGCTTCTCTCATGGTCTAGGGAACAAGGAGACGTTCTTTAACCCAAGCGTCCTACAGCCCTGGTGTGTGCATATACGTAGGTGTTCAATTCATATGTTTAGAATTTAAATGAAGGGAAAAAAATGTGTTTTTTCCCAAACTTGGCTGCAAACAGATAATTCTACCATATCATTCACCCTAAAAGGTTGCTGTGAGTCTTATTTTTCCTATATAAAGATTGAAAAAAAGCCACAATAATAAGACAAGGCCTCTCGTGATTAGCATACGCACTGCAGAATAGCAGATGTTACAGCGTATCCTAAGGACAAATTGAATACGCCAGTTATAACAACCCTGGAACTCAGTTTTGCCAAATGTTTGAAGCACAGGAAATGACTTGAGCCACTCTGTATTTCTTTTTATTTAAAGCATGACTAAAGGTTGAGTCTTTCAGATCCGAGGCAAACAGCCCATTAAAGCTATGCCCATCACCTGCAAATTTCTCCATGAGATTGCCGTGCACATTAACCCCGAGAGTTATTACTTCAATTACCTAAAGTAATAGGTTGTTGATAAGACCCCTATCTTATCATCAACTTATGACTGAGTTATCTGCAGTCATCCAGACTGTATGGTCTAAATTAGAGGGGCTGAATAAGGAATTAGAGGAAATATCAAAAATTAAAAAAATCTCAGTGTGATATTGTTTCACATTTTTTATTCTCTGGATTATAAACCTTGTACTCCTGCTTTCATCCTACAAATATTTATGAGTGTTTTCATCCAATTCTCATTCGTAATTACAGACACCCCAAACATACTAAGGGGGCACAGAAAATTTTTTTTTAAAAAATTCAAGTAATCTATGATCATTTAGTGGATTAATTTTGTCAGAAATTGTAGAATTTTGTAATTCTGTAGAAATTTGCCTAAAGGAAAAATCAGGAATATTGTTGGACAGATATTGTACCTATATGTGCATATATTTATTTCTGAACAACCATTAAATCATTTGACAGTTTATGCTGGCATAGGACTGAAGGTCATGTGTTTAGCCTCAGTGTGTGACAGATGACTTTCTTGTACAATCTCTGACAACACCGTTAAAGGATTCCAGCTGTATTGGTCACAAATTTATCATCAGTGTCAGAAAAACAAGTCAAAGTACAAGCAGATTGGGCCAATAACATCATGATTTGCATATGCATGGCAAGTCTTTTAAATCCTGCTTCCTTGTTTCTATCTGTCATGTGCCCAGATTACATTGCCACTATAATCCTAAATCATATCAAGGATATACAGAAAGGGAGTGGCTTTCAAGTGGTTGTATATATGAAATATACTTAGTGTAAACGGCTCCCGGAATTATCAAAATAAAGAAACTAAAGATGGATGACTCTTTTGTTCTGGCCAAACTTCATCCTTTCAGAACCCAGCTTAGAAATCATTTCCTCTGGAAAACAAATAAACTATCCTCCACTTACCCACCTCCTCAGATAATCCGTTTCTATTGTGCTACATGGGAACTCTGTACTTTCTGTTCAGTTTTTCTGTAAACCTGAAACTGCTCTAAAAATTAAATCTGCTCGGGACTTCCCTGGTGGTGCAGTGGTTGGGAATCTGCCTGCCAGTGCAGGGGACACGGGTTCGAGCCCTGGTCCGGGAGGATCTCACATGCCACGGAGTAGCTAGGCCCATCCGCCACAACTACTGAGCCTGCGCTCTGGAGCCCGCGAGCCACAACTACTGAGGCCCGCGTGCCTAGAGCCCATGCTCCGCAACAAGAGAAGCCACCGCAATAAGACCCGCACCGCAACGAAGAGTAGACCCTGCTCTTCAGAGCTGGAGAAAGCCCGCACACAGCAGCAAGGACCCAATGCAGACAAAACAAATAATTAATTAATTAAAAAAAATTAAATCTGTTCACTTTAAAAATGCATTGCAAAATAAAATGTTTAGGGGTCAAGATTTTGTTTCATGTGACCGAGCAATATCAAATTTTTTCTCAAACGTTACAACTGTCATTAGCGTATTTAAAAACTCTAATGTCAGCATATTAACATTAATTTGGCCAAGCTGTAGTTTGAATGTCTCAGATTCTTTACATTTCTGACACGCTGCCAGTAATCATTACTTGGCAAAGCAAGTCTCTCCCTAGGGAATCTTCCCTATTTCTTCTTTTTTTTTTATACAGCAGGTTCTCATTAGTCATCTATTTTATACATATTAATGTATATATGTCAACCCCAATCTCCCAATTCATCCCACCACCACTCCCTGCCACACTTTCTCCCCTTGGGGTCCATAAGTTTGTTCTCTATATCTCTCTATTTCTGCCTTGCAAACTGGTTCATCTGTACCATTTTTCTAGAAGGAATCTTCCCTACTTCTAAACATACTTTTCTATCTGTCAGCAGCCTGCTAATGTTTAAAGTATATTAGGTAGAGTTCCCTGTGCTATACAGTGCAGGCTAACACAATATTATAAAGCAACCATACTCCAATAAAAATTAATAAAAAAATAAAAATATAAAGTATATGTGCACACAAGGGAAGAGTTTCATGTTTAGTTATAGTAGTATTTATTTGAGGATTCTATGTGAAGTTTTTATAACTTGTATAATAAACTTATTACACTAATAGATTATATTCAAATAGTATATTTTTGACTCAAATCTATAGTGCCGAGATTATTTCCTTGATCAAGATAAATCTTTAAAAGACTGCCCCAATATATACTTTCAGCTATTGTGTACTCAATACTATTAAACTCAAAAATACTGAAATAATTAAATTAATTAAAATTATAATTTATCTAGAATCTCTTATCCTTCCAAAAATATTTTAAATTACACAACTTCCAGACCAGGTGTGAGAAGCTCAGAAGATAACAGAGAACATTCCTACCATTAAGGAATTTACACTTTCTTGAGTGAAAGGGACCAATGAACAGACAATTATAATACAGTACAATTATTTCTACAGTAATGGATAAGTTTAAGATTTTTAGTGAGTAAAAATTGTTCACATACTTATTGCTTTTATGCCAGTCTGAAAGATATTGCAGAGTTAAAATAGACAGGATAAGAAAAATGATTAGGAAAGGAAAGAAAAGGTGGAGGAATAGTAAGGATATGATGATGGTCTCTGACTTGGGGAAGTGGGGAGATGAAGACATGGTGCATGGGAGCAGGACCTGATTCTGGGGCCTGTTGGAGGTGAGAAGGGGAGAGTGATCAATGCAGATGGAATTGCAGATGCAAGAACTGGGCTTTAGATTTGAGAATGGTTTGCATTTAGATAAAACTGACGCCAGGAAACGAATGTGCATAACCAGCGAGTCTGTGTAACGTGTGAAAACAAGAGAAGGCGTTAGCATTTAGAAGTTGACATCAACAGGTTAACAGAAGAAAACCTTGCAAAGAATCCTGAAAAGACTCAAAAATTAGAGAGAAAAAAGTATAGAGTGCAAGGTCAGGAAACTCAAGGCAAGAAAATGTTTCAAGAGGTAAGTGATAAAGAGGGTTAAGTGGGGAAGAGAAGTAAATGTGATCAAGACCGGAATGTGCTCGGGCCTTGCGGTGTGGGTACTATTATCATCTTAATGGAAATTTAAGATGGTTCTGTTTCACCTGCCCACTCTCAGTGCCCAGCTCACTAAGCACCATCCATTCACTGATTCAGAAAATATTTATTAAGGGCCTATTATGTCCCAAGAAATGCAGTTCTTTCAAAAGAAAAGGTGAGCTTTTTCAGGTTTGGAATATATCAAAGACAAAACACACCCAACTCTTTGCCCTTGTGGTGTACCCATTCCAGAGGTAGGGAAGACAGACAATAAAACATATATATATTTTTAATGGATTGAAGAATGAACAGAAAGTGATGGATTTAAGATAATGAATATATACCAATATGAAAATACGTTAACTAAATATGACAGCAAGAGATTTTTTTCTAATTCAACAGAAAAGAAACTGGAAAATTTTCGCATAGCATTGATGCTAGCAGAGAAAGAAGAACTGAAAATAAGGGGGAAAGGAAGCAGATAAATGGTGAATTAGCATTGCCATGAAGAGGGAAAGGACTAGATTTCAAAGTACAGATGGAGAGATTAGACTTACACCAAAGTGACTTTGCTAGCATGATCTGGATACAAGGAGAAAGGAAGTAAAGTCACAGGTAGGTTGATAATAATAGAGGAAATTCCATTTTATACTTTCAGGGAAAGTAAAAGGTTTCCTCCTGACAGTGAAAGGAAAAGAATAGCGATAAAGGGGTTAGAAGAGAATTCGAACGCTTGAATTATATAATTACCATCGGGCATGAGAGAGAGGACAGCATTGTTAGAGTTTATGATTTGCCCTCATGGCACCCTAGCTGCCTGAATTTGAAAATAGAGAAGCTGGATAGTTGTGTCGTTATAGGTCCAGTAGACGGACAATGGCGCAAAGGTTACTGGCAAGAAGGTAATGCACTAGTGGGTTGTGGGTTCTAGAAAAGACGAGGAATGGGGAAAAGCAAGAGAGGCCGGATAGGCAAGAAGGAGAATGCCCAAAGATCTAGAGGTGCAAGTTTGAAAGCCTCGCGAAGTCCAGCTTATCGATTCTTTCTTTCATGGATCATGCCTTTGGTGTTGGATGTACAAAGTCACTGCCAAACCCAAGGTCAACCTAGATGTGCACCTATGTCATCTTCCAGGAATTTTATATGTTTGCATTTTATACTTAGGTCTGTGGTCCATTTTGAGTTCACTTTTGTGAAGGGGTACTGTGAAGGTCTGTGACCGTTCATTATTTTTGCATGTGGATGTTCGGCTGTTCCAGCACTACTTGGTGAAAAGACTATCTTTGCGCCATTATATTGCCTTTGTTCCTTTGTCAAAGACTGGCTAAATGTAAAGATCTTCCTCGACCTATGATGCTGTTACATCCTGATAAACCCATCATAAGTGGAAAATATCATAAGTCAATAATGCATTTAATACACCTAACCTACACCTTAGGGGGACATTGTTCCCTCCTCTCTGACCCCATTTTGGCCAAGAAGGCCCAGTCTGAACCTGCTGTATAAAAAAATAAATAAAATAAAATTTTAAAATTAAAAAAAAAAAAAGACCCAGTCTGGATATTGCTGGCAACTTGCAAAGAATTTTTTCTTCTCCCAGTTTTGATCTACTTTGCATTGCTGACAAATGCCACCTAGGAAAGACTACAGCACTTTGTGGTTCTCTTCTGTGGCCTGGATGCCAGGGGTTTTTGAGGATCCAGAAGTCACCCTGAGGAGGGCGAAGTTGTCATGACAACCTCTAGTGGTTTGGGGAGAAGGATGAATTGACTCCCTTTTTCCCAAGAGATGTCACATAACTCCCAGCATATAGAGGGGGAGCTGTTCCCAGGTACTACAAAGGAACATGCACCCTGATGTCCAGAATTCGGTTTGCTAGAGTCACTTGTGGTAAGACTACAGGGGCCAAGCTGAAACCATAACTGGTACAGAGACACTGTGTGTGATATGAATCACACAGGGTCTGGAGGAGACTGTACCAAACTAGAGAGACAGTGCCTTTTCTGAAGGTGCATCCCCAGATGTCTTGATGACTATGGTTATACGAGATGAGTGTGTACATATCACACTGGGGGTTTTCCTGGAGTTGAGGTCATTGTCAGAGCAAATAAGGGTTTGTTTACTCCTGTAGCCTATGAACTATTCACCTCAAGGCTATTACTGCACAGACAAGAAAATGAAGATAGAAGAAAGGGGAATCCTATAGTCTTTTATCATCCAGCCAGAGTTTTGTCGACTCAGATAGAAATGATCTTTACTGCTTACCAATGTTGCCGGCCCCTAAGGAGGGCTACCCTTCCCAAGGCATGGAGAGACAGAAGGTCAAGTCAATATAAGCTTGAGAAATCTTCCGGTTTCTGGAAAAAAAAAAAAAAGAAGAAGAAGTAGATCCAAACTTTTACTGAACCATTTTTTAAAAAGTTCTACTGACATCTGACAAACTATAGACTGCACATAATTAAAGTGTACAATTGGATTTGTATGATGTACATATAAACCCATGAAACCATTGTAACCATTCTAATGAACACTTCCATCACCCCTCTATTCACCCTGTGCCCTTTAGTAATCTCTCCCTGCCCTCACTGACCCTCAGGGAAACCACTGATTTACTTTCTTTGACAGTAAATTAGTTTGTATTTTCTAGAATTTCACATGACTGGAATCATAACATGTTTGCTTTTAAAAAAAAATCCTGGTTTCCTTCATGCTTCATAATTATTTTAAGATTCATAAACACTATTTTTGTAAATAGTTCATTATCTTTATTGCTGAGTAGTATTCCACTGTATGGATACACCAGTACTTGTTTGTCTATTCAGCTGTTAATGGACACTGGGGCTGTTTCCATTTTGGGGCTATTACAAATAAAGCTGCATTTTTTTTTTTTCCGGTAAGCGGGCCTCTCACTGTTGTGGCCTCTCCCGTTGCGGAGCACAGGCTCCGGACGCTCAGGCTCAGTGGCCATGGCTCACGGGCGCAGCAGCTCCGCGGCATGTGGGATCTTCCCGGAACGGGGCACGAACTCGTGTCCCCTGCATCGGCAGGCGGACTCTCAGCCACTGCGCCACCAGGGAAGCCCTAAAGCTGCAAATTTTAAACGTACAATTTGATGTTTTGATACATGCTTAAACCCTTGACACCAAAGGTGTCCTCTGGCCTTTTTAATCCATCCTTAGTGACTAATAAAATTATTGGTACAAGGACATATCCTAGCTTTTGGAGGATATTCACATGGAGTGGATAGTCACACGTCCATACAAATAGCCAGGAATGTGCTATGAAGGCTTAGTCCTCACTGCATCTCACGGCCATTCTTGCTTCCCTGGTGTCCACCACGTTACGGGGTTATTTTACTTACAATTCCAAACACCCTGTCACTTAATGCATAACCTCTTCAGAGTGCATTTCTAAAATATAATTTCATAATCTTTGTAACTATCACACAAAATAAAAATATTTAAACTATGATCAGAAATGGATACGGTGAAGGAGCTGACAATTCATAGAATAAAAAAAAGTGACCAGTAAACATAGGAAAAATATCCAACTACACTAGCAATAAAGATATACAAACTCAAATACAGCCACCTATTTAAATTTTTTGCCCACATTTGGCAAGCCAAGGAGAGTGCCTCAGAAGAAACCAAACCTGCCAACGCCTTGATCTTAGACTTCCACCTTCCAGAGCTGAGTGAAATAAATATCTGATGTTTAAGCCACCGAGTCTATGCTATTTTGTTATGGCAGCTGGAGCAGACTAGTACGCTATGAAAGGTTAGAAACATCTCACCTGTATTCTGGAGCCGAAAGTTTACCCTCATCAGCATTGTTTTTCCATTTTTACCTGTCTTTTATCTCTAAATCCAGAAATAAATATGAACATCAAGGAAGAACCTAATAACAAGGATTCATTGGTCAAAGTATGCATGGCAGGTCCTGTAATGGTTGCTTCACAGAATGCCAGTTTACTCTGCACCTAACAGTCCAGGGCACTTTGGGCCATAGACGTTGAGTAACCAGCCCAAGATCATACCATCAGCACAAAGGTGGGGACGGCATTTGAACGCACATCTGTCGAAGAGCTGAGTTTGCTGGAAGGAGCAGAGGCTTGGGTTTGAATCCAGGTGTGTTGCTAAAAGCTCAAAGTCTGACCTTGGGAGAGATTACTTGTCTTCCATGAGCCTCAGTTTCTTCATCTGTAAAACGCGGGGAGTAATATTTACTTTGCAGGATTGGAAAAGGGATTCAGTGAGATAACATGCAGAAGAATGAGAACAGGGTAGATATCCCAAAGTGGTCAGCTCCTCTGCTGTAGCTTGCAGAGGCAAAGCCGAGACAAGAATCCTTGACCCTGGTGTTAGCAGAAACTGCCGTATGTCAACAGGGCTTCTTGGTTTCAATAAGGAAAAAGCCTATTTCTGTGTTTCTTTATATGTGATTGTTTAAAGATTAAACAAGCTTTTATCTATCAGGTGACTGATCTGTCACAGGTAGATCAGTCACCTGATAGACTGGGGCCCTCACAAGCTGGGGCCTGTGACTAGGTACATTTTGGGATGTCTGTGCTCACCCCTGGGCACAGGACAAAGGAAAATCAAGTGGAGACTGGCCTGTCTTAACAAGTCAGGGCTGAGCTACAAGCACTAGTGTGTGTGTGAAAATATAATGTGATCAAGGAATTCTGATTTGAATTTTAACTTGAATTTAAGTCTGTTTTTAACTTGTGTTTCTTAAAGAAATCACTATTCAATCATGGCGAAAAGTACTGCTCAGCTACAATTATCTCAAAAAATAAAGAGTTTAATTTAAGAAAAAGAAGAAGAAGGAGTACCACTCAGGAGTCAGCCACACTTGGGAGTCAAAGCCAGCTCCTTCTATTTTCTAGATAAGTGACCTTGGCCAAATCCCCTAACCTCCCCAAACCTGTTCTCCTCATCTGTAAAATGACCACAATAATAACCACCTCACAGTTTGGTAGTGAATAACAAATTCAATTACATATGTAGTATTTATTTAATTCGGTATAGTCTTTGCAACAACTTTATGAAATAGGTACTATCATCATCCTCATTTTCCTGATGAGGAAGCTGAGATTCAGAGAAGTTATGTCACTTGCCCAGGGTCACACAGCCAGTAGGCGGTAAAGCTGGATTTCAGAGGCTGTGCTTTTAGCCTTTACGGGATGACTGTCCCTGAGTAAATATCAAACACCTGCAATTGCATCAAAGGAAAAATAATCCCTTTTTTTTAAAACATCTTTATTGGAGTATAATTGCTTTACAATGGTGTGTTAGTTTCTGCTGTATAACAAAGTGAATCAGCTATACATAAACATATATCCCCATATCTCCTCCCTCTTGCGTCTCCCTCTCACTCTCCCTATCCCACCCCTCTAGGGGTGGGATAAAAATAATCCCTTTTAATTCGACTGTTAATTAATTTTTGTTTTTATTTTAAGAGAACTTTGTACAACAAACTAAATAAAACATAACCTATAAATAGGAATGCTTTCACAAAATTATATGAATGATGGTTTGTTTCAGATTTAACCTAGTTTTAGCTAAGAATTATGATTTTAATTACACAAATTACATTGACGATAGAATTATAGAGTTAATGTAAATGAAATTAAATAATGTTATGAGCACAGAAGATGAGAAATGTTTATCAAAAAACCACAGAGGAATGGGGAATTTGTTTATTGGGTAAAGAGTGCTTCTTTTGGTTTTCAAATATACTATACATAATATCCTTTAGATATTTTAAAATCAAAATGTACATTTAATATAAAATATCAAAACGTTCTTCTTCCAAACCGCCATACCCACGTATTTTTTCCAGTCTTACTTTTAAGTTATATAAAAAGGTAATCACAGTATATGGGAATTTTCACCATTTTCCATCTTCTCTCAAACACATATCTTATATTTATCTGTTCTTTTCTTTATTCAACATGTATTAAGCACAGACCCTGCCATGGGTGCTCAGGACACAGCTTGAAGGCACTCAGGGACAGGAAGGTAATTACAATAATGTGAGTGAGAAGTGTTTCCACTGTAGAGTTCTCCAGCTCAGTGGGAAGACAGGTGAAGAAAGCAGGAGGGGACTATACTCAGGTGAGCAGATACTGTATGGCAAAGGCCTGAGCCTGGACAGTGGGATAGGTTTTAACTGATGTGGCTTCCCAGGCTGTAAAGAGGGGTTACAAGAAAGATACGGGGAGTGGGATGCCCCCTATGCCATGCCCTGGGGTTGAGATAGTTTAAGGGTTTTAAACATCAGAATGTCTAAACACGATCAGATCAGTGTTTTAGAACTTTTATTGGGAGGAGTGTGGAAACCGAATTGGATCTAAGAAATCTGGGGGCAAGGAAATCATTCAGGAGTCTAACTGCTGCTGCTGTCACAGGAAAAAGTATAAGGGTCTGAACAAAGGCAGTGGCCATGGAAACCAACGGGAGGGAAAGGGGTTGGGGGGTAGATCCCAGTCCTTCCTTTGTGCTAATAAACCTGTTTCTCACATTTTTCTCCATCTCATGTGTATTATTTGTTAAGGACCCAGCAGAAATTAGTTGAACTAATATTGTTATTATCTTGTGCCAGACGTAATTTCATTGTTGCAAGAAATCTGAGGCACAGAGGGGAAGCGACTTGCCCAAGATCCCACAGCTGGGCAGGAGCAGAGAGAAAAGACCCGAACCAGCTTTGTGTGAATCCACAGCCAATGCTCTTCCAGTTCACCCACCCACCCCCATACTGCTTCCTGTTTCCGGCTTTGCTCTCGGTGACTGGCAGCCTTTTAACCTGAATCCGTCCCCTTCCTTTCTTAAAGGAATAACTTATTGGCTTACTAATCTTTCCAACTACTGTCCAATCTACTGCTTTCCATATCATGTTGGTCTGGAGCCTCTGCAATGTTCATCTTCTCATCAGACATTTTTTTCCTTAAATTTCAGCCATTTGGTTTCTGTACCATCTAAATTTACTGACGTTGACTACTGTCTGGAAAAATTCAAAGTATTTCTTCATCCTTCCTTCCCTGCACTTATCAGAGTACTTTGTGTTAGGAACAACTCCTTTATTCTTGAAACTCCTTTCCCCATATGTGCTGCAACACTTTGCTTTCCCAACATGTCCCTGGGTCACTCCAGAGGCTCCTTCTCTGGCTCTTAAGGTGTTCTTTCTTGATAAAGAAAAACAGTTCCTTTTCTCCTTCTATGTTCTGTGCGTGCCCCTAGAGGTGTTGGGTTTTCTTTGGTTTCCTATGTTTGTTTGAATCCTCTGCTGTTCTCTTTCAACGTGAAGACTTGTTTCAGTGATTTACTGACAACATGCGTTTCACACAACCTCCCCAAACATTCCTGCCCTGTCAGTCACCTCGTCTGCCGGTGACAAAGAAGTACACAAAGGATTCATTCTGCTGTGTAAGCTTTCTGCCTGACCCCCACCTCCCCAGGTGCTTAAATTTCTTTGATCATGAAAATAAATGCCAAGTAGGTATTAAGCTTACAGAATTAGAATTGAAGCCTGCGGGCAAGAGAGAAAGACAGACAGACAGACAGACTAGGTCAGCTGCATAATCCCGGCTGAATGCATCTCAGTTCACAGCTCAAGCTCAAGTTCCTGGAGGACCAGGAACCTCTGTCCCATACTTAACTCAGAGCCTCCAGAGCTAGTATGACTCAACCAGCAAGCATACCATTGAACCAGCACGCCACCAGGCTGACAGCGAGTCTGGGAGTCCCGTGCAGTCAGTGATAACAATTCTTGCTGGGCACTCTCAGGATGACCCAGGATTGATACTGATCTGAAACATAAGTGCCAATAAGACTCCTATTTCCAAGATTCAAGAGTTCCAGCCTTGAAATGATAGGATCCAGGGGTTTCTGTTCCGAGCACAGTGCACCTTTCATCTCCAATATCTATACAGGTTTGTCCAAAACACAATTAAGAAAGAAAAACAAAAACCCCAAAAAACCCACAACGGTGTTCGTGACCTCTGCTCCCTCCATCCCCACCCCAATGTCCAGGAGATGGGAATTCAGACAATAACTTAGACAAAAAAGCAACATCCCTAAAATTGTGCTTTACAGTTTGCTGGGTTTGTTTGTGGGTTTTTTTCCCGGTTTTATTTTCCTTTGGGGTGGGGGGTGGGGGAGGAGAGGGGAGGACCTGGGCGCAGAGGAGGAATCCAGGCTCTCAAGCCTCTCCTCCACCATTCTTTTATGGGGTGGTCTTCAGCGCACTGAAGGGAACACTTCTTGGGGAGCACCCTTTCTGCTTGGTGCCTCCCACCGCCAGTCAGGCAGCCACAGGCAGAGGGGAGGCTCTGATCTGGGCTTGGCTGCGAGTCAGGAAGGCAAAGATCGCGGAACCGGAGCACTCAGGGCCAGGTGACACAATCGTGGGTGCCCGGCGCTGCTTGACAGCTTCATCCCCGCCCACTGGCAGGAGAACGCGGACGGGCAGCACGCGAGCGCGCAGGGTCCTTAAAAGCCGCGGCTGCGCGGAGACGCCGAGCTCGCCCACCGCGCGCAGGCGGCGACATGCACGTGAACGGCAAAGTGGCGCTGGTGACCGGCGCGGCCCAGGGCATCGGCCGAGCCTCCGCCGAGGCGCTGCTGCTCAAGGGCGCCAGGGTAAGCGAGGAAGGGCGCACGGCGCGAACCTCGCCGGCCCACCCGAGACCCGCTCCCCCAGCCGGGGCCCCGGGGGATGGGGGCAGCGACCGAGGCTGAGCCCCCGGTGCCCGCCGTGCAGTCTCCAGAGCTGCCCAGGCTGGCGCGCTCGAGCGGACCTCGAACGCTCCGGGAGAGATCCCGAACTGTAAACTGCCCCATCTCAGGTCCAAAAGAGGAGCGTCCTGTGGTCTCTTTATTGTTGGTCTATTTCAAGAGCCGCGCAGGATCTCGATTCCTCTCCTCTTGTCTGTAGGTAGCGCTTGTCGATTGGAATCGTGAAGCAGGTTTAAAGTGTAAAGCTGCCCTGGATGAGCAGTTTGAACCTCAGAAGACTCTCTTCATCCAGTGCGATGTGGCCGATCAGGAACAACTAAGAGGTAAGGGCGGGGAATCCATCCATCCACGCGGAGCGTACCTTGAGTAAGCAGCGACATGAAGGCAACCCCCGGCCAGAGATCCAGCCTGGGGCGGGCGGCCGGCTATCTCCTGGAGAGCAGCTACCTCTGAGCTGCAAGAGATAGCTGGGACTGTTACGTTTCCTCTGACGTCTCAGTAGCCCTAAAAGCTAAGGGGCAAGAAAAGCCAAGCATGCTTGAGAAATCCTTTTATTTTAGTCATGTGGCCGCACAGAATGTAATCAAGATTCCTTGGTGTATTCCAAGACGGTGCTGCTACAGTAATTATTAAATGATTGAACTTGCAGATGGAACTGGGAAAGACAAAGTAGGCTAGGCGAGTATGGCAAACAACTTCTCCCAGAAAGCTGGAAGTCACAGAGTCCAATGACAATCAAATGTGGCAGTGTTTCTCTTTGGAATGGACTAGAATGAAAGGTCAAGGGTTGTCATCACAGATGTACTGGATACTTTTAACCACATGCTCTCTCTGGTGTTTCCCCTATGAAATGATATTTTAAAAACAATAATAGCTGTACTGTAGTCTTAGAATTGCAGAAGAAAAGTTTCTACCAGACTTTCCTCAATGCTTTCCTGTTTCCGTCTACTCACTTAAAATAGACCAATCTAGTTGTGAAATATCAGGGACAGAATTGGTGTAGACAATTAACAGATTTGGTCATATAGAAACCCAATACATCTATATGAAAAACATACATATTTTTCTGGGGGAAAATGGGAAAATAAAATATTTGTATTTCACAAAGTTTTTTTGAAAGACTAAGTAAATTATTAGGCACGTCTTTAGTCAAGGGACCAAAAATATCTTCATAAAAGTCACTCTGGTACTTCTGTTCTTAACGTGGATGTGTGTTTTTTCGAAAATGTTGGGCTGTTCTGTGAGAGAGTGAAAATGGAGCTCTATGTTAGAAGGAAGCCAACTGCTGTTCAGGGAAATTGTTTTAAAGGAAATGATATAATTAAAATCTGAGAATGTTATAAAGACCTATAACATGGATTATAAGCATGAGTAGAAGAGACCTGTAAACATAGTGCTAGTTGCTAGAGGATAAAGTTTTGCTGATTGCACAGGATAGTTTTCATCAGGGATAAAGTCATGTCAAATCCCAACAGCCATGCTGATGGAACAGGGAACAGATTCCCTACAGATCATCTGAAAGCTATTTCTGTCTGAATTTATGTAGTTTCACACGTGACATTTAACCTTAATTGTTTTGCTTCCCAGTATTTAAAATTAGTACCCTGACTGTAAACACATTCCTTAAGGATAAGTGATTGTGAAGGAGGAAACCAGACACGTAAGTGACCAGCAGAAGGCATGTTGGTCGTGAGAAATCCACATGTTGTCTGGACATCAGCGTTTATTTGCAGTTTAGGAAAACATGGCATTGGCTCTTCCAGTGTCAGGATTTAATGTTGCCTACAACTTTTAAAACTGCTTAGACATGCGGCCAAAGAGACTTCATTGAAATCGTAAAAATACAGAGGTGAAAAAGTTCTTGGAGATGACTTACAGATGAAAAATGCAACCTGAAGAGTTTAGGCAAATTACAAAGAGTACCACAGCATATAAATGTCAGCAAGAGTTACTAATAGACTGTAAGTTGCTTGAGCCCAAAATTCAGTGGTGTGTTATAAAGAAGAATACACCAATGTATAATTTGGTGTGTTATACATCAGTAAGGGCAGAGTATAAGGAATACAGTGGACACCGAAAGAGGAAAGAAAAGTAAAGAAGCAAGCAGACGTCCATATTTGACAACCTAATTTCCTGTAAGGTGGATGTGGAGTTCTGAAGAGTAGAATATATTTAAGATGAAATGCAAAAATTAACAATAATAATATTCCTTAGATCTTTTCTACTGGAGGACCCTTTCTGGAATCAATTTGAGATCTTAAGAAGCATTTTAAAGATTCTTTGAAAAACTGAACAGTTTTTATATATTTTGTCGTTTTCCATTCCAGTACAGTAAAAGGTACTGTAAAGGGTACATATTAGAAAGTCTTGGCAATATTTTTGGCAGCTAACTTGCATAGTAATTTATCCATTTGGCAAATTGGTCCATGCCATCTTCAATATGTCTGGTGGTTGTTAATAATTCTTTAATTTTACTTCAATCAGTATAAAGTTTGTGCGGATCTATTTTTTTCAAGGAACCCATATGTTGGACCCAAGACCCGAGAACACATTCCTATCATTTGGAAGAATAACCACAATTGTTATCTATAGTTTCAAGTAATAGAACTAGAACCAGGGGTAAAAGGCCCAGGGAAACAATAGAACTATGTAAAAGGCTACTTTGAGAAATAATGTTTCTCAATACCAAGGGGTAAAGCCTAATTTTAACTGGTCAAGGAGGGTTGGCAAGGACTGGAAATGTGGTTGGACAACGTAATGAGGGACCTTCAGACCTCAGAATCTATGCAGACTTGACCTTAGTTGAACACAGTTGTTATACAAACTTGCAATACAAAGCTGTCAAAATAGAAAAAGAAAAGGCAAACATCGAAGTTACAATAATCAAATAAAATCATCTGAATGAAAAATAGACTTACTAGGATATCCAAATGCACTGAAATGATCATTATGGATCTGGATACATAACTGTTTAATACGACACTTTATGAAGAAAATATGGCTTCTTTTTAAAGGGATGCTTGTCATAGTCTAAGCCACAGAGCTTCAGTAACTTCTTAGGGACAGAGATGCTGGCTGCCCAGACTGACTTCTAAGAGCTCTTAGCATATGATGCTCAGTTCTCTAAAATTTACACCACTGTTACTGCTTACAGAACTTTAATGTGCATACAAATCATCTGCAGATCTTATTACGGTTAAGATTCCGATTCCACAGGTCTGTGGTGGCCACAGATTCTGCATTTCTAGCAGGTTCCCAGGTAATACTGATTGATGCTGCTGGCTCACAAACCACACTTGAGAAGCAAGGCAGGAAGTCACCGTCTAAGAGTATAACTTTCACGAGAAGCGTGGATGAATTAAAACCTCATTTCAGGGCACAGACTGTCATAAATGTGTCTGTGCAAAATAAGAACGTATCTATGATGTCTTTTTTCTTTTTTTCTTATTAGATACTTTTAGGAAAGTTGTAGACCACTTTGGAAAACTGGACATTTTGGTGAATAATGCTGGAGTGAATAATGAGAAAAACTGGGAAAAAACTCTGCAAATTAATTTGGTAAGCCGTCTTAGCCATGTTCATGGTCTACAATTACTTAACAAAATGTTTTAAAAGGAAAAAAGGTTTTTTTTCATGGAAACAATACAATGAGCTACAATGTAGAAAAAGGGAAGTTATAAAAAGCTGGGGAAAAAAGTATTTCCTTTTACAAATAGGAAGACATTTGAGGTTTTCAATTATGAAAATAAATCTGCCTTAAAATATTAAAAGGAAATATCAGAAAAAACCATCCTTTACTGTATAACTTAGGAGTTGGCAAACTACGGCCCTCAGGCCAAATGAGCCTGCCACCTGTTTTTGTGACCTGCAACCAAAAAATGGGCTTTACATGTTTTAACAGTTGAAAAAATAAGAAAAAAAAGAAATGTATGAATATACAAAATTCAAATTTCCGTTTCTATAAAGTTTCCTTGGAACACAGCCAAGGTTGTTTATTTACATGTTATCTCTGGCTACTTTCATGCTACCGTGGTAGAATCGAATAATTGTGACAGAGGCCCTATGATGTGCAATGCCTGAAATGTTTACCATCTGACTCTTTATAGAAAAAAAAATTTCTAACCCCTGGCTTAATTTATGTACTTAAAAAATAAATCTTAATTCCAGGACTATAACAGACAACAAGGCTAAAGTGACCGTTGGACTCTGTAATTATTAAGATTTTTATCCTGAATGCCGGTGTGTGTGTGCATGCGTGTGTGTGTGCATGAGTGTGTGTAATTCCCACAATGTTTGATGACTACTTAGCTCTTCCTTGAATTGTAAACATGTAGAATAAGGAAATAAAATTTGTTTTATTCATTGTATCATAAGCTTGCTGATTATCTTATTTTATAAACAGACTTGACATAAGATATTGGGGTTTAGTAACAAACTTTAGCTAAAGCCAAATGTCAGAGCTGGGCGGGGGCATGGGGTCACCCTGTTTTTGGTAAGGTCTTTCTTACTAGTCTCGCAAAGCAGGCACATGTAAAGTACAGAGGGGCAGCTGTGTGTGTATAAATGCACAGGGAGTGGTCCCTACTTCACCACATCCAACTCCTTAAAAACAGGAACCATGTGATGTTTTTCTTTGTTCTTCTCTCAGTAATCAACACAGTATCTTGAAGATAGTGCTTAGTCAATAAATGTTTGACTTGAATTGACATTCTCATGAGTAATGACTTAACTGTAATAACTTGATAGGAGTAATGAGAATTACCCTAACTCACAAGAAAGCTGAATCTGTGAGTACCACTCTGATAAGGTACAAGCTTGACAGATGCCTAAAATCCTTTGACCCAGAACAAAAGCTACTATTTTAAAGTACAAACACTCTCCTTCCAGTTCTTTCTAAAATTTGTCTCAAGTGTTCCTGGATATCATTATAGTTCAAAATAACTTTAAAACCTATTTGTCAAGTGTCCCTCAAAATCTTTCTGGTGTTGTGTGTGTATGTGTGTGTGTGTGTGTGTGTGTGTGTGTTTAGAGACATGACAACTGCTGTTCCTGAGTTGAGATAATTCTATGATTTTCTTCTACTTTAGGCTAATAATGTAGTGAAATAAAATGAAACATTTTCATACTGTGAACCATACTTACATCTCTTGGCTAAATCTTACTTTGTCATGGTATATCCATGTCTAAGATACCATTGAATTTGCTTAGTTAATACCTAATTTAATTTTATATTTGTGTCTCTCTGTTATAAATGATAAGAGCTTATAATTTTCTTTTCTTTTTTTTTTTAAAGAAGATGTTGGGGGTAGGAGTTTATTAATTAATTAATTTATTTTTGCTGTGTTGGGTCTTCGTCTCTGCGCGAGGGCCCTCTCCAGTTGTGGCAAGCGTGGGCCACTCTTCATCGCGGTGCGCGGGCCTCTCACCGCTGCGGCCTCTCTCGCTGCGGAGCACAGGCTCCAGACGCACAGGCTCAGTAGTTGTGGCCCACGGGCCCAGCTGCTCCACGGCACGTGAGATCCCCCCAGACCAGGGCTCGAACCCGTGTCCCCTGCATTGGCAGGCAAACTCTCAACCGCTGCGCCACCAGGGAAGCCCTAATTTTCTTTTCTTAAAATATTTCTATTTGGTTTGGCTGTCAGCTATTCCTTTGCTTACTTCTATCTCCTTGATCTGTCCGTTTCTGAATAGCATGTAGTCATATCTCAAACGACAAATGTCAACTTGCCTACCTCTTTCAGTCATTCTGTCAGTGTGAATTCTACATAAATGGCTGGTGATTATAATCTACTGATCTTCGATTTTTTAAAGTTGTAGCCCCATTTGCAACCTGTGATTTTTGATTTGTTTTATATTTCCAGGAAAAATATTGGTACCTTATGTTTTCTTTTGATTCACATTTACCTAGGCGTATCTTTTTCTATTTCTTTATTTTGAAAATGAAAGTAACCTTTTATGTGAATTCTGTCTCTTGCTAACAGTATAATGTGAGATCTTAGTTTTCAAATCACATCTAGAAACAAATGCTTTTTATATTTGTGAATTTAAGTCACTCATATTTATTTTTACTCTTCTATTAGGACTTATTCCTTCCACTTTAGTTCATACTTGATGTTCACTAAATTTTCTTTCTGTTTATGTTCTTTTTCCATTCTTGTCTTAAATTCCATTGGATCACTTTAATTTTCTTCAGCTGGTAAGAAAACCATACATTTTATATGCAATCTTTGGTGGTTACCCTTGACTTATTATGAACCATACTTCATTACATCCTTTGGTTGCCAGATTTAAAATAATTTTTTTTGGAATATGCAACCAATTGGAAACTGCAGGAATTTTTAAAAACATGTTTTTATAAACTTATGCCCGTCTCCAAAACCACATAAAGTGACAAGACTTTTTTTTTAATCAAGCTATGCTAATGAAAAAGCACAAATCACACAGCAGCTCTCTCCCTAGAACATCACTACTATTTGTAGTTTCATCAGTAAAACTACAGATATTTTATAGATAGAGGTCCCTAGGGTATAAAGTTCCTATATTCAGTGCATTCATAATGGGCACCTACTGTGCCTTTCTTCTGAGAAATCAGCTGTCAGAAAACATGTGCAGTGATTAGAGTTAATATAATGAAACATGAAAATAGTGAAGAGACTGTCTCAGAGGTAATAGGATTCGAATTATCTATCTTCATCCAGCAGACAGGGCATGTTTGCTTTAATATAATAAATATACAGGTGAATTAACACCTGCTCCAATGTGGAAAGTTCCTGCATTATCTGCAAATAGAAAATTCTGCAAGACGGGAATTTTATTTGCCCTGTTTGGTTACAACTCACTCTCCTGGAGCTGGCCTTTATTTTTCTTTGAACTCTGCTGACAAAGGCCACTCCTTAGCTTAACTCCAGGGACTGATGACATTTATTTAATATTACATAAAAAGAACAAGCTATAACCTTTGTTACCCATATATAACTTAAAAACAAATTACTTCCCCTCCTACTTACAACACCCATTGCAAAAGTAGATTAGAGTCTGACCAATCATTATCCTTATAACTTGATTATCTCTGTTAGTATAATGCAAATATTTGTGTGTGGTTTGTATAATAATTTTTTTCAACTCTGCTCTGGATGTAATTTACCTCCTTGTACAATTCCCTGTGTGGTCTTTTGCATATTTTTCCATGTTCTTGTCCATGTCAGAGAGTAACGGCTTAAAGGACCTCACAATGTATCTTTCCCTCTTCTGAAATTTTATACAACATAGTTTATACCACCCTCATAAGGCATGTCAGTTTTTAAATTTTATTAGAATTATTTCTATACATGTATAACTTATGCTACTCTACTGTAAGTTCTCTGAAGGCAGAAAATTGTTGTTTTGCATACACAGATGTTCAATTAAAGTGTATTAGAAAAATAAACTGCTATTCTATGATATTTTGCATACGTGGATATTCATTTTTGTGTTTCAGTACAATGTTTGGATGGTTTCCTAACACATCAGTGTTGCAAACAGTGTACGACAAACAGTATATGTCCTTCCACTTTTACTCCTAGCAAATTTGCCCTTTCTTTATTCTCCAGCCAGCAGCTCCCACCGCTCTTCCCACACAAGAGATACAGTAAACCTCTTCCCAGTCTTTTGTTTCCACTAGGCTCCTCTGTGTGTCAGCCACAGCTGCCTTATTTATAGCTGCTCAGGCTCACAGGGAATGTTCAGGAAAGAATGAGTCTTTGTATAACTCTCAAAGGTTGGTCTGGCCATTGGGCAGAGGTAGACTTAACTCTGAATATTGATAAGGCCATTTGGTAATGTATTTATTTTACTTTTTGAAGCTTTAATAAACCTAAATAATTCATTCCCACTCAGATGGGACTTCTAACCTAATTTGGACATATGACTAACTTATATTGACGCCTTTAGTATATTCAAATAAAAATTAAACAAAATAGATGGCTATTGTTGGGGATTTTAAAAAAGATTTGTTTCAGACCTGAATTTAAAATTCATGAACTTTTATTTCGTGTCTCTGATCTTGAATTTCCCAGTTTGTGAGAGGATGAAGGTAATCCTCTTACCTCTAAGGTTGGTTAAGCGTCACTAATCCATAATTTGTATGAAGCATCCAGCACGGTGCTACTACATAGCAGTCACTCAAAAAATTGCATTTCTCGTCCAGAGACTCAAAACCTACATTTTCTTCATTCGCACTATCTCATTTCTAAACGAGGTGGGTCCCTCTGCTCTACACTGTCTCTAATGAAGAGTTGAGGAAATGGATAGAAACAGTGTTGTCAAGTGTACTCCTTTTTCTTGGCTCCCAGGAGTGTTGATTACACCTTAAATTAGTAACTACTTTCTGTTATTGCTACTCTGCCATATCTAAAGATCCCATTGAAATGTTATAGTTAGGGAAAGCTTGCTAAATTTTATAAGCAGCTTCTGCGAGGGGGAAGACAATCATATCTACCCCCTAAATATGCAGAAATTTTAAAAGATTGAACATGGAAGAATAAAAGATGAGAAAAGTTTTCAGGAAAAAAACGATCATCTGTATTAGTATCCCTTGAGAACTGGCTGGAGAAAAAACAAGAAACCTGAAAGGCAGAGTTTCATGATTTAGATGACAGAATCTTTTAAAAAATTGCTTTAATTACAGTGTAGCACAAGAATCATAAATAAACTAAAAGCAACTGCAGACTGGAGGGAAATTAAATAAAGGAAATGACAGATTAGGAAAATTCCGTAGAGAATGCACACACACATACACACAAATGTTATAGAAGCATATATACATATATGTGTGTATAATAGGAAGACACTATGCCTAATAAGAGGAGTTAAACAAGTTCATTTATCCATTTATCTGTATTACTAGAGAATTATTTCCAGGATAGAGGAATTTATGAGAGTGGTTTTAAGTTATAGAATGCTTTAACTTGTTAAAAAAAAAAAAGTATGTTAACATTTGGAATACTATACAATTTCAGTATTACATATAAAAATTGTCTCTTCGTAACTAAAAATGTTGAGTAAGCATGTGTTAATTATATCACTTTGTCAATAACTGAATTTTCATTTATCCTCACTAAGTAAAAGTAGACTTTGGATTTTCCTCTTTTTTTGTTTGAGAGTCAAATACAAAATTTTAATACCTTTACAAAATGGACTAAAATAATGCTATAGATTCCAGCTTTTTTTTGTATCTGTAGCGAGAACATATCTGTAATTTTTGTTTTCTTTTTTTCCCTGGATATTACAATGGCCCAATCTATACAATGTATAAGCATTGCCAAAAGGCCACAAATATATTTAGGAAACATTTTTATTCTGCGTTTTTCTAACAATTCCATTAATATATGATCTGGGATATGGAAGAGGTTGTCAAAGTAAAGGAAAAGAGGTGAAAATTTCTTATATGTACAGCTAAAACCTTAGGCTTTGTCTTGCAGGTTTATCCTAAGAAGCCTTTTATTTGAAAAGTTACTCAATTCTTAACCTGATAATGGATGGCAAGATAATCCTTTGCCTTCTCCATCAAAAACCAGGAAATAAATCTAGCTTTTAAAAAAAATTAAAAACATTCCCAAATTTTCTATCTGGCTGCATCTTGTAGATGTTGAAAACACAAAAGCAGGTGTCAGCAAAGCTGTAAATACCTGAGAATAAAAGCGTAGCGCCACTACACATAAACAGAAATTCTGTTCAGACATGCTGGAGACTTGGGCAGAAACACACAGAATCTAACTGACTTCAGTAATTTCAGCCATCTACATTCTTTTCCTTCTTATATAAGCCATTAATGTTTTGTTTTTCCTTTTTAAAGGGAATCATGTGCAGGTTTTACTCATTCTCCCTAAGCCTACTTAATATCAAACTGATGCATGGCTTAAGTGAATAGAATCTTCAGCTTACTTTTTTTTGTGCTAGAACTACTGTTAGGTAGAGAGGCAACTCTGGATCCTTGTCAAAAAAACTCCAAAAGGACTTTTTAAAATAAAAAGAAGGTAACCACCAATATACCCTCAGGTTCAGACTCGTTATCTCATTATCTGTTGTATCATTTTCTTTGCAGTGCTATAAAGAATGAGAGACATAGGAATTAAGATGTCAAAAGCAAATTTTCACCTTTCAAAAGTCTGAGTTGGAAGGGAGAGGAGTTCTTAAATCTAAAAGGGAATGCAAGGTTTCAAATATGTTTCATGTCACAAGTTGATTTTGACAGTGGTTAATTCTTAAATGTTAGGATAAAACCCAAAAGGTGCCTATACATGGATGTGAGTAGCAAAGCAGGGTGAGCTTTCAAAAGGACAGCTGCAGGAGTGATGAACAAAATTAAGTGATTTCATTACTGAAGACCATATGTCCAAGGAACAGAAATCCCTTTTGCTCAAACTGGGTACAATGGCTATGTGATCTCATACGACACAGAGTTCAGGATGGCTTGACGCTGCAGCTCCCAGATCTCATTCCCGTCTGCCAGCCATCATGGTGGTTTCCTCTTAAAGATGCTATCAATATAACTTCATTCCAGCCATCGCCCCCATATGAAGCAATGAGAAAGGAGTAATGCAATCATTTCTTCCTGTTTTTCTTAAGAGCGATGACAATTTTCTCCGCAGAGTCCTCTTCCATCACCCTCCCCAGCCCAGACCCCACCTCTAGCGGACTGCTTCTCAGGTCTCACCAGAAATGGTCACATTTGGCTCCTAAACCAGTCACGGGCAAGGGGAATGGGATTTCTGTGATTGAAATAGGTTAATCACTGTCTGCACTAAAACAGGGGAGATCACCTTCCTCTATATTACATGCAGAAGAAGTAGACACGAATGCAAAATAGAAGATGGAAATGAAAACTGTGTAGGAAATCAAGGGTATCCACTATTACATATTCCAAGGTCCAAGAGAATGAAACAGAGCAGATGGATGTAGAATAGTTGGACAAGAGAACCATGTGCTAAGAAAGGTGAATACATTTTGTATCCAGTATTTAGAAAAGAAAAAGAATGTACAGAATTCTTGAAGATGTTGAGGATTAGTGAAAGTAACAAGACACTTGGAATATAACCTTTATCATAAAATCTCAGATCAGGCAACTAAGTGAAGTTTTGCAGAGCTGTGATGAGCTCTACAAGTTTAGGCAAATAAAAGAGAATCCAGTCAGTGCGTTTGAAAAAAACACAGCCACTTCGAAACCTTTCATTGATAACATGTGCAGGAGTCTCCCTCGGTGTCTGGGATAGCAATAAAAACTGTGGTGTGTGACCAGATGATAAAGTATGATAAAGTATAATAGCTCTTTATCAGAGCTATACTCTTTAATAGAGTATAATAGCTCTGTTGCTTTTCCCATTTCTGCCCCTGGACTAGGTTTCTGTCATCAGTGGAACCTACCTGGGTTTGGATTACATGAGCAAGCAAAATGGAGGTGAAGGTGGCATCATTATTAATATGTCCTCTTTAGCAGGTAAGGACAATTATCATGTTAATAATGATTTCTTACTGGTAATTGGGACCACAAAAGTAACTCTTCAAAGTGTATTTATTATCAACTCAGGTTTGAAATTGAAACTTGGTTTACTTTTTTTTTTTTTACTGGTTCTATGGAATTTTCTCTTATATGATATCAGAAGTTCAAACTCTAAGTTTATTCCTATTATCTTAAATTGTGACTTTATCTTTCTGCAGCACTATTTAAAAAAAATGTATAGATATTTTCCTAGAGTTGCTATTTGTCAAAGGTTACTGTGAGATTCCTAAGCAGTAAAACATGTAAAAGCACCTTTGATAAGACTAAAAAGGACTAAAACAAAGTTAAGGTATCTCTAGTCCTGTGTGATTTTAGTAAGCGTGCCTAATTTTTCAATATGGCATATATAGTTAGTTGGGATATACCGTAGGGGAAGCCAGACTTGATCTCTACTTTCTCAGCCTCTCTGGCCCAGCCTGAGAATGAAATTGACATAAGATGGATCAACAAGGGCAAAGCGTACAGGTTTTCACACGTCCATGAGAGTCCCCACAGGAAAATGAAGACCCAAAGAAATGGCAAGGCCTCGCTGTTTATAAACTAGGTTGAACAAAGCAAGGCAACTGTGGGAAAGTAACTAAAATATATGGGGAGACTAAAGGAAGATAAAGTTATTTTAACAACGTTTGTACAGATGTCTCTTGGCCTTGACTCCTATCTCCAGCGATAAGGTTTCTTTTCTCCTGGTACCGGGACAGCATCTTTTACATGGGATTCTGTGTCCTGCTTTCAGGAAGAAAAGGGAGATTAAAGTGCTCCTTTGCATCTGCTGTTTTACAAGTGCCTTTAGCTCAAATTCACCCTTATGCCCATGTCACATACTTTGGGGTGGCATATTCCACCTCCCTTCAGTGCTAAACTGCAATAATAAATAGACCCAAAGGTGTAATGGTTTAAACATAGCGTAAGCTTATTCCTCACTCATATATCAGCCCAGGGCAAGGGAACCTCTTCTGTACGCAGTCTTTTGGGAAACCAGGCTGGCAGAAGCTCTTCAGCGTGGAGCTTCCAGGGTTACGCTGGCACTGGGGGACTCCTTTCTCTCCTACAGAAAGAGCAAGAGAACCCTGAGGAGGTGTGGCTCCTCTTCTAAATCCCAGCCCTGCAATGGCAAACCTCACTCTGTTCACATTCCTATAGGCTTGGACCTCATGGCTCACCTGACGACAGGGAGTCTGGGAAATGTAGTCTAGCTGTGTGTCTAAGGGTGGATGTCAGAGGAGAGCTGATCATCCTTGCCACAAAGGGCAATCCAAAATGTGTTTTATTCGGGGCAGTGTGATTTACGATCAGCTGATGTCGTCTTACTCAGTATTAGCTATAAACCTTTGGCAGGAACTTTTGGAGCAGAAAGCCTTTACTTTGAAAATTCTAGGAAAAAATCATTAATGGGTCTTGAATAGTTAAAGTGAAATCATGAAATTTTAGAACACTGACCAATATTGACAGCAAGTCTAAACTATTCGTGTCCAAAAAACAGTGAGACTTTCTTCAGTCATTGGGTTGGTTTCAGTTATTGTGGTAATTGCAGAATCGGTGTTCCTTGCCCCCCACCCCCCATCCTGTCCTCCACCTCCTGGCTGCAGTAGCACTGGGGGAGTCAGGTGACCACACTAGTGTCTGAGGCTCAGCATTTTTCTCATTCCTCCAGGAATCATTGTCAGATGGTCTTTAAACCACTGTGAACTTAGCACGAGTGGAAACTTAGACATCTCCCTCTTCAGAAGTTCTCAAAAATAAACCCGCATCTCATTTTCTGAGTTGCTTCAAGACAAAAATGCCATCCCTAGAGTTATTATAGCCCTGGTTCTATAAATTGTTCAGGGTAATCTGGTTATTTTTCCTAACATGTCATCTACTTATAAATTATAACATTTCAAGTCCAAGAGTACATTAAAAGATGAAAGCATGGGCAATACTTAAAAGAGATATTCAGCCCCAGAGAGGGCTGAAGTTTGGATTCTCAGAGGCTGGAACCCAAAAGGCAAATTGTCACGGCTAAATCTACACTATTTTGAAATGAAATCGTAAGAAAAATATATAAATGATTGGAGACTTAAGAAGAAATATTTAATAGTTTAATATAAATGTACAAAAGAACCTAGGGTGGTGATTAAGACATAATTCCATGAATTCTCCCTTAAAGTTAAGGGGGCTAGTGACACTGGAGAACCATGAACATCAGAGACTCTTGACCTTGTATCATTGGAGGCACTGGTTTCAATCTCAGGAAAGAGAGAAGGCCTCGGGGTTGAATCAATATAGGACTCTCTGGGAGAGCCTCTGTACAGGAAGAGGCTTACTTGCCCCAAAGAGCATGAATAGAGAAATGCAGGGTAGTACTGCCTTTTATCCAATAAAAATATTTAAATATATAGTAACAATTAACTTTCACTGAGCGCTCACCGTTTGCATGATACTCTTTTAAACACTGCGTATGTGTTCTCTCATTTAATACTCTCAACAGCACAGTGAAGTAGATTCTATAATCTTCATCTTGCAGATAAGGGAACCTAGCCTGGGGAGTGTAGGTTTCTTGCACAAGCTTACATGCAGGGAAGCGGGGGAGCTGCAGTTCTCATGCTAGCAGCCTGATACGTGATCCCCTACTCTTAACCACTTGATTTTCTCTCTCTTCTATCTATGAGTCTGTCAGTCTCTCTCTCTTTCTGTGTCTATCTTAGCCTAATTATAAAGAAAGGAAACTGAATTCCTGTAAATTGATTAAGCCAATGCGATGTGCTAGTATCTTCAGGCCTCCTGGGCACTACTTGAATCTCAGGACTGTTTATTAAACCTTCAGCGAAAGCTTAAGCTATTGCCCCATTTGACACACACAGAGTAAAGCCCTGGAACCATTTGGGGAGCTTACCAACATCACAAGTCAAAACATGCCATAGAGAAGAGTAATTTAGGGATTACAATTAGATGTCCACTTGGCTTTCTTGGCTAAGAGCTTGCTTTGTCACAGTACCCATCCTGGGTGTGAATTTTCCTCTTAACCTATCTCAGAGCCAGTACTGGGAACCCTGTGTAGATCCTTCTCTAATCGTGCAAATAAAACAATGAATGGATATAAATTCAATGAGGAGACCACTTTGGCTTTGAATTACCTTTCTGACACTCTTACAGTCTAGTGAATAGCAGAACAGTCTAAAGTGGAGTAGTACTGACACATATACACTACCAAATGCAAAATGCATGGCTAGTGGGAAGCAGCCGCATAGCACAGGGAGATCAGCTCAGTGCTTTGTGACCACCTAGAGGGGTGGGATAGGGAGGGTGGGAGGGAGACGCAGGAGGGAGGGGATATGGGGATATATGTATACTTATAGCTGATTCACTTTGTTATACAGCAGAAACTAAGACAACATTGTAAAGCAATTATACTCCAATAAAGTTACTTTTTAAAAAAACAAAGAAACAAACAAACAAAAAAAGCAAAGTGGTTCTCCCTCTGATATTCCTCCCAACCGGCAGGGTAACTCTGTTGATCATGGTTCAATAGTTCGTCTCTGTCCATTATACTTGATTGGGTACCTTCATAATGCCCGTCCTCCATACTTGTGGCATCTACACCATTTCCTTGTTGCCTCTGGCCAATCCAGACAGCCCCTGCTACCCCTCCTCTGACCCTGGGCTTTGTCACTGAGGTGTCCTCATCTCAGAAAGAGTATTAAAATGTATTGTCTTGAATTTTATCCACTCACCAAGAGCTTCTGTTCTTCCCATAATGAGATCAGTTTGATAAAAATACAGGATTTTGTAATAGTAGCAGAAGATAAATATAGACGTCTCACATCCTCATACTTTCCTCAGAAATAATATCAACAATTTTGTTCCCTTGAAGTTGGAGCATGTCGGCAGAGGTCAGATGACCAAAAACGTCTTTGAGGGGTTACTGGAGTCAAAGTAATTCTTTTTTTTTTTTTTTGACTCCTCAGCTTATATGAAGTATAATTGACAAATTTGTAGGAAGAGAGTTCTAATGCTTGCTTCCTCTGTGTTTTCCAAATATTCCTTCCTTACAGACTTTCCCTCTTTTCCCCCTACTGCTCACTCTGTTGAAGGAATGGTGGGTAATATTCAACCCAACCAGAGTCCATCCCATGATCTCTTGCACAGATCCAGTGGAATCATTTAGTGTCATAGTAAAACCTCAAGTTGACACACTGGTTTCGGCAGAGAAGTTAATGAGTAACGACCGCTGACGCAGACCGAGTATCAGATGCAATTAATAAGTTTAACAAACAGAGGAGTAGTTACAGGGGAGAGTGATTCCTCGGTGTATTGAGGGAAGGGTGTGCTTGTCCCTGGAAGCCCTGGAAGTTGTTCCAACCTCTGTTAACCACATAGATTCTTCTGTACAAGTTTTTGTCTATAAATACAATGTATAAACCTGCACTCATTTTACCACATCCATCCTTAACTGTCAAACAAGAAAAAGTTGAACAAGAGAGAAGAGTGAAGTCTGGTTTAAAGCAGATAGACAGCTCTGCTCCCATGAGGCATCCCATAGGAGTCGAGTATGCTGCTTCTATACATAGTGGGAAAGGAAGAGTAGTCATCACAGGAAGAGTCTGCCCACCAACCCTGCTCCCACCTGCTCAGCTACTGAGGTCTTGGTGTTTGCTATGCCTCAAAAATAAGTCACTCAGTAGCATTTGGTGAGTGACACCACGAAGGTCGTATCTGCTCTGAATTGAAAACATTAGAGTCCCAAGAAAATACCTGAAAATCTTAGAACTTGTTTAGCATGTCTTAAACCCAGCCCAGTGACATACTCACTTGAGCTCTAAGTTGTATCGACAACTATGTAATTACTTTGTGTTACAGTAGAAGAGCTCAAGTTACCACTTTAAATAACACATTCAAGTTAACCAAACGTGTTAAACATGGACAGAAGGGAAGTGGGGCTATGAAAGTAACTGGCAAAGTTTCTACCCCAAGAGCTACACGTGTTTCGTCAACATGGCAGCACCAGTTAGCGTGGCACAGGTGAAACAGAAGCACGATGAGAGGTACAAGGCTTTAGAACTCACATGGCCTGAAGAGCAGCTGGACTGGAATGTCACAGCAGACCAGAAATTTCAGGTAATCACGTGGTACAACCCTCTGCAAATATTTTTGCTTTAAAGAAGAGGGAGTTACATATTTAGCAAGTGCCAAGTTCCAGGCACTGTGATAAACTATTGGCTCTGTGATATCACATTGAACTTTTACAAATCCCTACAATAGAAGTCTGTTTAATTCTCTCCAATTTATAGTGGAACCACTCATCTCAAACAAGCTGCGTAACATGGGAAAGGTGGTGACGATTAGCAGTCGTAATAAAAGCAATTGTATGTTGCTCTATTTTAGTGTATATCGTACAATGGCTGAGTCTGCATTATTTGGATCTTAACTGGTCAGATGTCAACGGCTATGAGTACGTGGGCCACCTCCCTCGCTTAGTACCAGCGAAAGTCTTCGTGGTGTCCGTTTTGCTGTCCTATGGCTTAAAATTATTAAGAAGACACATACTAAAAGGAATCAGTAGGAAAGGCTAAATATTTATAAATTGGCCTTTTGAGGAATGGATAAAAGATGTAGGGGTTCCTAGCCATAAAGACTATTAAGAAAATGAATAGTCTTCTAGAATTCAACATGAGAGACATTACCTACGGGCTCTGTTTAGAGGCAGATTCTTCTGACTCAGTACGTCTGGGGTGGATCCTGCAATTCTGATGCTGATCCTTGACCCACACTTTGAGGAACCAGCCTCTAGTTTGCACAGGGACATTCTCTGAGTGGCTGAGAAAGCTCACCTTGGTTTCCTCTGATCACAGCCTAGGGGATAACTGAACTTTTAGGAAGGGGGATTGTGATGGGACCTTAGGGACAACTTTCTGAGAATTAACAATCCCTGGAAAGTGCTGCTGGGGTTACCTTTCTGGAAGGTAGAAAGATGTAGTCGTTCTGTGGAAGTTTATCCCACTTTTTATGTCAGGTCATACTTTAAGACATAATTTGTTAACGGCAAGCATGTGACTGGGGAGAAAGAGCAGCATCAGATAAGGTGTTCTATTGTGTGGAAAAGCATCTAATAAGGAAGTCCACCAGTTACTTCAGTCCACTTTCTGCACAAACATAGATAAACGGATTCTCACCAGTTCTCTTTTTTTTCCTTATTAGAGAAGTGCTGGTTAACCACAGAAAGATGGGTAGACCGTTTCTTTTTTGATTTTAAAGAAAATGTGAGGAATTTCGACCCCTGCTTTTTAGCACAGCTGCTGAACTCAAGTTTTTATCATGCAAAGATCAGTATCCTTAGATTCTCAATTTCCTTTCCTAAGTTGAATTTCTTTAGCACTTCTGTATAGTCTATCTTACCTAGTTTCTATCCATTTAAAAGAAAATATGTTTAAGGATTCAGTACAACTGCCGTCTGAGCAGATTTCAGTTTTTTGCACAAAAACTTTTTGAGCGATTTACCTCCTGTGAAATGTAGATATTAAAGTTATCTTTTGTAAATACAGGTAGAAAGAATATTAAAGATAGAGGAACTAATGTGGAAAGGGAAATGATATTTTACTTTTCCAAATGCCTTCTTTATTTGTTCTATAATTACATGTGTCATTTTCAAGTATTTAAAATTTTTTTCATAATTATCCCATCAGTCAGTGCCATTTGGTGTTATTATCCTGAGTGGCTGTAGAAAATATTTCTCTGTTTCGTGGGTAGAATTTCTCCCTCTGTTGATATTATTTTTCTTAATCTACAGTTAGGACGGACATAAACCTGCAACTAAATTACACGTGTTGTATTTTGGAGAGAGAGCCATTTCACAATTCTTTAAGTAAACTTGCAGAGTGCTGGGCCCAGAATAAATAAGTATTGAAAATCTATTCTTAACTTTTTAAATATAAGGCATCCATTTTTAAGCACAATTAAGGATTCCCCACATCAAACAAAATGACATTTTTTTAGAGACTGTTCTCTCATGGTCTCAGTCCTTTGTTGTGTTATTCTTAAATCCTTTAACATGAAGACAAAATAATTTTGCTGTGCATATGGGAATTAATTTGCAAGATTTTAAAAAATCCAAATTAATTCCAGCAACTGGGCCTGTAGTCACTATCCTGGCAGAACTCCCTGTGAAGTCAGATGGGGTGATCTGGATGGTCAGATATCAAAGCTCTACCCTAGCCCTGCGCCAGAGGCTCTCAATAGAGCAGATTTAAAATACTACGTCAATATCCTTTGTATTTAAAGTAACTAAATACATAGTTCTTAAATGGATGCACTTCTGTAATACTTTTGAATTAGGAATAGCGAGAGTCCACGGTTTGCCAAGGTTCAGAAACCAAACCCAGTTAGGATGCTGTACCAGATTTGTGGCATTTTAGTACAAAAGACACATTTTCATAAAAAGGTACAATGTGGATAAACAGGTAAATAAAACAATAAATGAGACGAGATGTTTCATCTTTAGGAAAAATGATTACATTTATATAAAGATAATGGCAAATAGTAATGCTTTTTATGTGTCAGGCACAGTTTTAAGTATTTTATGTAAATTAGCTCATTCAGGACTCAGAATAGCTACTATTACTACTCTATTTCACAGAGGAAAAACACCATGGTAGGCAGCAGTAACCCCTCCAAAAGTAACAGAGCTCATTGTGGTGGATTCAAGATTTGAGATCAGCCAGTCTGGCACCCAAAATCCAAACTACTGTGCTACAATCTGTCTCGACCAATTCAATTAAAAGGACATTTTTAAATGGTTAAGTAGTATAAGAAATAACATTCTGGCCAAATGGTGATCCTCCCCTTGGTTTTATACATTTCAACTAACTATTTAAAACATGTTTTCATTATATTTGGCACTTACTTGGTACCAAACACATATTTCTAAAATGAATTCACTCCTATAAAACCTTTTGAATTAGCACACACTGTATTTTAAGGGAAGAAAACTAAATTTCCCATCTCAAGACAGAGTAAAAGATCTTGGCTGGACATCTGGAATTCAAATTTGAAAATTATGTGTGTGTGTGTGTGTGTGTGTGTGAGAGAGAGAGAGAGAGAGAGAGAGAGAGAGAGAGAGAGAGAGAGAATGAGAATGAAGGAGGCATGGAGAGAATGAATTTCATCCATAGGAGTGGATAAGGTCACCTAAGGAAAGAGTGCACATAGAAAAGCAGAGAGGACCAGGACCGGCTCTTGGGCCCCCAGCCTCTTTGTGGGTCTGGTCGAGGAGTAGGAGATGCTAGTTAGGGTGAGGTGGCAGGACACCAGCGTAAGGAGGGAGGTGTTTTAAGGAGAGCATCATGAACTGTGCTGGTTGCTACTGAGCAAAGTATCAAGCAAGATGAAGACCTAGCCTTAGCAGACGCCCGTCACTGGCAACCACCACAAGATCTGTTGCACTGGACTGGTCAGAGGAAAGCCTGGTTAGGGGGAGCTGTGGAGCAGTGGAGAGGTAGCTGGAGAAGGAAGTGAAACCAAGAAGGCTACTATTTTTAGATGAGTGATTTTGAAATGTTAATATCTCAAAGAAAAGCCATTCTCTTTTGATTCTGCACATGATAAAGGTAACCACTCTAGGCTTCTTAAAATAGTCCCATCTTTAATTTACGCAACATGATGCTTAGCTTGTTTTCTTCCTACCTCCACTGGTTCATCCTTCTCAGTCTCTTGCCCCGTCATCCTCCTCTACCATGGAGGGCTGCCATGTATAGTTGTGCAGGTTGTAAACTGCAGGAACTCTGTGGGGCACAATCTCCACAAACTACCACGTGAGTGGTGTCCCCAGAGTCATATCAGACACATCCTGAACAATTCTCTGAGCTGACCCTTATTACTAGCCTCAGAACAGGTTTTTATTTGAAGCACATGGAAACATTATATGTTGGTGCTGCAGGTCTAAGGTTGGTAACAGAGGTATGGCTAAACAATACGATACTGAAGTTGACCACAACAGCAGTAATGTTATACTTGGAAGGGAGAAATGGATCGTGAGACCCAATAGAAAATGTTGGATTTCTGAAAAATTTCCACCCCAACTAAAATCATTGTCAAAAAGAAAAACCTTAAAAAAAGCCTTAAAAACAAAAAAACAAAAAAAACCCTTTTCTCTCTCCCTTTAGCCTCCCTTTTCAAAGCAGCAAACTGAGGGAGAGAGAGCACACTTCTACACTGAAAGTCAGTTGGCAAGTTGGGGACAAAATCCCACACATCTTTACCTGTCTGAAACATAAGGAGCCACAGTTAAAATCTACATGTACTGGGGAGATAAAGAAAAACTCTCTACTTAACTAAATTAACTACAACTTGCCTAAATAAAATAATTGAAAAACAGAATTCTCTTTTTTTATAAGACCCCAAACTGAATATATCTATCAAAAGAGCAATGCATATGCAATTGATAGGTATATCCTTACAGTGTAATACCATTCAGAAAAAAAAAAAAGGAAGAAAGAGAAAAAAAAAAAGGAAGAAAGAGAAATGAGCTATTGATACACATTACAACATGGATGAATCCCACAAGAATTATCCCGAGTGAAAGAAGTCAGACAGAAAAGTTTACACTGTATGATTACATTTATATAAACTTCTAGAAGAGGCAAACTAATCTATAGTGACACAAAACAGATCAGTGGTTGCTTAGGGGGAGGGGAAACGCAGAAGGACAGGATGATGGGGCACAAGGAAACTTTTAGGGGATGGCTGTGTTCATATCTTGATTGTGGTCGTGGTTTTGTGGGTGTAGACCTATGTCAAAACGTATCAAACCACACACTTTAAATATATGCAGTTTATTGTATGCCAGTTATACCAAAAAGCTGGAAAAATATCTTAAAAGGATGCTTGATTTCTGAATGTCTGAAATGGATTTATGCAGCCTTTGATCTAATGCCAGAGAGTGAAAGCAATGCAAGAGGAAACATTCTGCAGGACTGCAGTGAAAAATGTCATTGGAATGCCACGAGAGTCATAAAGCTAAGTGCCACTCTAAAAATGCAAACAAATTCTGATTGCATCTGCAATTCTTCCTTTAAAGGAAAGTATGTGTTTTGCAGCTGGCTTCTTAGACAGAACCAACACAACAGTATTTGCTCTCTTTTGCTGCTGTGACACTTTGAACCAGTTTGGGTTCAGAAGTTCAGTGCCTCCACATGCATAACAGAAATTCATTCCCATTCATCTTTGACATCCTTGTGTTTTTTGTGGCTGTCAACAGCTCATCTCTGACTCAGGTTCACTCTGCATTTCCTGCTGTCCGTGAATGCCACCTACAACCACTACCTTGGTCTCATAAACATTGAAGGAGCGGGTAGAACAGTGACTAACTTACAAGAACAAGAAGCAGCAACGCCTGGCTGCACCTGTTTATTGTCTTTATCTCGATCTGCTAATACACCTGTTCACCCTGTGGAGGCATCATGAATTCTTGTTGACTGACACTGACAAACTTAATTAACTTACACACGCTACTGAACAGAAAAAACAAAACAAAACAAAACAAAAAGAGAACCACGTTACAGTACTTTGAGATCATTGGGAGGACGCACTCTGTGTGATCTACCATCCCCAGGGATTTAAACTGCTCTTGAGCAAACGTACGTCATAAATTGAGACCTGGCAGGCACCCAGGGAGTGGTTAAGGTCCGCCATTATTACTGCACTTTGGTACAACACGCTCACCATCGGTGGGTTCTGGGACTAGTTAGCTGAGTGGAGATGACCACGTCTCAGCAGAATCATTTAGTAGTATCATGACATTTGACATTAATAACATTAAAGTAATCAGGGATCGCTCTTCCTTGGAGAAATCACAAATTTTAAAAATGGTAGAATGCGTTAACTCAAGAAATTAGTTAAAAGCTAAGATGTACAAATGGCTCTAGTTAAAAGTTTCACTGTAGATTGAGACAGAGAATTGACCGTTATGAGAAATAAGCTTGATAGTGATAATAACTACAGAAAAATCAGTTTTTCTTGTTTTGTTTCTTCTGGTAGCGGGGAGCGGGTAACGTCGGGCTGGGAGATAGGGGGGAAAAGATGCCATACCTGCTGCAGTACCACTTTTTCTCCACACCATGGATTTAATCATAATTTTGAGCAGTTACTATTGTGTGTAAATGGAAAATTAAGCCAATTCTAAAGCTGCTTGAATTCTGTTGCTGAGTACATAATTATTAAAGGAAATAAAATAGGATCAAACATTTTTATTTCTGACTTTCTTTTCCTAAGTCATGGGATGAGAAGATCTAGGCATCTGCTACAGATCAGAATCAAAAGAAGTTAATTAACTTTTAATTTTCTTAAACACTTAGCGGCATTGTTCAGTGCAATTCGTGACAGGGAAATGCTTACCAACTTATAACGAAGACAAATAATACTCTCCAGATCCCGCTTAAGCAGTTTAAAGTCCTTCAGCCATTTGGAAGCCTTAAAAAATAAAGAATATACACTTTTTAAAAATCCAGACATAAAAACTGAAAATTAGATAGTAACTTACTGGATTTCAAGATGATTCTTTCGGTGTTTTAGATAACACTGACTTCTCTTGTCTTCATCAGGGAAGCAGAAAAACTTATGTATCACTCTTGGCTACATCCCTAGGCGGTAGCTTACTGACCATAAATTTTGGACAGTATAGTAGAGGTTATAGGAGGAATAAACTATGCCTGGACTAGTGAGTTTTACAAAACTGTCCAGTGATTACCTTAGTGTATTTTCTAGATTAATCTTAAAATGGAACAGGCACAAATTATTCATTTTCATAGCAAGTATTGGGGTTTGTTTGCTCATTTTTTTAATAAAAGTGTTTTTGTTTCTTATTTGTTTGTCTCAGGGCTGATGCCTGTTGCACAACAGCCTGTTTATTGTGCTTCCAAACATGGCATAATTGGATTCACACGCTCGGCAGCGGTGAGGATACAACGACCGCAGTGTCTCTTTTTCTCTTTTCTGCACATATGTGACGCATGAGTTCTATGAAGTAGAGGGGAACAGGGTCAGAATTCAATACATCTGGATTAAAGATAGAAAAATAAGTTCTACTTCAATATTTATTATTAAAAAATAGTTTTCAGATCATGTAAAGGACTAAATATAGAATAGATAATTTTATTTTACTTTAACATGAAATTAGCCATCTTATTTATTTACTTTATTTATTTATTTATTGGCCTCACCACACGGCATGTGGGATCCTAGTTCCCGACCAGGGATCAAACCTGTGCCCCCTGCACTGGAAGCACAGAGTCTTAACCACTGGACTGCCAGGGAAGTCCCTAGAATAGATAATTTTAAAATGAAGTAGATTCTAAACATAGGTTACTGAAAAATATCCTTAAGGGTAAAAAATGGGAAGATATTCCTTATTTTTTTGAAATTGACTCCAAATTTAAAAATCATTAACTTAAGACTTCCTTAAACAGAATATACAGTATGCTCCAGGTGTTACTTGTCCCTGAAGATATGGTAAAAATGAGTGAGAGCATGGAGAATGGAAGGAGGGGTGCGGCCAGAGTTTACCTGATAGGGTTGTCAAGGATGCTGTCTCCATGGAGACCTAGGGTGAAAGTGTACAGAGCTTAGGAAACTATTTTAGAACTTACTGACCACATGCATTGATAGCATGAAGTGCCTTTTTATAATAACTGAAAAAAAAAAAAGGGCAAGCTTGAATGGAGCCTGATGAGCAAGGGGAAAGGAGCATGTGATTGACTGGAGATGTAAGCAGAAGCCAGACGAAAGGCGGCTTATGAGTCAGGGTCATGAGCTTGGATTTTATTCTAAATACAGCCATCAATGGGTTTTTTCTGCACAGAAGTGACAAGATTATATTTCCATTTGAAGAAGACCATTCTATCTGCTCTTTAGAGAATGTATGGGAATTCCCTGGCAGTCTGGTGGTTAGGACTCTCACTGTCAAGGGCCTGGGTTCAATCTCTGGTCGGGGAACTAAGATCCTGCAAGCTGCGTGGCAAGGCCAAAAAAAACAAAATAAGACATAAAAAGAGAGATTCAGAAAGAATGTATGAGAGAGGACAAGTGCAGAAAAGGAAAGAGCAGTTGGGAGACCTCTACAGTGGTTAGTCTAGGTGAGATGGAGAGAGGGGCCAGATGAACAGGAAATCATTGATAACAAGAAACGCTAGGGATAGAGAAAGCAGATGGTGAACGGTAAATGTTCAGTCAAAAAGGAAGATTGGCAGCTCTCACACTCTTAATTAAAATTGCTTGGAAATTTTAATTTAATTTGCAAAGACTTAATCTTTAATTCAACTTTTAATGAACACATAACACTGCTACAAAGCAAAGTAAATCAAAGCGAAGACCAGAACTGTTGCATTTACAGTTATAAGACTGGACACCTGTACAGCTGATGCTCATTATTTGTTAGTTATGTTCTATAAATTCACTTGCAAACACTGAATTAGAGGGTACTAAACTGTTGCTCATAGGGGAAATTCAGGGTTAAGTTCCTTTGAACCTCTGGCTACAACATTTTGAATAACCAATCAACACATAGCCTAGTTTTATGTATATTTCTGTTTAAAGACACCTTATTTAATATGCATTGTGTTTAATATGTATTGTATTAGCATGGCAAACAGCATTTATACCTCATGCCTGAAGGAAGCTCCTCTAACACGTGTATTTTATCCATAGGCACATTGCAGCCTTCTTGCACTTAGAAATACTAGACAGCACTTCAGCACTATGCCTTGAAGACATTTCAGATAGCAAAATCATCAACACAAGCACAAAGATGAGAAAAACATGGGCAAGTACCGCGAAAAGGACACTTGTTCATGGTGTAAGAGCTGAAACAAGGAAGCAGAGCATCGTTTTATTTGACCTTGGTCCACATCAGGCAACTCAAATTTCTTATTACTCTGTGCTTGTCCACAGAAAACCTTGAAAGCACCACAAGTATTGATTAGGGGGGTTATGAATGAATGTTAGCAAGAAAGCAAATGGAATCCACAAATAATTGACTTACATTTTGTTTTATAAATAGTTCAAATAAAAGCCAAAGAAGGTTAGTCTAAAAATAATTAAAATTGTCTTCCAGATAGTGCAAATTACTGAGTGTCTTTAGAATCAATCAAAGTCCTAAAATTTTCCACTAACAGTATTTTTTAAGTAAGTATTCTCTTTAAAATACAACCCCAATTTCAAAGAAAACTTGGGATATCAATTCTAAGCCTCAGCTTCTTACCTTCAGCTGCCTGCAGTGTTCAGTAGATAAGAGCACTTTAGATAATCAAGTATTTTCAGGAGTCGCCCAGTAATATTGATATTTTAAAAAAAGTAATTAGGTGAGACTTGCAAGAATTAGTTCAGCACTTTAGTTATGTATTCTTTTACTTTCTGCCACCAGTCAGCCTTACCATTGTCATCATTATATAGCTAGAAGGACAGCTGTCTAGTACCTTTCACATCAGCATCTTTTAACTAGCTTTAATTATCAGTTTATCCTATGTTATACATTTACAAAACTCCTGAAATCTGCAACCTTCTACTTCCAATTGGCAGATGGCTGCTAATCTCATGAACAGTGGTGTGAGACTGAATGCCATTTGCCCAGGCTTTGTTAATACACCCATCCTCAAATCCATTGAAAATGAAGAAAACATGGGACAATATATAGAATACACGGATCATATCAAGGATATGATGAAATACTATGGAATTTTGGAGTAAGTAAAACTATACCTATCTTCCTTTATACAATGGAGCAAAGTGCTATCTAGACATAAGCAATCGAAAGGAAAAAAAATTAGCTTTTAAATTTGAGAAACTCATGCAAGCTTCAAAGTTTTGGTTTGACAAAATCTCTGAAAAAAAATACTTTTTCTGGGTTTCCGAATAGAATATGTTGACACGTCATGAATTTTGCTGTTAGGTATAAAGAATGCATCATTAATACCTTCAACCATAATCAGATACTTTTTTTTAAAGGTGATGTTTAGTTGTCTTTGGAAGCAATGATACCTTATCTGCCTAAATTCCAAGCAATATTCATATATACCCTTTGTGAAATTAAATATGCCCCCCTAACTTCAACCACTTTCCTAGAAACAACTGGTCAACACACGTTTGGGGAACCATGTCTGAGTTAGAGCAGTTGGCGTCTCACAGGACGGAGTCATCTGGATCTAATCCTGACTTCACCACACTCACCATGAACTTATCCATCAACCTCTACTTACCTTGATTTTCTTGCATGTAAAATGGGGATAATACTAAAACAAACTTCGGGGACTTTGGAAAGTCCACAAATAAGTTGATATATGTAAGGTACTTAAAACAGTAGCAGATAAATAATAGACGCTCAATAAATGTTAGTTACAATTCTTCAAATTTCTACTCTAATAAACATTTCTATCTGATAAGTCTAAATTCTACTGATAGGTTAAAGATGGAAAAATAATCATTTACTCAATGTAAATAATAAATATAAATTTATGAATCCTTCCTATAAAATAACAGAAGGGTGGGTGTGGAAATCTACCACTAAATTTATAATTTAGTCATCTAATTGAATAAAAAACGAAAGTAGCAATAGCTTCATGATATACATTTCCCTATTACATGTTAAAGGTGATAGATACTTCAAAAATAACTCAAGACGATGTGATAATTATGCCTCATTCTTTAATTTTAAAACCCTGATGTTTCCTTTATTTTTAGCCCATCAATGATTGCCAGTGGATTAATAACACTCATTGAAGATGACACTTTGAATGGGGCTATAATGAAGATCACAACTGCTAAGGGAATTCATTTTCAAGATTATGATACAACCCCATTTCACACGAAAGCTCAGTGACCATCTTATGTGTCAGCTTTAGCCGAAAATAAGCACAAATGACTTAGACCACATCTTCATTTGAATACAGCTTTTTCAATGAAATGTTATCGTTTGAAGCTTTCCTTTCATGCACGTGATGTTCATTTTTTCTAAATGATTAGTTAAGTATATAGATTTAAAAAATGAGGAACTATCAAAAATATGACGTGGACCAAAGCTAGGTTTTGACCTTTATAGCCTAAGTAATGATTAAAACAAAGGATATTCCAGGAATATTCTGCCTTGCAGAAAATATATTTAAATTTGTGATTCATAAATGTTAATGTTTTTCAGAACATCATTTTAAAGGAGATACTTGAACTGTTATTTATATCAAACCAGATGTGAAAAACTCATTTTGTTTCTATGTTCGCACTTTAAAAGAAGGAAGCTACCTACAATGGCAAATATTTAGTAACAATAACTTTTACTTATATACCATCTTTCAGCCGAATATTTCAGCTCTTTGAGGATGTGCCACCTTTGGGAGCCCGTAGGTAAGGAATAAATTACAGTGTGAATATATCCTAAATGAAAAATCTAATGTATGGAAAAGTGACAGAAATGAACTGGCTGAGATGTTAATCCACAGTTCAGCCTCCCATCTGGGGAAAACATTTCTTTCCTCTCTGCTTACTTTAAGAATTTTGACTACAAAAATCTCAGGAATTAAACTCTTAATAGTTACAGCAAAAAGGATAGTTAGTGCTCCTAAAACAAGCTTGTTAAGAAAAAAATACAAATGTAATTTTTTTCAGATTACTTCTTTGTTTATTTGTACCGATTTCAAAAATGCCTACTTTTCAATAAAACTTTTTTTTTCTAATCTTCAGAAGTTACTTAGTGTTCTATGTATAGCTACTGAGAGAAGGAAACCAATTTTGTCAACACCTCAACTGAAGATGCTTTTGTGTTTTCAAAGCGGTAATAACAAGAGGTAAAAATAGGTGTGATGTTTTGCCATTTTCCCTGTCAGGTATTTTAAGATAGGATCATTCAATGCACCTGCTTTGGGTAACACGATTTGCAAGCAATAATTAATGCTAATAATAGTGAAAGCACAAGATTTCCAAATCAATCATTTCTTCATAGAAATACTGTAGAAGTAACACATTCTGCCTGCTAACTCCAAAGCTCCCAGGTGGGAGCAAAATCCATCCACATGAGATTAATAAGGATTTCCTAGAGATATTGGCAGGTTGTCAGATCTTGCTCTGTTTTAATTCTGCCACAGAGAACTGTTGCCTTCACTTCTAAGGAGTGCATTGAATATGAGTGACTGTTGTCTAGATGTCCACATAACGTCTTTGAAAAACACCAAGTAGTGAACATCTAAGAGAAGTTGTAAAATTAGGCACAAACTTGTTCATACCTTGTGGCAGTAACTAACCAGTCGATGATATAGGTATGAGGAATATCATTTATCTCAACTCTTTTTTCCATGGTAATGTTCAAAGCTATAGCTTAAACTTTTCATTTGCGGATAAGTCTTTGCACTGCCGGCCTTCAATATACTTTGTGCTTTGAATTATTGTTTTTAAATCAATAAACTATGCAGCCATTTAAAACCACATACTGAGTAGAACTGAAAAAAAAATGCATTATATTTTTAAAAGTTATTTTTACATTAAAATGTATCTTATATAAATAGCTTTAAATAAATCTATAATGTTATAGGTGTAGAGCCCTATATCAAGGGCACAGGACAAAAATCTCCGGAATTAACTGAGCCCGCATAGCGACTGTTGCCATGGGCTCTCCTGACCTAAACCGGACAGCCCTCGAGTCCATATTAGGTAAAATATTCACCATGTAGCAACCATGTAGCATCCTGACCAATCACCTAATGCCATCCTGCCAGCAGGAATTTTCTTTGTCTTGAGGCTATAGAAGTTGGCTACTAGCCCACAAAGGGGGTCGGCTCTCTCTGGTCCATCAGGAAGTCGACCCCTGTATTCCCCGCACCCCTCACTAACTCTGCTCTTTGTTCTCAATAAACTCACTCTCATCTAAAATACTTTGTGTCTGGAAACTCTTCTTCCAACCCACGCACGGACCACAACAATAGGGTACCTCTATTTACTGGCTGAGAAAAAAATAAATATTAAATTTGCAGCGGGGGGAGTCTTAATTTCCTTAATTGAATTTTTCAGTGAAAACTCTAATGTAAATAATTTTTTTCAAACCTATTTTTCTTAATAAATGAAGCAGGGCTCCCAGCGCAGCAAAACTAAAAATATGTTGGCACTGAAAAAAGATTAAGAGACTGGATAATGCCATTGAAATATTCAACACAATTGTATAAAATTATAAACATAATTTTAAATATTTGCAGTACCATTTAAAATACAAGTGATTATGTGATGATTTCAGTCTAATTTTGCCCTATCTGTTTATAAATTTGGGATACTGAAGAGGTCTGAAAGTATACATTTCTAATTTAGGTCATTTCACAAATTAAGTATCATTTGTAAATAGCTTTTTACTTACATTAGAATTTCAGAACTCAGTTTACCGGTGCTCAGGAAAAATGAGCGGATCCAGGATCACAAATGTCATCGTCCCTCCATGCCTTCCCTCTTGGTAGCTTCTCTATTAGGCAGCTCTCTCCATCTGATGGCTCCCAGGATCCATCCCTGATTCTCACCAGCTTCCAGTCTGGCCAAACAAGAAAGTGTTTTTGGTGAGAGAGTTCATTGGCCTATCTTAGCTTATGTGCCAACTATTGAGACGTTCCTTGTGGTCACAGAGATAGCGTCTCTGCTTGACCAAAACTAGATGACATGCTTCCGCCAGAGCTGGTCAAGTTGGAGAGTCGGGGGGACAGGAGAGGTGGGCAGGAAGTTGACCTGAACCCTATGGACTAAGAAAAGGAGAGGGATAGTTTCCAAGAGGAAAGCAGGTGAACACACACTGAGATAACCAAAACAACAGGTGGCCACTATGCAGGAAGACAAAGAAAGAGTGAGCAGAGGATGAGTTATGCCTCAATCCTTTGGATACATTTTCAAAGATGATCACGGTTCCTGTAATATGCCGAGACCCATGTTTTCAAACTGTGTCACACTGGGTAGGATATGCTAGAAGAAAATGAATAGGAAATATAGCAGGAATCTCATGCATATATGATTGCACTCATTCTCAATATAAAATATATTTCCTATTATGAATCAAAGTGGAAAAGGGTTGAAAAGATACTTGCTTTAATAAAGGCTGTAATCTTTGCCTCTAGATTTCCTTCTCTTTTGAATTTATGACTGCACTACCATTTTAATTCTAGGGCTCCATTCAAATTTATTAGCACGATTTCTAATACCTCTTACTAAAATTTCCTCCTTAGCATATAGTTATGTAACAGAGAAGAGCAAAGCTGACTCCTTATTAAGTCTTTCCGTTTAGTTCTAACATTTGTGTTCTATTGCCTGTGCTTAGTCATGCTGGCTCTGCACCTTTTAGAAAAGAATATACAGGATAGCCCATTCTCAAGCCTCCGACCTTTGAAGGTATAACACTTTTCCATTCATTTAGAGATAAAAAGTTGCAGAACAGAGAATAACATTTGTCTTGTTGGAGGCTTATAGGAACATCGTGACCTGACCTCCGCGGACAGCTGCAAGAACAAAGGATTCCAGCACCAAGAAGTCTGCAACAACCAACCACACCCCCTCCCCTTTTAGTACAAAAGATGCCTGAAATCTAAGTGGGGTAAGATGGTTCTTTGGGACACTAGTCCAGCATCATCACGGTCTGCTGGCTCTCCAAATAAAGTCGCTATTCCTTGCCCCAACAAGTCGTCTTTCGATTTTTTGGCCTGTCCTGCGGCGAGCAGTACAAGCTTGGACTTGGTAACAGTTACACAAAATATTAATAGGGATTTCTAGGTTTAACTTTGAAACATTGAAATATCTCCCCCTATCCCCAGTTTTCAAGTAACCCTTCCATACATATATTCACTCATTCAACAAATAATCACTGAAAAGTTATTTTGTTGGTAAGTTTATATATGCAAGTTGTGTTACATATTGTGTTCTATGTAGCCATTAGTGCACACATATATTGATTAGGGTCCTCTCTGGAGAACAGCATTCAAGTCTGAAGGACTCTAATATAAGGAACCAGTTACAACAGTACTGGAAGAACTGAGGAGACAAACATGGGATGATGAAGTAATCCGGCAGCAGCAGGAAGGCACCACCACCTCCAGAACTGGTGGGATGCAGGGTATCAGTACCACCAGGAACCACCAGGGAGGCTGCCATGCAAAGTTGTGACTACAGAGCAGGGGCTGTCCCGTGGTTCTTAGGGATGCCACCTGCCCTGCCAGGGATGCCACCTTAAATGAAAGTAAGAGGAAATCTCCCATCTGCCTGCCCTTCAGTATTCCTGTCAGTGTCTCCCAGCTGAGAAGGGGGTCAGGAAAATGTAGTTTGCAGGGTCAGCCCCTTGTGATACAGAGCCAAGCAGTGGAGTGGAAAGGAATGGATTTGAGAATAAACAGGCAAATGACAGGCATGACATACATTGGATATGTTCCCTGCTACAGTCATAGATTTGAGCTTTAGCGTCAACTTGCTTTTAAAAGTCATTTGTAAAGATATCACTCTAACTCCATAATAATATAATGGTGCAATATTCTGGGGTCTAATTCCACAATAGCTAGTGACCTTACAGTCATCTTGCATGTATGTAACAGCCTATGCATTTAGGCATAATGATGCATGAATTTATTATTAATTCCTATCAGTAATCCTTAAGATCATTTGTCTTCTTTGTCTTAGACTCAAGAAATACTGTCTCTCCATCACTGTATAGATGCTGTGAAGGATACAATGATATTAAAACACGTTGACTGTCTTATTAAATCCTATCACATTTTTGGGTTCAACCTCCTGAGTTTAAATTGTAAGAGGATAAACTGGTAAATTCCTAGATTTATATTACCCTAAAGCAATTGCATGCTAATCAGACACCATTATCTAAAACCTAAATGTATAAGCTTAAGTAAATTTTTATTTCTTTGCTCTTAAATTTATATATGTGTGATACGTAGAGAGAAACATATAGATATAGATATATATTTGCTCCTGGACCCACAAAGTAATTTATAGAACTTTGTGTACTTTGTAATCATTGAGTATGAGTAGCAGAGGATTCAGATAAACCTTGAAATTCATGACTTAACACAACAGAGTTGTTTTTCTTTGCTCACAGAGTCCAGTGCTGGTATTCAGTGAGCATATTTCCACGAGGTGGTTTAGGCTGCTTTGCCTTGTAGCTCCACCGTCTAGAGCTTTGCAGTCATTCAATTCCAGCCAGTGGACTGGAGAAGAAAAAATGGAGAACGTATACCTGCTTCTTAAACATTTCAGCCCGAAAATAACATTCATTATTTTACTCATAGCCCACTGGTGAGAGCTAGTCTAAAAGTCCTATCTAGATGCTGAGAAATGCAGACACATACATGCCTCCCAGAAACAACTCTACACAACAGAAAGGGCGCATGAATTTTCAAGGGACAAACACATCTTTTGTCTTTGCCACATCTACTGTCTCTATAAATCCCGTGTTCCTCACACGGAATACATTCGCTCCCACTCCAGGGAAACATCCTAAAATCCCATGCAGTTACTATACCCAACTCAAATCCAGATCTCCAATAGCGGCACTGCCCTCTCCTTTAGGACATTGTGGCTTCTCATGATCAAGGGATGATTTATCTGGCCTGAGCACACACTCTACAGTCATGAGCAGAGAGAAAATCTACAATCAAATCTCTCATTTAGAAAAGGGAAGAATGGGATCACTGGTCAATAGCCATGGTACAACCCTACAAGTAGGCATTGTGAGGTCTCTGCCCTGAAGTGGAGACTTTCTTGACTTTCCTACAGTCTTCAATTTGGGATTAATGATTTCACCATTGTGCCGGAAAGGGGAGGCGGAGGGGGACTCTGACTTTGCCCTAAGCGGGAGGGGGACTCTGGCTTTTTTGCTGTATTATCCTCTGTGGTTTGTTTGTTTTTTGGGGTTTTGGGGTTTTTTTTTGGTACCAGATCTTCTGGGAAGTGATGTAGTTTTCACACACGCTATCCTGTCAATGCAAGTTTCAAAACCCAAGGTTTACTTTAAGTCTTAAACAGTTAAAGGCTTTTTCAGTCTGGCATGTGATTTCTTTAGCTGAGCAATTCAAAAAAAAAGAGTAGGCTTCTGCTCTGTTTGCTTCCAGTTGATTTCATTTGCCTGAAAAACACCCAGATATCTTGAATAGTCATAATTACTAGTCATAATCCTTCAGGCTGATATATTTCTTTGAACCTCCTCCCCCCATTCCTTCTCTTCTTTCAACATAAGGGTAGTTACATTGAGGTAAGCTAGCTTGGAGGGAACTCTACACTAGTAGTTTGTGGCAGAACTCTGCTTTAATGGATCTTTAATGCAGAAAACATTTCTGAATCTTATCTTTTCATATTTGGAGTCTAAAACCATTTGAGTTTTCAATCCAAAAGGCTCCAAATTTCTGGATTCTCTCTTCTCCTTTTCTTTCCATTTTTACTGCCAACTAAACTATATCAGCCTGAGTTTAACTGCTAGTTCTATTCCTTGCTAAATGTAACCAGAAGACACCAAAAGATACCACTAGCATTCTGTCTTCCAACCTCTTCATCTAGAAATCAGCCTGAGTAGGCGGGGGAGACACTATACTTGTCAAATGTTTCATCTTTGCTTAACAAGTTCCTCCAGTTTTGCAGCCTCACTGAGTACTGACCTACTAAGCCAATGACACTGCTGAGAAGTATAACAAAATGGCTATCCAAAATGTGTTGAATATCTTGTGATTGCCCTCCCAGGCTGCTGATATATAAAGACTAACTACTCCTTTGCCTGTCAGCATCTGATTTGGTTCAGTCAACAGGAGGCTCTCAAAAGAGGCTGGAGGACCAGAGGAAAGTGAGGTCAGGGTATTTTTCCTTGGCTTCATTCCTGAGTTGTTGGTATCAGCATCTGTCTGGGAGTCCTTCCCCTATAGCTACTCACAATACAGCCTGGTAACCATTCTCTTCTCCAGGTCCTTGGGTGGTAATAATCTCCTGCAGTTACTACCCCAGGGTCCTACGCTCCCCCTTGCTATTTCCCTGAACACCACAGATAACTTTATAAATAAATGTTTTACTCAGCTCTCTTCAAATTGCCCAGTTTGAGAGTGCCATTTCTCTCCTGCCAGAACTATAACTAATAAACTCAAACTTATCAAATGACTATTAGCTAGAGCTGTTACTCTTTCACTCAGTAGCACCCTGTCGATGGAGTTTAAATTAGGTGAAACTGGGGTAAAACACCTCATACTATTGGTAGTAAAAGGAGAATTCACAAATAACAACTTCAGGAATAAAAACAGGTTCTGTAGAAAATGAAAAGATAGTACAAGGATATTATTAACAAATTGCAATAGTAAATACATTAAATGGGAAAATACCGAGAAATATACAACTTACTAAAATGGACACAAGTAGAGAAAGAAAATTGGATTAGTCAGATAACTACTGAAGAGATTGCAAACTAGCCAATTTATTTGATCTATAATTGGATACTTCCCATAAAGAAAGTCTTTACCCAGATGGCTTCACTGGTTAATTCTCTCAAATATTTAAGGAGGAAGCAATTCCAATGTTACGCTGACTCTCCCAGAATACAGAAGAAGCCAGTTCCCAATTTATAACCTTGATTTCAAATACGGACCTTAAAAATAAAACAGTTATTTTACCACCAAAAATGGGTTTATTCGGGAATAGCAGAGGAATAGCAATTCAGGAAAAGCAAGCTATGGCAAAAGCCATAGGCAAGTCCAACACACAACAAAAAGGAATGTTATTTTCTAGAGAGAAAAGGAGCAAAATGGAAGGGGTTATTTTGAAAAAAGTCCATCCGAGAAAAGTGAGAGTTCAGGGTGATGACGGTTTCTCACTGGCTGAATTGCTGGGGTAGTCAATTTCTTGTAGGAGACACCACTTACATCTTTTCCTGTTGGGACCTGTGATGCATGATTCTTTCCTGTTGATGATTCTTCTGTTGGGGTCTGCAATTGACAATGCTTCCTGTAATTGACATCAGGTGGTACTGCCTGAGAGCTCCCCCTTTTGGCTTCCTGACTCCATCTTAGTGAGGTTTTCCTTTATTAATTTTCACCAAAACCTTCCAAAGACATTTTTTTTTTTGGTGGTACGCGGGCCTCTCTCCCGTTGCGGAGCACAGGCTCCAGACGCGCAGGCTCAGCGGCCATGGCTCACGGGCCCAGCCACTCCGCAGCATGTGGGATCTTCCCGGACCGGGGCACGAACCCGTGTCCCCTGCATCGGCAGGCGGACTCTCAACCACTGCACCACCACGGAAGCCCCAAAGACATTATTTTAAAAAGTGTAGCTCAATAACACTTGTGCCACAATAAACACAAAAATTCTAAATAAGTTAGCAAAAAACTCTTCCACATCAAAAAATAACAGAAATCAACAAATTGGTTAATATAGTAATTAAATTTGGTCTAATATTCAAATTGAATCAGTGAAATTATCATATTAACAAAATAACTTTAAAAATCATTTTAATATATGCAGAAAAAATACAAGTATCCACAAAGTACAGCATATTAATATTGAAAAGTTTTTCAAAATCTTTTCTTCTGCAATTGGGAACACATCAAGGATGTCCACTCTCTCTCCTTTTATTTTAAATTGTACTGAATGGTCAATCCAGTGCAATCAGGCAATGAAGGGAAATGGCATTGTAAAACATTGGAAAGGAAAAGATAAAACTATCATTGTTTGCAATGGATGTGACTATCAATGAGCAAAAGTCTAAGAAATTTAAATTATTAGAATTAACGATGACTTTAGCGTTGTAGACTACCAAAAAGTGGCCACAATTCTTTGCAGCTTCTCCCAATGAGAGGTGGAGTCTATTTCTCCAACCCTGAATGTGGGTTGGCCTTGTGACCTCCTTTGTCACAACAGTGCAGGAGAATCGATATTGTGTGATTTCGGGAGAGGCCTTCGCATGTTTCTGCTCTTGTGCATGGAATCCCGCCACCTCATGAACAAGCCTGAAGCTAACCTGCTGGTGGATGAGACATCACATAGGGAAGAACCAAAACCCTCCTATTAGCCAGTTCCCAGCCATCCCCCCACCCGGCAGCAGATACATGAGTGAGCCTCACTGAAAGATTAGCCAAGCCTGACTCAAAGCAGCTGAGCCCAGCCCAAATCACCAACCTCCAGAATTGCAAGATAAATAAATTGTTGTTTTAATCCATGAATGTATGGGTTCTTTGTTATGCAACAAATGCTAACTAATGCAGGAAGGCTCTGAAAACAAAGAGAGTATAGAAAAATATGAGAAATTCCTAAAACCAGGAAAAATATATATATAGTATGTTCAACAGCGTAAAAATTACCAAGTAGCCTCTGGCTTTGATGGGCTTCAAGAAAGAAAGAAAGAAGGAGAAGAAGGAGAAGAAGAAGAAAAGAGGAGAGGGGGAAATGGAAGGAAGAAAGAAAGAAAACTAAAAGAAGCTTGACTGAATGCAAAAAAAAAGAATCGTCTCACTGATGGCATAGGAAAGCTATCCAGGCAATCAGAATTTAAGGGACCAAGATGCTGGAGAGAAGATAAACCCACTGAAATGAGCATGGTATTTCTGCTATTTTCTGTTGAGACACCACCAATTTGTAAAAGCACAGAGATGCTTTTACTGAGCAGAGCATGGTTGCTAAACTGCAGAGAAGTAGAATAGAACAGACTTAAAAGAGTTACATGGCGCGGAGAAATGGAGCTTAGGACTATCAAACAGCCAGGACTTAAGAGGAAAAGATTGTGGAAAGAAAGGATATACAGAAAAGAAAGCCCAACGATCTGAGCCAGTTTCCCCCCAAGCCATTCGCAGCTTGGTTTGAGAGACAGGCAAACTTGGTGAAAAGCTAAGCATAGCTCTCATCAGTATCACTACGTGAGGGAGAAAACAGCAAGAGCCAGTTCCCATTATGGTGGTGAGGTAATAAAAAATAGCCCAGGCTTTCATCTGAGGCCCCCAAAAGGTTATACTTTATAAGTAAGGGCAAACCAGAAATAGAGACCAGGCCTTATGAAGACTAAAACCCAGACTCAAATCAGCTTAATATCATATTAGATTTAACTGATATAATATTATTCTCCTGGTCTGCCATATGCTATTAAAAACCTTCTCTGGAGAAAAATTATCAGCCAAAGCTTCCATAACTTTTCATACACAATTTCTAGCATTCCAATACAAATTAATATACATAAAAACAGATAGTGATAAAATAATAATGTATTTTTAAAGACAGTCCCTAAGGGCCAGATATTGCAGTCATCAGAAACAGACTTTAAAATAATTATGATTAGTATATTTAAAAATTAGATGACAAGATTGGGAATTTTGCTAAAGAACTAGAAATAATAAGAGTCCTAGAACTGAAAATACAATAATGGAAATTTAGAAAACAACAGATGAAATTAAAGATTAGACATAGCTGAAGACAGGATTTGTGAGTCTGATCTGTGAATAAGAAAATAGGTCAGCAGAAAATGTCTAGACTGAAACAAAAAGAGGAAGGGGGATGAGAAATACGGAAAACAGTATAAAGGAAATATAGACCTTCAAACAGTCTAATATGAGTGCAATTAGAGTCCTAGAAAAGAAGGAAACAGAAATTGAGGTAGGAGCAATATTTGAAGCCAATGTTCAAGAATTTTCCAAAAGTAATTCAAGCTTCTGATTCAAGAATCAATACAAATGACAAGAAGAAAATCCTGCCTTGCCAAATAGATAGTAAAACCCACTGAAAACCAATGACTGAATGAAATCTTAAAACCAGCCAGAGGGAAGCAAAGGAGCAAAAATAAAATTGGCAACAGACTTCTTACCAGTAACTGCCTAAGTCAGAAGACAATGAAATAATGTTTCAAGTTTCAAAACAAACAAAAAACCTAGAGTTCTACATGCAGAAAAAAAAAAAATCTTTCAAAATTGAAGGTGCAATAAAGATATTTCCAGAAAAAACAAACAAACAAACAAACAACTGGGAGAACTTATCACAACAGATCCACATTCAAAGAAATACAATCAAGGAGTTTTTCAGGCAGCAGAAAGGATCCCCAGATGGAGAAAGAGAAATGCAGGGAGATATGAAGGATATTGGAAAAGGAAAGGGAAGTGAGGAAATAGAAATAAGTATTTATTTTATTAAGCAATGAAACTACTGACTTTCAGGATTTAACATATATGAAAGCACAGAAGTTAAGAGTAAATAGAGTTAAGGTGCTCTACGGTATCTGTATTTTCTAAAATTTGGTTAAAAAACACTAATTTATATTAGATATCAATAAATCAAGCATGCCTATGGTAATATATAAGATAAATCATGTATAACCAGTAAGCTAATTGAGAAGAGATCTTAATAATAATAATTAGCTGATGAGTCCAAAGGAAAGAAGAAAAAACAGTACATATAATGGTGGACCCAACAGAACACAAATAGGTCTTTGAGTGAGCAAATCGTAATTTGTCATCCCACACTTCTCTTTACAACCCCCTTGGTTTCCCCCCGCAGTTAGGACAAAAATTCTCATTTGAGTTATTGTAAGGAAGACAGAAGAGACGTAGTTTTCTCCAAGGAACAGAACTGTGAATAAGTGGAGGTCCAAGTGATGTGGTATAAGGTACCATCAGAATTAGGATACTCCAAATGAAATACATTTGCCCTGGAAGCAGACAATTCATTGCTCATTGAGATGATGGAGGCTGATACCAGTTAGCCACCTATTAGGGATATTGTGCACAGCATTTCTACCTAAGTGGGAAATTGGACCAAAAGAGCTTTAAATCTCTTTTAACTTTTGTTTCTATTCTATGCACTATATAATGGTCTTTGCAGTTTAGTTTATACAAAGTAAATACCATCCATGATAATGTTGATACTTTTCCTTAGTCACAAAAGGTCATTATGGTATTCCTGCACTATTTTGCTTCCTTTCTAACTTTTTTAATGTCTGTTTTCCCCTATCTATTTAATAGATGAAGTATTTGGTAGGAGGCTTTCCAGAACTGTGTACCTACTTTGCTGCTTCCCCATCGTAGAGCCAGGTGCCTACTTCCAGCCTACGGCAGGGACCTTTTCAAATGAATCATGGAGGCTGCCTAATTTTGGATAAATCCAAAGACTACTTTATTCAGATTGCGTGGCAAAAGGCTCACAAAATGTTAGTTGATTAATGGCCTGCTCCATTCTTCCTGCCCATGGGGATGGGAGGGGGGAGGTTTTCTTGGCAAGGAGGATGTTTTTTGAGCACTGTTTTCTTAAGTAAACTTTATCACCCTTATCTAATGGCTGCTCAAGTATTATGGTGAAAATGATTTTTTTGGTCACTTCCTATGTCTTACCAGTGAGGGGATGTTGAAAGTTTACAGGAACAACACAAGCAGACACCTAGGGTTTTATGGGGATGAACGTGCTGCCTTATATGAAACTGAGTCAGAAAGTTGCATCTTTCTGGTCTTTGATCTTTTGTTTTCCTCATCCCTCTGACCCACTTCTACTGCCCCAAATCAAGTTCTCATAACATCTTACATGTGCTAAAGTAATTTTACTTTTCTCATTAACTGCTCTGAAGTCCCCAGTGTCTATTAACCCGAAATACTGATGTGGTGTAACCTCTAACAATGCTCTAACTGGGTCACTCCCCGGCTCAGAACCTTCTGCCTTCTGTTTCCAGAGGCATGAAGTCCAGACCTCCAGCCGAACATTCCAGACCTTTCCCAATCTGACCACCACTCACCAGTCCTGCCTTATCTGAGCTCATCCTTATCAAATTATAGGCTTCCCCAAATCCAGCCCCACCCCACCCCAGCTTTTGCTTATTCTCTTCCCTTTTTATCCTCATCTGTAAATCTTCTCTATATTGAAAGGAGAAGGAGAATGTGCCAGGGGATGTTTTGGATAGAATTCCTGCAAGTGGAAGAAAATTAAAATTGGGGGTGGGGGAGGCGATGATGGAAGTTTTAGGGTAAAGATGCTAGGAAAAAAATTTGGATAAATTTCAGAGAAACATGGATTTCATATTTAGCCTAGTATAAAAGCATAAGGAATAGATTTCTGAATTACCTGCATACAGATGTTTGTAATCATTGTTGATTCAGATGCAACTGAACAATGAATAAGCTTTTCTTATTATAATCACAGCACCTAAGACAGAAAAGCAGGCCTTTCCATGGTGCCCAATACCTCGCTGGTTAAGTGCTTATCACATAGTTAAGTGCTTTTTTACATGTTGGTTCACCTGAACTGTTTAGTGGTGAGGGGTGATCAGTCATAACCCGAAACGGCCCATCCACCATAGGGCTTTATCCCTGCCAATTCTTTCTTTGTGTTCTAAAACGTCTAAAACAAGTCAGGCACCAGGGTTGCTGGGTTGCTCGGTCTCTCAGCATCATTTCACACACAGGATGACAGAGTCCTGCTTAGTCCCTGCTTCCCATTATCTTTTTCATCTAATTACCAGTTGTGGTGAGTGACTAATGAGGATTGCTGAACTCCGAGCAATCCTATTTTTCTTGTCATTGCTGTAAAATATTCAAAACTTAAAAAAAAAAAAAACCAACAAAAAACTAAGCAGAACAACACTATTTGGAGAGCTCTACACACACATACACGCAAACGCACAACTTGATTGGGTAGAAACTCAGAACCAAGAGAAATGGCAGACTTCCAATACAACTTCCTCATTTTTAAAATAATTCTTATTGGAGTCTAGTTGATTTACAATGTTGTATTAGTTTCTGCTGTACAGCAAAGTGAATTAGTTATACGTACACATATATCCACTCTTCTTTAGATTCTTTTCCCATATAGGTTATCACAGAGCATCGAGTAGAGTTCCCTGTGCTCTACAGAAGGTCCTTATTAGTTATCTATTTTATATATAGTTGTGTGTATGTGTCAGTCCCAGTTCTCCCATTTTATCCTTCCCTCCCCCTTTCCCCGCTTGGGAACCGTAAGTTTGTTTTCTATACCTGTGACTCTATTTCTAAGACTTTCTCTTTTAATAGGCTCCTCACTTTTAGGTGTTTCTAAGGCAAATGCTAGTATCTTGTTTCATTCACCTCTTCATGGCTCCTTAAGCATTTTATAGAAAAGAGAAGAGGCTGAGTCAGCCCAAGTAATTCTCAGTCATAAGCTTCCCTGAGTCCATCCCTGCTTGTGTTCTCCCCCTTTACATCGAAACAAAACGTAAATAAAGGGGAAAACTAGCCCTTCTTTAAACTCCCCCTTGCTTAACTTAAATATAGTCAATCAACCCTGTTGTGTTTCAGCTTATTTGTGAGAAATCTTACTTTAATGACGTTTCAACCTGCATGTAAAAAACTAAAGCAATAAAGTACTTTTCTATTCTTCCCTGTCCCTCTATCTCAAGAAAGAGACAATCTTGCTTTACTTTAATTTAGTGCTCTGTTACAGTCTAAACCAGTCCTTTCTACCCATAGAAGAGAAATTTGTAAGGAAAGTTAAATAATTTTCTTAGGGCTCTGAAGTAGGGTATTTCCTGAGTGAATTTTTAAATTTAAACTACATTTAATGTTGTAAATTCCAAGAATAGTAATAGATCTACCTTCAGTTCACATACGTTTACTGAATAACCTCCTTGTTTCAAGCACAGCCCTAGAAACCAAGCAGCCAAGGATGAATAAGTTATATGTCTGCCTTCAAGGAGCTCACAATCATGTTTGGAAGCAAACATGTAGAGGAAAAAATTACAATTCCATGCTATAAAGATTGTAACAGATTTCTGTACAAGGTGGATGGGAAAATTGTAACGGAAACTCTGCTTGGGTGGGTCAGGGAAGGAGAGACTTCATAAAAAGGAGACACTTGAGCCCAGCCTTGACAGATTTTTAAGAATTTGGAGGAAGATGTTCCAAGGAGAGGGAAAGTGCATAATTGGTTCAACAAACTAAAATCAGTTCCTTATGATTTCAGCATAAAACTTAGGGTTGAAAGCTGGTGTAAAGCACCCTGTGAGTCATTCTAAGAGGTCTGCACTTTACTTTGGCAGTTGGGGACCTTTCCTGGACGTTGAGAAGAAGTAATATGGACTTATTTGTGTTTGAGAAGATGAGCTTGGGGTGGTTTCAGAATGGAATAGAGAAAAGCTGACCTGAAAATCTGGGTAACTTAGTGGGAAAATATCACAAAATTCCATAGAAGAGATGATAGAGGCTTCAGTACATGCAGTAACCATGGAGATGAAGAGGTAAACACAGACAGGGGCACAGTTAGGAATCAGAATCAGCAGTGCCACATGAGAAATGAGCAGTGACAAGGAAGACAACTCAAAGTTTAAAAAAACCACAGAGTTTATAAAAGCATCATCAGCATCACTGAAATGCAACAGTAACATCAGCAACCTTGAACCAGAATCATTCTTTTCAGCACATTTTGAAACTGATTATTTCCTCCACAGCCACATGAGGCAGGGCTCAACTATCAAATCTACTTATTCTTAATAAACAGGGAAATGGACAGATCTGGGAAGAAAGGATGGCAGGTCAAGAGTGAAATGGTGTCTCATCATTCCCATCCTGGAGAGGTTTTCTGACTCTCATGGTTACTATTATTAGAGATGATAGTGTGTCCAGTGTGTGTTTCACAAATTACATTTCTGCAGAAGAGATTATAGGGAAAAACATGAGTTTGGGCTCTTGGTTTCAAGAGAAAACAATTGTAAGGACATCAAGGTGTCTTCCAGAACTCGAGGGCAGGAATGCAGCTGATGGCAGGCAGGAACACCTGGGACCAAGATCTCCAAAATATCGGCACTGCCCATTTCTTCTCATCTATTTGAATCTTCTCTCTGTTTCTCTCTCTGAAGACTTGCTTTTATCAATGTCAGATTTCATTTTCTCTGAGGGCATTAATTTTTTTTCAAGGAAAGGACAAATTACAGCTACTGGGATTCTCTTCAATTGATATTCAATTTACTAAAGTAAAAAATACTAAAACTTAGTTTCCCTTAAGCCCTTAATCATATATATATATGTATATACATCATATACTCGTATTTATAAATTTAGTAGAATTTAACAATAACTTTCAAATTGGTCTTTGACTGCTCTTTGAGTCACTCAAGTTACAGAACTCAGTACACACACAGGCTTCTCACAAATTAGTTAATTTAATTGCCTTCAACATTTTAGATGCATCCGTAAGATTAATACATTTGTTGCCTGATCCGACCTGACAAGTGAAGTTTCCCCCAAGTACTTTCTCAAGTATTTACACTACTGTAGTAAACCTAATATATTAAATTCATAAATATGGTAAATCTGAAGTCCCCTCAAGCATCTCAGTAGTCTTTACAATCTTAGGAAAAAAGTCTCTCTTGTTTTGCAACATACATCCCAAGTTCAAATCAGTTCTTTAATTATGATTTTAAATTAGAATTTAAAAACCTCAACTGTCAGATTCTCTAACAAGCTAAATGTGGTAGCAACCTTTAAGCTGGCCCCCCATGACCCTCCCCTCCTGGTATTCACATTCTTGTGCAATACCCTCCCCTTGGAGGGCTGGCATTTAGTGACTTCTAGTGGATAGAATGCAAGAGAAGTGATGTTACGTTACTTCCAAAATGAGGTTATGAAAAAACTGCCTTCTGTCTTTGGTGACCTCCTACCTCTCTTGATTGCTCACTCTGAGGTAGCCAGCTGCTGTGCTGTGAGCTTCCCTATGGAAGACCCATGTGGCAGGGAACAAGAGGGAAGCCTTCAGGCAACAGCCAGTGAGGAGCTGGGACAATCAGATCAACAAACCATGAGGAACTGAATCTCGTGAGCAACCAGGTGAATGAACTTCGAAGCAGAACCACCCTCTCCCTGCCCTCAGTTGAGCCTTCAAATGAGACTGCAGCCCCAGCTGACACCTCGACTGCACCCTTGAAGAGACTTTGAGGCAGAGGTATTCAGCAGAGCTGCACCTTGATTCCTGATCTACAGAAACTGTGAGATAATAAATACTTGTGCCTTTAAGCCACGAAGTTTTGGAGTCATTTGTTATAAATATGTACTCGTCAGGGTTCTCCAGAAAAGCAGAACCAATAGCTTGTGTGCGTGCGCGTGTGTGTGTGCAGTATGTACACAGAGAGGAAGAGAGACAGAGAACTGGCTAGTCCAAAGGGCAGACTGACCAGATGGTAGTTCCAAAAAGAGTTCACGCTGCAGCCTTGAGTCCAAAAGCAGTCTGGCAGGGAGCACGTTGAGGGTGGGGTGGTTGGCAGAACTCCACCCTCTTTGGAGGACCTCAGTCTTTTCTCCTAAGGCCTTCAACTGAGGCCCATCCACTCTATGGAGGGTCCTCTGCTTTGCTCCAAGTCTACTGATTTAAATGTTAATCATATCTAAGAAATGCCTTCACAGCAACATCTAGACTGGTGTTTGACCAGACAGCTGGGCACCCGAGCCAAGTCTCAAGCTGACATATGAAATCAACCATCACAGCATCAATAAATAATTTACACATATTAAAACTATAAATAATTTATTACCAAATGTAAGCATATTTTTCCTACATTAATACCAAAGTATGTACTTAACCATGTCTATATTTAACTTTAAACCTCTTCAAGGAGATTGTTTTGTGACTCAGAGAAGAACTGCTATTGTCATCTCAGTGTGTCAAGGTTGCTACTGACCTGTGTGATTTGGGGTCAGGATGAAAGGTCTGGGACAGCAGACATACAGACTGATACCGTTCCTGCCTCTGAAAGCAGGCTTCAGACATTCCTTTAGCATATATTTCCATCTGATTTGGATAAATGGAATTTTACCACCTGAGGCTTCAGCTACATTTTTTTCACCATTTAATCGGATTTTGTATTTTTTTGTTTGTTTCCTTTTAGATTTAGGTATATCTGTTGGAGCTTGCATATCCTTCACGCTTTTGTTTGACTCAAATACCACAGTAGTAACTGCATCCTGGCTTGTCCTGTCCACAGAGTAGAAAATATGGCCACTAATAGCTCCCATGCTTCTACCTTTATACCTACATGTCTGGCATCCTGAAAGATATTAACTTCATTTCTATTTCTAAAACTGTTGTAAGGATTCCAGTTGATCTGGTCCAGGTATGTCCTGTCCAATGAAAAAAGACACACAGCCAGGGCCAGATAGGCAAGGGCCAACCATATTACATTCTAAGCTTGGCACGTGATTTAAGTTGCATACGAACAGCATGTTTTACTCTGTAGTCTGTATTAAGAATTCTGAAAAGTAACTTGCTGGGATAAGGTCTAAAAGCAAACAAGGAATGATCCTACAGGTAAGAATTCTAGGCACTAGAGGAAGATAAAGAGGTACTTTTAGATGTAGAGACTCTGGTAGCCATAAAGTTGGGGACTGGAGCATGGCTGCTCTAGGCCTACTTGTCAATACCAAGCAGAAAAATACTTATTTGCTACTTTCTGCTACCTGGATTGTCTTAAATATTTGAACATGATGATCTGAAAGTTGAAGACAGGTTTTCTTCTTCCTTTTCCCTTCACTGTAATAAAGTAAGAGCTATCGTAAGGACATCAAATTAAAATTTCTAATGACTGACTTTTAGAAGACATAGAAGCAATAGAATCAAGAAGAGAAATGAGAATAAAGGAAATCGATTCCTAGGTAACTCTTTAAGCACTGAATGGGTTCTTTCCTCAGAATTACCTTTTTATAAATAGGAGACACATACATGCCCTGCATTCAGTCTCAGGATGGGCACGTAAATCCTACACCAGTTATGTGGAATTCATAACTTTGGCTGGCTACCATCTTTTCCTCTTAATCATATGCGGCATCTCAGAACTTACCGCCACGGCTGGGGACTAGAAGTGTCATTTAACCATGTGCTCCTTGGAATCTCTCACATGATTAAGTATGTATATCCAGTTCTAAGAAAGAGTAAAGATTTGGTTACTAGAGCAGAATGGAGCTTTCATCAATCTTGAGAAATAAAAATGAAGCTGGAGGAATCAGGCTCCCTGACTTCAGACTATACTACGAAGCTACAGTAATCAAGACAGTATGGTACTGAGACAAAAATAGAAATATAGATCAATGGGACAGGATAGAAATCCGAGAGATAAACCCATGCACATATGGTCACCTTGTCTTTGATAAAGGAGGCAAGAATATATAATGGAGAAAAGACAGCCTCCTCAATAAGTGGTGCTGGGAAAACTGGACAGCTACATGTAAAAGAATGAAATTAGAACACTCCCTAACACCATACACAAAAATAAACTCAAAATGGATTAAAGACCTAAATGTAAGGCCACACACTATAAAACTCTTAGAGGAAAACATAGGCAGAACACTCTATGACAAATCACAGCAAGATCCTTTTTGACCCACCTCCTAGAGAAATGGAAATAAAAACAAAAATAAACAAATGGGACCTAATGAAACTTAAAAGCTTTTGCACAACAAAGGAAACCGTAAACAAGACAAAAAGACAACCCTCAGAGTGGGAGAAAATATTTGCAAACAAAGCAACTGACAAACGAAGCAACTCCAAAATACACAAGCAGCTCATGCAGCTCAATATCAAAAAACAAACGACCCAATCCAAAAATGGGCAGAAGACCTAAATAGACATTTATCCAAAGAAGATATACAGGTTGCCAACAAACACATGAAAGGATGCTCAGCATCACTAATCATTAGAGAAATGCAAATCAAAACTACAATGAGGTATCACCTCACACTGGTCAGAATGGCCATCATCAAAAAATCTACAAACAATAAATGCTAGAGAGGATGTGGGGAAAAAGGAACCCTCTTGCAGTGCTGGTGGGAATGTAAATTGATACAGCCACTATGGAAAACAGTAGAGAGGTTCCTTAAAAAACTAAAAATAGAACTACCATATGACCCAGAATTCCCACTACTGGGCATATACCCTGAGAATACCATAATTCAAAAAGAGTCATGTACCACAATGTTCACTGCAGCACTATTTACAATAGCCAGGACATGGAAGCAACCTAAGTGTCCATCAACAGATGAATGGATAAAGAAGATGTGGCACAGATATACAATGGAATATTACTCAGCCATCAAAAGAAACGAAATTGAGTTATTTGTAGTGAGGTGGATGGGCCTAGAGTCTGTCATACAGAGTGAAGTAAGTCAGAAAGAGAAAAACAAATACCATATGCTAACACATATATATGGAATCTTAAAAAAAAAAAAAAAAAAAGGTTCTGAAGAACCTAGGGACAGGACAGGAATAAAGATGCAGATGTAGAGAATGGACTTGATGACACAGGGAAGGGTAAGCTGGGATGAAGTGAGAGAGTCGCATGGACATATATACACTACCAAATGTAAAACAGATAGCTAGTGGGAAGCAGCCGCATAGCACAGGGAGATCAGCTCGGGGCTTTGTGACCACCTAGAGGGGTGGGATAGGGAGGGTGGGAGGGAGACGCAAGAGGGAGGAGATATGGGGATATATGTATATGTATAGTTGATTCACTTTGTTATACAGCAGAAACTAACACAACATTGTAAAGCAATTATACTCCAATAAAGATGTTAAAAAAAAAAAAGAAAGGAAGCTTTCTTTGCTGAACTAGATATGAGTCACATACAATTTTCCTGTTTGACAAGAGATTAACTCTATACCTCTGTTTTCCTGTGCATTTGTCAAAAAGTTGAAAGAATGCACTTCACATAAAGGAACTTGGTGAATAATATTTGGTTACATACTTAGAATTTATTCCACTTTGGCAAACTGCCCTCAGATTCTCTTTGGAAATGTCCCTCACTCAGTATGCCATATGCCATGAGCTTTGGAATGGATTGACTCCATCCCAGCTCCAAGGTATATTATTTTTTCCCCACTTAAAGCAAAGGTTGGTTCAATAGAGGCTTTCATCCAAACCTAGATCAATCAGCATTTGGTTTCTTCCTGGCCACAGTGATTGGCCCAATCAGAGTAAATCTCAAGACTTTTATTAAATGGTTATAGGAAGTGACCATCTCTGTCCCCTTGGATGTGAATCAAGTTAACATGTTGCCCCGGTTGCTACTGGCAGCCATTCTGAGAATATGATGGGAACCAGAGTGAGAATGGGATGAAGCCAGCATGCAGAGGAGGGCATAGCCAAGGGAATCACAGAAAACTGGGAGACCGCCTTAATCAAAACACGCCCGGACTTTTCAGACATGGGAGCCAGTAAATATGGTTTGTTATTTATGCTAATTTGTGTTGGAGGTCTGTTACTTACAACCAAAAACATCCCAACTAATACATAAATCATCTGGGAAGGTGGACTTATCCAGAGAGCAAATACTAGAATATAGTAAAGGTTAAATTAATCACTACTGTTTATTTTCACTCACTGCAGCATTTCATGAATTCAAGAATATCAGATGGAAAGAAACTAAGTTTATCAGGACCAAGCACTCCTTTGATAGTATATATACGTGGTCATCAATTCAAGTGCTTTTTAATAAATGTTGGATGCCAACTTTGAAAGTCTTGTTTGAAAAATATGCCCAGTAAGGGGAGTGCGCCATTGGGAGGTTGCTTAATCTAATATGTTCTCTCTACTAACCAGCTTCTCTATTCTATAAAATACCCAACATTAGTCATGCTTTCAAAGATAAAGCTTTGAAAGATCTTCCTTTTCAAAATTATGATCTTAGATGGGCAAAGTAGGGGCAATTATTTATTACTTAACAACTCAGCAGGCATTACCTTATCAGATTAGGTCCAGCAGAGAAATAACCCTCAGGAAATGGAATACAAACATTATTAGGTGGAGGAATGGGAGTGGAAGAGAGTTTTGGATCTCGCGAGCCTACAGGGGAAGGCAGGTCTCAGGGGAGACCAGATCATAAGGTAGGGGTGAGGAAAGAGTAGTAAAGTGACAAAGAGTATTCAAAACCCTAACCTCACTTTCCGTAATTTTCTCCAGAGCCAGTCTATGTATGTAGAGAACGTTGATAAATGATATCTTAATATTTGGACTATGTATGTCTACATTTGAGTATGAACCCTGACACCAACAATTGGCAAAGTCCTAAGAACATGTCCTTGAACTAGAAGAGGGTTCAAGCCAAAAACCTGCTACAAACAAACTGAATCAATGCCACGTTTTAAACCTTAGGCTTTGCCTTCCTACTCCCTTTCCCCACCCCCTCGCTTCACCTAATCCTGCCAGTCAATGATTTTCTTGGCAATCTGTCCTTACAAGATATTTACATGATTTCTCTGCTGCCCTTTCCATCCAAACGGGAAAGGCACCAGCTTCGCGAAAAACTTCTACTTGTCTCACTGGACAAAAAGCAATAATTAACTACTAGAATTGCAACCAGACATAGTTAAAAGCTGGTTCAGCTTTCATTTAATAAACTTTGCTTTTCCAAAAGAAATGGTGTCCTTCTTTTTCCTTCCATTCTGTTATCTGTCCACTACATCTTTAACTGCCTTTTTTGGGTAACATATCAAATAAAAGGTCATTTGATTTAAGGGAGGTTTCCAAATATTTATGGAGTAGCTTGAAAGAAGAATGTCTATAACATCAGTTTGGGAAAAACATTTTTTTCCCTACAGATAAAAGACCTTAAAAAATATGCTCTAATTTCTTTCTAACCAAAAGAGAGAGACAGATTATATTAAGGTATAAAACTACAACCTGACCACTTGGTATTGAGTTAATATTTTATATAGAAAAATGATAATACTAACAAAACTCTCTGGTGTATAAAATTAGACTATTGAGAAAAACTAATGCCATGTACAATTTTTGGAAGCGAAAACTCCTGTCCTATATATCTGGTTTATGGTTTGCTTTCAGGAAGAAAGGTGTACCATTCAAGCCTCATTTGAACCATGGTAACAATTTACCAGTAGATTAATGTCATATTGTCCTATTTTTGAGATTCTGACCTTTTATTTTGTTTAATCAGGAAATATTTTAAATTATACTGTTTAGGCTTCTAGGTTTCACATCAGCTGGTTTGCCAGCAGGCTGTTCTCCTCCATAGTTCTGGTAGAAGCCTGGTAGAATATCAAAGTTTATCAAGCCACAGGATCCACAGAGTCTTAATTTTCCCTCATTTCTCCCCAATCCACCCACCCACCCACTCCCACCCTAGAAATTAGTAAGGCATTCCAGAAGGGAACCTTGAAGTTACTAAATCAGATAGAGGGTGGCAGAGAATCCTAGACTCAGCAGAAAGATCTATTTAAATTGGTTTATAAATCTCTAAAAAAAATTCCTAAGAATGATGCTGAAAAATTAATATCTAGAAAGTTCGTTAGTACACCATTCTCGCGATGGCCCCTGTGATCAGTTGATAATTATACTTTATTCTTATAGCCAAAGAATCTGAATCCAACTTCTAGAAAAGACATGAAGTACTTATCAGAAAGAACTTGAAATAATGGTATAAGGCAAACTCAGGAACTTATTTTTTATTTCCCTCTGAAAATGTCTACCTCGAAGATAGAAGCTTTAGTGGGAAGCAGCCGCATGGCACAGGGATATCGACTCGGTGCTATGTGACCGCCTGGAGGGGTGGGATAGGGAGGGTGGGAGGGAGGGAGATGCAAGAGGGAAGAGATATGGGAACATATGTATATGTATAACTGATTCACTTTGTTATAAAGCAGAGAAACTAACACACCATTGTAAAGCAATTATACCCCAATAAAGATGTTAAAAAAAATTTTAAAAAAAGATAGAAGCTTTGACTGTGTAAATGATAGCCTTAAAATATGACATTTGCTAAAATCTTTGAGAAGTAATTCCTCAGTACGACTTCTAACCTTCAGTATACTGTCATATTTCCAAGAGGAAGAAAACAAAAACAAAATACAACTACAGAAGTCATGAGATTTTATACGGAAAAAATACTGAATATATTTAAATTTTAGAAAATAATTTATTGTTCTTACCTTTCTAGCTACCCAAACATCGGTAGACAACTTCTAAATACTAAAAAACAGACAAATAATAAACGGCAACCTTTAGGTTTTGAATATCTAAATGCTCCTGTATTTTCCTAACGTGCTGTTCTTGGATAACCCAGGTACCTACCTTCTTGTACTTCTCCTCTGGCTTTCTCACACATTTGCAAGGAAATGGACCAAAACATTCATTAAACACTGGGAAAATTAAGCTCCAGAGGAAATATTTTAGGACTATAGCAATGGGTTTTATTTTCTTATTCTAAAAACAATAATGATAACATCTTGTGTTTAAAATGTCTTTCTTTGAAAGCATTTGAGCATGTTGTTTTTGTTTGTCCAGTTAATAGATTACCCACTGTTCCCATGACATACTTCAAGCTACTTGACTCACTGGTAGAGCTAAGTCTCGAACCTCAGCCTCCCACATGGATGTCTAAGGTTCATTCCACTAGGTTATATATTGGCCAATTCATAAGGTAGCCACCTGAGAGACAGAGTCCAAAGGCCTCTGAATAACAGCAGAAGGTCACAGCAATTAAGCTTACTTTCCTTCCCTCTGGGTATGAGCTCTGTTCCTTCATGATAGAGCTAATTTTGATTTTTAAAATCAGCTCCTTGCTTTTCCCTGCATAATTATTATCTAAAGAAAGAACTGTCTGAGCTGTTGCCTTGGGGTCTAATTTCAAGTCCATCACTTGCCTAATATGGCCTTGAGTCTGCCAAATACGTTTTAGTACATTTCTTCCTACACAGATAAGCAAAAGGACCTTAGCACAATCCAGGCCAGGAAGCCAGGTCTTGGTAGTAATGAATGGGAGAGTTTCCATTTACTATAAGTAACTAATCTCTTTCTACCTTAATTTTTTTTAATATACTGGGTTAATCAAATTAATAATAACTATCTCACAGGATTCCTGTGAATTTTAAAGAGAAATTATATATATGCCATATATCATATATATATATAAAACATAGTATACGTAGTATATTACCTATATGCATGTGTAAGTTTCATGAGTGCTCAAGTAATTTTATTTTATTCTTATTTTTTAATTTGTATCATTTATTTTTATCTTGATTAGGATTTATCCCGACAGGTCCAATACTGAGCTCAGAAACACCAGCTGGCCAGGTCAGGGACTGTCAGGGCCCCAGTGCAGCCTGCATAGACCTTTACTCCTACCCTACCCTGCCCCTCCAAAAAAATGATTAGGAAATTTCGGCAGAATGACTGCAGTCATCCTAGCACATTTACTCAAAGCTGAAATTATTTGTGAATAGCCTGGCTGTTCCTGAATCTAAATATATATATAAACTGTTGTAAAACTCATTCATTAATTTTTCTATTGAATTCTCAGAATATTCAGAATATTTTCAAAATATGGGTGTTTGAAGATTATGTGAATATATATTCATATATTACATGTATATATGTATTATATATGTATATATGTGTGTAATATATATTCAATAAAAATGTGAAAGAAATCTCCATGTATTAAATCGTCAAGAATTAAGAATGTTCAGCAGTAATAAAATGAGTATGTTTAAATTACTGTAGGCAGAAGATGATTATAAAGGAAAAGAAGCATTGTTTTAAAGGTTAAATGGATTTCCTTGCAACATTTCAGTGTTAAACGTGGCTTTGCATACTATGTATAGTGTATGATACTGAACTTTTCAGTTCTCCATTTTAAATACATATACCTAACATTTTCCATTCCATTTTTTCTCTGGAAACACTAGTTTGTTATTTTTAAATTGTTGATATAGCCAAGATGGAATTGCAAAATCTTTAAGGGCTTTTTCAGTCTTCCTTGTTTAAAGTGGATATTGTAAAACAGAAGAGCAAGTATGAAATTCATATACATGCTTTTGCTAAAAGATAAAGTCAAGAGGCTTTAAAAATACTAAACTTTATATTGAAAAGGAAAGTTAATTTTCAGGAGTTAGAAGTTTTATGTTTATAAATTTATTCCACATAGTATGTATCTGGATTGATGAATGTCTGCCTTAGGTAAGCCGTCATAGTCTTAACTTGCTTATTCATACTGTTTCTTTCCTCTTTTTTTTTTTTTTTAGTTTTAACTTTAAACATAGTTTTATTGAAGTGTATAGCAAAGACTCTAGGACACTAGCTGTTTGCAATTATACTGGATTTGAGATGACCTCAGAGGCTAGAGCTACATATAATTCAGACTGTGCTAAATCATATAAACATTTCAGTCTTTGTTTAAAAAAAGGTCATTTTTATTATATGCCTTTTTTTTTTCTGGGCAGAGTGCCTTCACCTGCCCTGTTTTCTCCTATCAGTCTTCTTTATTTACGTAACAGTTTCCTTCAACTTATAACTTACAAGTTGACTTGACACAAAGCTGTTTCTTGCTGGATCAGAAAAAGAAAATATGTCATGTATTATTATTCTTTTTTTATTAAACCATCTGGACATCTGGAAGCAGAGTCCAAACCTGTCAGCCTCGCATGTTATAAAGCAAATATGCATTATTCTATGGAGGAAACGAAAACAGAGGTGTTCTTTCCTCATCTCCCCACCTCATGGAAAGAAGTTTAATTTCTGGGAATTTCTGTGACAGACAGTCTGTACCAGAGAGGAATGGCATAGCAATTTACCTAAAGAAAACCAAAAAAACACAGTTTCATCAAACACCTCCCAGATCTTCGAGAGTTTGCTCAAACTCCATTTAATTTTTGACAGAGGGTTTAGATATATAGAAAGGGAAGGACAAGCTTCCAAGTCAAATGTTCTTAATGGATGCCAACTGAGGGAGAAACAATGGCGTGTTGTTTCCTCGGCCATTCGGTCAAGTTTGTACTATGAGACTTAATAAATAAGGTGTGTTTACAGCACACAGTGGCTGTGAGACGTGCCAGGTGGCGTGCTAAATACACTCATACGTAGCTAAGGTGTTCCATTTCCTAATCTACGTGTCTCAAAGTAACAGGGTCACACCCTGGCGTGGTGCTCTGAACAATTAAAAGCAACAGACAGACACTGGAGGTAACAGGAATCAACCTATTTCAGTGTTTTCAGACAGCTGCTATTACACAACTGAAAGAAAGTGCGTTCTTGGGTCCTCTGAGACTTAAAGGGACATAATATACATGAATCGTTTAGCCCACTAAATCCACGGCTCAGTTATCAAGGTATCAAAGAATCAGTCATAGGAGCTGAAACAGCCAATCCCCTTCCTTCTCTATGCTAACATAGAATTATTCTCTATGAGAGAATCACATCCAATCTTAAAAATGCACCATTTTTTTAACATAAAGCTAATGCCTCCCACTCACCAACAGTACTTTCATAAACAGAGTAGTTTTACTTTGTACGAAGCAATGGGTCTGTAAAGCATTCATGTCCACAACTGTAGCATACAAAGACAATGATCTGGTACCTAACAGTCTTTTAAAAATGCCATTCAACCCTATTTATCTGGACAATTCTATGATTCTCAGAGTTGACCCAGGATGATTATTCTAATCTAACTCCTGTCACTCATACAGAATAATAGTGCATACCAAAAGCAAACTTGAAGATGCTTCTCTTGATCTCTGTGGACTGACAGGCTATCTTTTCCCACCTTTCCCCTTGGTCAAGAGACTAGTTTCTTCTCCCCACTACTCCCACCGCCATTTCTAAGATCAAAGAAGCATTTGGGATTCTCTGTGACCCATTCTGCAGATTTGTCTGTTTTATGTCACCTTTTACTTGTGACAGAGGAGAGCCTAGTCACACGCTAAACTCTCTTGCCAATATTTTAAAAATCCCCTCATTGTCTATAGCTTCCCTTGATAGCTGGACCCACGCCTGAGTGGCAGGTTAAGTCTTGTAGATCTCTGAGATTTTAGGCTCCCTCAGGCTAGATTTCTAGAACTTGGAGGCAATTTTGAGAAAGCAATTTCAAACCTTTGCTCTAAGAAAGAACTAACAGAATTTCCCATTGTAACTATTCCAACATGCATCTTTAAAGAACCAAAGCCAATGGATTTTCATCAGGCTCAAAGAAAATATTGGTGCTTTTCAAAATCCATCAGAGTTCCTTTACAACCCAACTCTTTTCCTAGGCAAAATTCTCTGGCTTATATTCAGAACTTCCATAGACAGATTTTTAAATCACAGGGTGATGTGTTTTCATTTAAATGATAACTTCCCACATTTGCTATAGAACAAGATTTACCATTATCACTGGATGTCTGCACCTGAAAATAAACTTTATTTTAAGCCACACTTTTCTATGAAGTTTGACAAAAGAAGGCAGCCAGATTTGGAAGGTTATGAATTCTGCCATGGAACTTGATTCACGGCTTCTAATAAAGATATTTTAATGCTCCTGCCAGTTCAGCAACAAGGCTTGCCAGAACGTAGAATCTCAAGTAAGCCTACCCCTTAATCTTGTGTGAGAAGAGAAAACAAGCCCAACAGCGACAAGGGTTGGATATAAGGGTTCGTCTCTATTACCTTCCCCAGTAAAGGTCAGCTGTGCCCCCCCAAAAACACCATATCAACAATACCTGGCAGTGTTCAGAGTCAGCAAGAAGAGGGGGCTCTGATCAGTTGAGTATCTATCTACACAGGAAAGCCCCATATATTAACCCTCTTAATATATGTGTTTTCCCCATTAAACAGAGACAGCTTTTGATTACCCAAGTTAGTTGGGGTGAGAAGCAGGGGCGAGGGAACAAGACCAATCAAAGTGACAGGCAATAAACTCAACTGTGGTTGGCTTTCAATTTTGTTTTTGTGCTTGTGTTGGAATACGGGTGTGTCTGGCATTCTGGGAATTTGCATTTCAGACAAAGTAATAAAAAGACCATAGAAAACTAACTCAGAAAAGCTGGAGAGTCATTTTAGCTCTCCGTCTGCTCAACTTCTGGTTACCCCATTCCTTGCTGGGCATACAGTCATCTCCACTTCTCCAGTTATTATCTGACTTAATTAGTGAAGTGGCATATTTCTTGTTTCTCAACCACAAAATGAAAGCACAATTTTCCAGGGAATGATGATGTAAAACTTGAGCAATCAAGATATGACTGTTTCCTAAGAAAATCAGTGGAATAAAATCAATTTGATTCTTGAGAAATTGTAACTTGCCACACATTTCAGAGATATGTAGCCTAACGCACTTGATAATTGCATACATTTTGCAAAACAAGATTGCTTCTGGAACTTTTACCTAGCTCCTCACATACATCCCCCATCTCTGAGACTGAGACTGGGACAAACATCCAGGTAGTGACACAGAAGAATAAAAATCCAGGAAAAGCCAGTGGGAGATCTGTTGCCTAGCAATGAAACAGGGAGCGACGACTCAAGAACATCTTTCACCTGGAAGGAAAAACCCTCCCCAATGCTGGGTCAATGACATTACAAGATAAAAATATTTTTAAATTTATTTAACCTATGCATTTTTCTCTTTTCCAAGAGGTAAACATATATTTGGCAGGTAGAATAAACCAATGTTCCCTTGCACAGATACTGCCATTTTTGTAGCCGCTTAAAAAATTTTTTTTAATGTATGATTTTGATGTTTTACAATCATTTCCCTAACGCCAAGTCCTTTGAATTACTGTTTGGGATGAACTGAACAGAGTGCACAGATTCCTGAAGCCTGGAAAATTGTTCACCAGAAAGCGTTTCATTTTACTCAGAGTTGTCTCAGGAGGACAGATATTTCTAAACAATGCGAATTCAGGGACTTGGCTGATATACCGGATATGGAAAATCATGCTCTATCGCCAAGTTTCAGAGATGTTCGCACAATATCTAGATGATTGGATTATACACATGGCAAATCTAAGTGACAAATACCAGCTATACAAATTAATTTCTTAAAGGTATCTAATGATGGTACATTCTAAGTTAAAAATTAGAAATTCATCCCTTTTCTAAAATGAAAGCAAAAAGTTAACATCATTTCTTGTTTTATCAATCCATGCAAAAGCAAATAATATAAAATATTGTTAAATTGTTAGACCCTACTAATTTTATAATTGATGCTTTCAACTAACATCTTTGCTGTAGAAAGTGATAGTATATGTTAGATAAGCACTCACAAGGTTATCAGTAAGATCCAGCTTGACTCAACCTGGCATTTTTACTCAATGAAAAAAATTTGTTCTGAAAAAACAGGTTAAGGAAAACAACAGAAATGGGGAAATATAATTGCATATTCATAAGCCAACACTAGATAGAAAATAATCAAAAAGAAATGCAAGTGCTCTCTGACATAGATGGCATAAATAATGACTGAAAGTATGAGTCATAAATACAAAGTCAAAGTAGATGTAACAGTGTGTATAAAAAAGATGGATGGGTTTCCCTGGTGGCGCAGTGGTTGAGAGTCCGCCTGCCGATTGAAGGGACCCGGGTTCGGGCCCCGGTCCGGGAAGATCCCACATGCCGCAGAGCGGCTGGGCCTGTGAGCCACGGCCACTGAGCCTGCGCATCCAGAGCCTGTGCTCCGCAACAAGAGAGGCCATAACAGTGAGAGACCCACGTACCGCAAAAAAAGAAAAAAAAAAAAAAAAAGATGGATATTTCTTCTATGATGCATCTAGAACTTACTGTGACAGACATTAGAAAAACACATTATATAACAAAAAGGAAAAGATGGTCATTATTTTTCAAAGGATTTGAATTTAGTCATCCAAAGGGTTATGCACAAACTACAGATTGTATACTATTTGTTTTAGAAAATACCAGTTTAGATGATTCTTTCTTATATCCTTCAGTATCATTACATTGGAATAGCTGCACTTAAAGTACAAATTTACACAGTAATAGGGCAATCAAAGCCGTATGTAATTTCAAATGACTTACTCAGGACTTTGGAATGTATTATAGGGCTTTCAGCAGGTTCACAATCCCCATTATACTTTGTATTTACAAAAAGAAGGTTGTGGACAGAAGTCAGAGATTACAAGCAGGAGAAAGATTCCAATGCTCCCTTTCTGGCTTAAAGATAGGCGGGTGGTGTGTCAAGGATTGCAAGCAGCTGTAGATGCACAGGACAATCCTTGACTGGCAGCCAGCAAGTAATCAGGGACCTCAGTCCTACAATCACGGGAACTGAACTCTGCCAACAATAAGAATGAAGTTAGGAGGTGGATTTTTTTCCCCAGAAAAATCCAGATGCCACTCAACTCAGTCTACACCTTGATTTCAGCCTTGTGATACTCTGAACAGAGAACACAGCCATGCCACACTGGATGTTGATTTACAGAACTGTGCTAGCTGCGGTCCTTTTGTTCCATTATTGCCCAGGGAGCCAAACTGTTCATTTAAGCATCTTGTCAATTCACAACCCTGGGAAACAGATAGCCCTCATCATGTCAATATTAGAGGAAGCAAACAAGAGATTAGGGTCTGCCTCTGAGGCTATACAATTTTTTATCTATTTGAATAATGAAATACTGACACATTTTCATTAAGCTTGTGAGCTAATTTGGTGCTTTAAGTATAAAATTGAAGTTGATGGGGAAGAAATAAAATGGAATAGGAGTTGCATAAGAGAACCAAGGAGAAAAAAACACACAAAAAACAACAGAAACGAAAGACAGGGATTAGGCTTTGAGTAAGTGTGACTGAAAGGCTCTGAAGATGAACCATGTTTTTATTGTCTTAAGAAACTACTGGTGCTACTTCCTTTGAAAGTCAGTGGTGCTATTATTGTACTATTATTGGAAGTTTAATATTTAAAATAGTTTGTGGCATAAGCAAACTGTAATTATTTACTCACTAACAACCAGACTCTACGTCTAATTCTAATATTTTCAAAGTTAGAGAAAAGAAATTTGAAATAGTAGGTTGAACCATTGAAACTTTGAATACATAACAAGTTATGACCTACAAAAATGACAGTCTCATATGGTTCAATCTAATAGATTGTTAGGAGAATATTAAAAACGTGATATGACTATAGCCACATAATCTTGGTGAAGAGAAGCCTGAATAGTGATTGAACAACTGGTAGGTCTCTCCATTGAGGACATTAAAGGAAAAATTGGGCTTAGCCTTTAAAGAAAGGACCTTTACAATTTACATTTACAATAAAGAATATTGGAGAGAGGGATGCTATTTACTGTAATTGGCTACCTTTCTTGAAGCTTTTGAGCAAGATCGAATATTTCTGTAAGGCAACAGAATATTTTAAAGTAAAGAATATTAATTTTTAGCTAAAGAAATAAGATTATATGGTTTGTGCATACATTAAATGACAGCATAACAAGATAAACCAGAACATTTTACCCCATAGAAAGAAGGTACTATATCTCAGAGAACTCCCTCTAAGCTCTTCCTATGTCCTGTTGACCAAAAAAATAACGTAGGAGGCTGCAGATAAGAAGGGTTTATTTGGGGTGTAAATAATTGCAATTCAGAAGGCACAGATTCTGGTAACCCTGAAAGAGTGTTCCAGGGAAAAGAAATAATCAGGGGCTTATAAAGACAAAATGCCACAAGGTTGTTAAAAGTTGCCTGGTGAGAGGGGGCTTCCCTGGTGGCGTAGTGGTTGAGAGTCCACCTGCTGATGCAGGGGACACGGGTTCGTGCCCCGGTCCGGGAAGATCCCACATGCCGCGGAGCAGCTGGGCCCTTGAGCCATGGCCGCTGAGCCTGCGCGTCCGGAGCCTGTGCTCCGCAACGGGAGAGGCCACAACAGTGAGAGGCCCGCGTACCGAAAAAGTTGCCTGGTGAGAATTGTGTTTGTCTCCGATATGAGTCAGGAAATATTTGTCCTTAAGAATCACAAGTTATTTTAGGGTAGGGGTCTGATAAGTATATAGGCTGTTCCAAGGTATTTTAGAATAAGAGTCCAATAAGTATCCTGAGTTTCTGGCAGATGTTTTAGATGACATCATCAGGACAGTAAGTGGTCAAAAGGTCAGATCCATCCAGGCTGAGACATACATAAGTCACACATTATTAATGGCCTCCTGGCTCCATTTTGGAGATTCTTTTGGCAACACCAACTCCATTTTTATTTTCCTTCCACAGTCCTTTTGTATCTCTGCCCCATTTTTTATTGTCCCAGCCTAGCCTTCATGGTAAGTCGTTTCAGAGATGCCCAAAAATCAACGTAGAATCAATCCTTTGTTCCCCTGGCATTTTGTTATACCAGCAATGATAATCCCCTGTCTTGCGTTAATCCTATGGTTTCCATCATTCTCATACCCACGACGGTTGATTGTACTCATTTAAAATCATGCTAATTAAATTCAACCAGGCTTAAATTAGTTGGCAATCTTTTCTTCATTATTTCCCCTAGAGTCTATTTTAAATAATTTTCACATTCCTCAAATTCCTAGTATGCCTTCTACACCCAAACCCAGAGGCTATTTCACTGTAAAGGTTTAAGTCATTAATAAGCTTGATTGACTTCCTCTCTTTCTAATCTGAAAAGTTTACCTTATTTCCTCCTATACACTTCTTCAATTTTGTCACAAAGAAAGAAATACCCTGCGCCCATTTTCAAAACTAATCCCTTCACCTGTCCTAACAACCCCATTTTCACTTGCCTCTTCTCCCTCCTTATTTATAAGGTATCTCTTGACTCTCAAGTCAGTTCTTCCCTAATGGCTTGATTCCAAGCTACTTCACTGCCCTAGTTTTACTCTGTCTGAATGGTATTCCTAGGTCTCCCTCACAGGCTTTACTCAATCATTTTGATTCTTCAATGAGAGATTTCTTAGGAGATTTCTTTTGTGTTATCATCTCTCCAAATTCCCCACCTTGGTGCCTTCACGTCCAGACACTCTATTTTATGTACTTCTTCTGCGTAAACTGCTATGGCCTTTACATTGAGCTTTGTTAAGGAAAGCAACTCTGCTACTGTCACCAAACCAGCCTGAACCAGGAGAAATGGAGAGCCTAAAGTGCCATCAGCTTCATATCTCTCAAACTGTAGGCTGGCCCCACTTTCTACATAGCTTCAGAAAGCCTCGTTTCAGACCAATACTTTTACAACCAGAGCATCATACTTGATAAAAATCCTCAAATTCTTATTGGTTTATGGTTAACCAACGGGAAAGTCCCATCATGCAGTTAGTTGGAAAAATATTTTACAATAATTATCTAGAGAAGTTTGTTTGAAATGATAGCGGCCTAGGTTAGACAATCTTGGAGTATCTTATTGAAAATTCTTGTGGTTAAGATGGTCCTTTAGCTATTCTTGCTTGAAGTTTGTTCCCAGGTGAAAATGCCTTGGGTCACTTCCCAAGAGACCTTGATTGTCCACTTGAGCTGACCAACAATGAGAAGACATCTCATTCTAAAGCTAGTTCCTCAGGAGTCTTCTCTGTGGAACAAGACAGGTTTCTTCCCCAGTCACCCCTGAGGTCCACTCAACTTCTCATCTTCCAGGAAGCCATTCAGAACCAAGGAAGGTTTTCTTCCTCTTTGGAGAAAATTTCTTAAAAATGAAAGAGTGTGAAGTAAAGGAATAGGGCTCCAAAAGTCAAGTGAAAGAATCACAGGACTCTCTTAGGGAATAAGGAATGAATATTCCATAAAAACACTAAATTATATTACAAAAAAAGTGCCATGGCTCTAAGAAAGAATAGAACTGCTTTCTACCTCTTACATCAGCAAGCCTGTTATGTGCCTCTAAGTTTTTCTTCCTTGTAATATTGTAGATGCAGTTAAACAACATGGTTTCTCGGATTTCCTCTAGAGCTAATATAATACATAAATTTACTCAGTAGTAAAATATTCTAATATTATAATGCAATATATATTTTTTGAATCTATTTATTTATTTATTATTTTTGGCTGCATTGGGTCTTCGTTGCTCTGCACAGGCTTTCTCTAGTTGCAGCAAGCAGGGCCTACTCTTTGTTGCAGTGCGCGGGCTTCTCGTTGTGGTGGCTTCTCTTGTTGCAGAACACGGGCTCTAGGCGAGTGGGCTTCAGTAGTTCTGGCAGGCGGACTCAGTAGTTGTGGCTCATGGGCTCTAGAGCACAGTCTCAGTAGTTGTGGCGCACGGGCTTAGCTGCTCCATGGCGTGTGGGATCTTCCCGGATCAGGGCTCGAACCCTGTCCCCTGCATTGGCAGGTGGGTTCTTAACCACTGAGCTACCAGGGAAGTCCTATAATGCAATATTAAAAGGAAAAGTTCTTAAGTGTATTCTACATATATGGACATGTTCAACATGAAAGTATACTAACATAAATAGGCTGGATTATTTCTCAGTAGCATTATTAAGCAGAAGAGCATTATAGAAGATTGTCTGCTCTTCTAAGAGTTTAGGCAAGACTGGGAGCTGTACAGCTACCTGCCACGCTTCTCACATTTCTAGGGAAATAAAAAGTCTGATGGTAAGAAAAACAGCGGCCAAAGCAAAAAATATGACAATTCAGTTTTATTTTTTAAATCTTTCCACTTTACATTTCTAAAGTTGACAGGTCTATTTCTGTAATTCCCAGAGTATGACTGGAATTGCAAAATTATTTAGTGTAACCCTGAAATTAATGAAGAAAAAGAAGGGGGTGGCAGTAATAATAGTAGAAGTAGGAAGGAGAGGGGAAGGGAAAAAAAGAGAATGGGGAGCAGAAGGAAGGGTTGGGGAGGAGGAAGAGATTAAAAAGTAAATGGGAAAGTGAAGGCTCTTTTGTTTGTTTTTCTGGCACACTTCCAGAGGTAGGTTCAGATGACAAATAAGAGGGTGACAGCCAGCCCTCTCTGCTCTAGCTCACCATTATGTAGATTCAGAATTGTTTTCCAGGTGCTACCAACTGGCTTCCAGCTCTAGTTAACAAGCCTGTGTATGTTGGGAACAAAAGTTGAGCATTCTGAAGGTGTCAGAACCGCTTCTCTATAACCACTTGTTTCGGAGGTCAGAAATACTATTATGCGCAAACACTCTTGATGGAATTCTGCACCAAGCATTGTTAGAATTATACAAATACGGAAGGTACAGAGTCCATTCTAGGAGATGGTGATGTACTACCAGAGGTGAGAAAAACATGAACACAAATCCATGTTATAAGTACATTATGTTGACGGCTACACACATCCAACAGAAATGGTACAATAGGGAAAAAATAATTAACCGTTGGACAAAAGTAGAAATTATAAAGGTAGGAGGCAGAAAAGACCAAAATTAAAAATCAGGGTAATGGGCAAAACTACAACTAGCAGACAGTTATCTGGAAACAAACCGAAAGACTTCTTGGAAGAAATGTGGCTCAAGCAGAAAGTTGAGAAGGTAGAATATGATCTGGAGTAGGCATTCCAATGAGGATGCACCACATTTATAAGGAATCAGGAAAAAAGGGAAACGGAAGATAGGAAGCAGTAAATTCTATCACTATTTCTGGTAACAGAGATAAGCAAATTGGGCAATGAGTCAGCATGCCCCCGAGATATATGATACCCTGTCACTCTTGTTCTGAGACTTGTTAGTACCTATTACTCTAAAAATAAGTTTATTGTCCAATCGGTAAACTAAGATAGATATGTGTTTTTGATTCAAAGTTTCTCAGAAGTCAAATATTTTTTATAACAAATATTCATGGTGAATCTCTTAAAGGAAACTATGGTATATTAAGAATACTTAACCAGGATGTTGGATCTAGCTATTAGCTTATAAAAGCCATCTGTTAACATAGAAAACAAACTTATGGTAACCAAAGGGGAAGGAGGGAAGGATAAATTAGGAGTTTGGGATTACCAGATATATACTACTATATATAAAAGAGATAATCAACAAGGACCTACTGCGTAGCACAGGGAACTAAATTCAATATCTTGTAATAACCTATAATGGAAAAGAATCTGAAAAAGAATATATATATGTATGTATGTATGTGTGTGTATATATATATATATAATATATACACCTGAATCACTTTGCTATACACCTGAAACTAACACAACACGGTAAATCAACCATACTTCAATTTTTTAAAAAAGCCTACTGTTGAAGTTTCATGAATTTTGAAGGTCAGTTGTTATACGCAGCCAGTATAAAAATTAAATCATATAAAATTACAAGTAAATAAATTATATTAAAAACTAAGGTAATGAATACTCAAAATTCATCACTTTCTGATTATCTTATGAAGGGTGGGAGAATATGCACCTCCAAATACGCCTCTTTTGGTGTGTTGATTATTTTGAGCTGTAGGCTCTCGAAAAACAGCAAATGCAGGGAGAGGCTTTCTCTGAACTCCCCTTATTTGCCAAAAGACAGGGCCTCCAAAAGGGACTCAGTTGTCACAGACCACCCTCCCCAGGAGCTTCATCAACTAGGAAGGAGGGACTCTTCTCACAGGAGAGAACAGAGGTCAACACCACACCGAGTCAAGCTTTGTCACAAACTCTCATACCTCCCACCCATTCTTCTAAGGGCCCATTCATCTTTCCTAACAATCATTTCCTCTCCCTTAAGAGGCCTACATCCCCTCTCCCCTTTCCCTACTGAGATGGCATTTAAACCTAATGCTAAGCCATTTCGGGGAGTGACTCATTATTCCCTGAGTATCTCCCATGTATTCCTGAGGTATCCATGTTAATAAACTTCTGTGTGTTCTCCTCTTGTTAATCTGTGTGGTAAAGCTCATAAGGTAGAGGGAAATGTGTTTTTCCTCCCATACAGTTCTGATCTTGAAGTTATTGATGTCTGTTATCTATATGGTAGAAATACTATACAATGGGGCACTACACTGCATCTCTTCCCAACAAATGCTATGAATCAGACTTTTAATTTTTCCAAGAAAGCCACTTGTTAACCATTTACCAGCTCACTACTGCCCATGGAAAAACGATCTTCTCTGAACAACAGGCAGGACCAGCGTCCTCAGAACACATTTTCAGAAATGCTGACCTACAGAAGAGTCCATTCCAGTTCTCTCTCCTAACAGTTCCTATATTTATCCTTTGCCACAGCACTAGCCAACTTACCTGTTTTCCTCAACTCCTACTGATTTCTATAAGTCTCAGCTCAGATACTGTCCTTTTTGTGGAACATTCTCTGATCTCTCTCTGCAGCAGAAAATAGACCCTAGCTGTCTTCACTGAAGCTTGAATGTGCCACATTGTCCTAGCTATGATTCAGTAATTAATTCAACAAATATGTGTTCTCCCCCTATCATGTGTCAGGCATCGTGCTAGGTGGTGGGAATAAGATTGAACTGACAGCCATCGTCCATTCCCCAGTGAGGGAGATAAAACTGAACACTAAATCAATTACTTATCATTTTGACAAGTGCTAAGAAGAAAAGTATAATTGTCTAATGTCTATTTAATCTACAAATCTGTGATTCCTTGCAATGTTAAAGGCTCATTTCTGTCATCTTTCTCTTTTTACTATCAAGCGCCTCACAGAACATAAATGTTGGATAAATTTACTGTGATACAGAAAAAAATAAGGCTTACTTACAGGTTGTTTGTATTTACTGATAAATATTAAAGGATCGTGAAATAGGTAGGTAGGTAGATAGATAGATAGGTGGGTAACAGATCAAGAATGCATGAGGAAGATAATTCTTACTGCTCAGTGTAACTGAACTCACAGGAGGAGAGATTATGGGAAAAAATGGTAGGGCATTTAGAGAAGTAAGAGTAGTAGAGATGAAATGGAATTAAGACTAGATTGTGATTGTGGAAGGAAAAAGAGAAATCTAGAAAATATCTGCATGAAGAATGAGTTGGACATGATGATGGAGAAGGTAAGAACAGTGATATGAGATGGAGCTGCCGCTAATAGACCAGATATCGTGACCTTGGAGCAATGGTTTCAGTCTTTGCAGTAATGCAGTCATAGTCACTGCTGTTGTCACCTACAAAGAGAGTTTTGAGGGCATTTGCACTGCAATGTGCATGTAAGACATCTTGGGGCTGAAAGAAAAATTAACTTGGGAATCATTCAACCTGTCCCTGACCACCAACCAGCTAGACCACCATTCATTTCCTTGCATCCTCCAAATAACAAGTTGTTATATTTTCCCATGTGCATAATGATAAGAATTCCCTAGCTTTCCAAAAACAGACAAGTTCCAAGTGTCCTGTTGGCAAATTCCCACTGAGAATAATATAAGCATTCAGAAACTTTAAGGAAACTCCCTTATTTGCTGCCAGAATATTTTTTTTTCCCAAAAAAGTGATAAAGAGCTCCTGAAATGATTTTATGATTTCAACATGATGCACTTAATTGAGTTTGCAACCAAAAACCCAAGCTTTACATATTGGGATCCCAAGCAAATTTGTCTTCTCAGGAACATTTTTTTAAAAAAGCATTAACATATTGTGAGAAGTGAGAGCACCCACATGTCTGCAAAACAAATGATTCAACCATTCCTCAGGAGTTCTCACAAAGGACATGTAGGCTTATTACATGAAATAAGAACAAATGAAGAGACTTAAATGTATTAGAATTCCAGACACATTCAGATATAGTGATATCATGGGCTCCCCTCTCATATTTATTCACAGATTGGCTTTGAGGCTATTTGTTTTGAAATCCTATAACTATTAGTGCTTGGAAATTACACTGGGAAAAGGCTTTTCTTAATACATGTGACATTTAATCCTAGAATACTAGGATTATATACATAGCTATTCAACTCAGTTAGGGCCTTTGAAATTATGTATTCTAATTTTGTGAATTTGTTTGTTGTCAGTCATTTTTGATCACAGACTTCTTTGGAAATCTGATATTATCTCTCAACTCTCTGCTTAGAAAACTGCACGTATTCCACATGTCTGTCATACAGAAGTTTAGATTTGTCAAGTCCCTGAAAGCTCTTCATAAATGACGCAACTGCTAGGGTGGGAAGGGAGGGATCCATGGACCTCAGGGGAGCCATCTCTGATTTGGCCCAAGCATCTTACCTGCAAAGGCAGAAATGAAACCCAGAGAGGCTGAAACAGAAGTCACCCAGCAAAAGGGCAGCAGAGACACCGTGGAAATGCAACTTCCTCACTAACTCATGACCCCCCACGTTCCTACTACCTACTGGGAATTTATTTATTTATTTATTTAGTGGGTGGAGTAGCAAAGAATAGCTTTGTTTCTTCACCAGGAAAAGGGGGACACAGCAGGCTCAGGACCCTCAAAACTGTGTGTCTCAACCTGGAGGAATCTGGTGAGAAGTTTTATAGCAATGGTTCAAGGATGGGGTGTTGATAAGGATCAGGGTGTGTGAAGGGCCTGCACTCCTTTAATCTCACCTCAGGCGGTCTGATGAGTTTCTGTGCTTCCTTTAATCTGGTTGAAGAATGCTAATATCTTCCATTTGTTGGGGGTTTTAGTTCCATAAAGAGCTCAAGGATATTGTTACATATAGACCTCAGGCAGAACCGGGACCTGCCCCAGGGCTGCGCTATTGTGTCTTGGCTCCTCCTCCCTTGTCTCTGCATCCCTTCCCTTCCCTGATTAGCACCTGTCCGGATCTGCCCTGTGGGCCCTCCTGGGAATTTAAATAACCACAAACAATCATGATTTTGGACATCTGTCCATACCTCTCCCCTCCAAGGCTGGAGGGTCATGGTCAAGAGAAAGTAAGGTCAGAAGTTGGAGAGACTTGGCTTTGTTCCTGGATTGGCTGATTATTGCAGGACTGGATATAAAGATTTTGTCTGCATCAGTTTATCTGCGAAGTAAAAACAACTATTTCTGGCCAATTCCAACCACTTTGGACTATTGCAAGAATCAGTAAGATAATATCTATAGCATATTTCTGTACACTGACACTAACGGAACATTGTAAATCAACTATATTTCAATAAAAATAAGTAAGTTAGAGGCAGAGTCAAGATGGCAGTGTGGGAAGACATGGACTTAGCGTCTCCCCATAACTAGGGCGCCTGCTGGCCGCTGGTGGGGAACTCTAACACCCAAGGAGACGGCAGGAACCCCAAAGTGAACCAGTAGCACGTATGGGGACTGAGCAGGGAGAAGAAGTGGAGGCCAGACAGGATCACTGCCCGTGAGGCCAGGAAGATCAGGAGAGGTAGGTGGGAGGGGCCCTCCGAGAGGAGCCAGAGAGGAGCAGAGGGCGACTGCCCCACCCACTTGGGCACGGGGAAGAGCAAGGATCTAAGGATGTTTTCTATTAAAAAGAAAAAAAAAATCAGCCTGCTGAGCTCCCAGGCTGATCCCCTGCCCTCCAAGGCCCTCCCACCCCCCCACCCCCGGCCACGTTGGTCCTGGGGACATAGGAGGGAGGCCAGGAAGATCAGGAGAGGCAGGCGGGAGGGGCCCTCCAGACCCCAGACGAGAGGAGCAGGAGAGGAGAGGAGGGTGTTTGTCCCACCACTAGAGCCCAGGAAGCCTGCTGGGCTCCCAGGTGAGGTCCCCTGCCCTCTGAGACCAGGAGTGGGGGGCACACCTGGCCCTCTTCTGTCCCTTGAGCTTAAGCCTCACTCCCCACAGCCCGCAGGGCCTTTTCCAGCCCTGTGGGTCCTGAGCATTGGCCCTGCCCACCACCCAAAACTCGCTCTTACTTAGGCCTCGCCCTCCACAGTCAAGGCATTGCCCCCCCCCCTTTTTTTTCTTTCTTTTCCCATCTCCTCTTTTTTACTGTTGTGGTACTGATGTACTCTCTGGTTGTTCATCCATCTATATTTTTAGTTTTATCCTTTTAATATATCTGTTAGTTTCCTAGTCTAATTTTATTTTTTATAATAAAAAGAAATTTGTTTTTGGCCACCTCACATGGCTTGCAGGATTAAGGAGCTCGGGGTCAGGCTGAAGCTCCTGCAGTGGGAGCTCCTAGTTCGAATCACTGGACTAACAGAGAACCTCAGGCCCCAGTGAATAGTCATCGGAGTGAGGTCTCACAGAGTTCCTCATCTCAGCACCAAGACCCAGCTCTACCCAACAGCCTACAAACTCCAGTGTTGGAAGCCTCAGGCCAACCAACCAGTAAGACAGGAACACAATCCCACTCATTAAAAAAAAAAAAAAAAAAAAATGAGATAGCAAAAAAATATGTCACAGATGAAGGAGCAAGTAAAAACCTACAACACCAAATAAATGAAGAAGAAATAGGCAATCTACCTGAAAAAGAACTCAGAGTAATGATAGTAAAGATGATCCAGAATCTCAGAAATAGAATGGAGGCACGGATTGAGAAAATACAAGAAATGTTCAACAAAGAACTAGAAGAACTAGAGAACAAACAGAGATGAACAACACAATAACTCAAATGAAAAATACACTAGAAGGAATCAATAACAGAATAACTGAAGCAGAAGAACGAATAAGTGAGCTGGAAGACAAAATGGTGGAAATAACTGCCAAGGAGCAGAATAAAGAAAAAAGAATGAAAAGAATTGAAGACAGTGTCAGAGACCTCTGGGACAACACGAAATGCACCAATATTTGAATTATAGGGGTCCCACAAGAAGAAGAGAAAAAGAAAGGGTCTGTGAAAACATTTGAAGAGATTATAGTGGAAAACTTCCCTAACATGGGAAAGGAAATAGTCACCCAAGTCCAGGAAGCACAGAGAGTCCCATGCAGGATAAACCCTAGGAAAAACACACCAAGACACATATTAATCAAACTAACAAAAATTAAATTCAAAGAAAAAATATTAAAAGCAGCAAGGGAAAAACAAAAAATAACATACAGAGGAATCCCCATAAGGTTATGAGCTGATTTTTCAGCGGAAACTCTGGGGGCCAGAAAGGAGTGGCAGGATATACTTAAAGTGATGAAAGAGAAAAATCTACAACCAAGATTAGTCGACCCAGCAAGGATCTCATTCAGATTCGATGAAGAAGTCAAAAGCTTTTCAGACAAGCAAAAGCTAAGAGAATTCAGCACCACCAAAACAACTTTAAAACAAATGCTAAAGAAACTTCTCTAAGCGGGAAACACAAAAGAAAAAGACCCACAAAAACCAACCCAAAACAACTAAGAAAATGGTAATAGGAACATACATATCAATAATAACCTTGAATGTAAATGGATTAAATGCCCCAAACAAAAGACATAGACTGGCTGAATGGATACAAAAACAAGACCCATATATATGCTGTCTACAAGAGACTCACTTCAGATCTAGGGACTCATGCAGACTGAAAGTGAAGGGATGGAAAAAGATATTCCATGCAAATGGAAATCAATGGAAATGGAAGTAGCAATACTCGTATCAGATAAAATAGACTTTAAAATAAAGACTGTTACAAGAGATAAGGAGGGACACTACATAATGATCAAAGGATCAATTCAAGAAGAAGGTATAACAATAATAAATTTTTATGTACCCAACATAGGAGCACCTCAATACATAAGGCAAATGCTAACAACCATGAAAGGAGAAATCAACAGTAATACAATAATAGTAGGGGACTTTAACACCCCACTTACATCAATGGACAGATCATCCAAACAGAAAATAAATAAGGAAACACAAGCTTTAAATGACACAATAGACAAGACCAGATAGATCTAACTGATATTTATAGAACATTCCACCCAGAAGTGGCAGAATACACCTTCTTCTCAAGTGCACATGGAACATTCTCCAGGATAGATCGCATCTTAGGTCAGAAATCAAGGCTTGGAAAATTTAAGAAAATTGAAATCATATCCAGCATCTTTTCTGACCACAATGCTATAAGATTGGAAATAAATTACAGGAAAAAAACTGTAAAAAACACGTATACAGGAAGGCTAAACAGTGTGCTATAAATAACCAAGAGATCACTGAAAAAATCAAAGAAGAAATAAAAAAACACATAGAAACAAATGACAATGAAAACATGATGACCCAAAACCTATGGGATGCAGCAAAAGCAGTTTTAAGAGGGAAGTTTACTGCAATTCAATCTCACCTCAAGAAACAAGAAGTATCTCAAATAAACAATCTAACTCTACACTTGAAACAACTAGAGAAAGAAGAACAAAGAAAACCCAAAGTCAGTAGAAGGAAAGAAATCATAAAGATCAGAGCAGAAATAAATGAAGTAGAAACGAAGAAAACAACAGCGAAGATCAATAAAACTAAAAGCTGGTTCTTTGAGAAGATAAACAAAGTTGATAAACCCTTAGCCAGATTCATCAAGAAAAAAAAGGAGAGAACGCAAATCAATAATATTAGAAATGAAAAAGCAGAAATCACAACCGACACTGCAGAAATACAAAGGATTATAAGAGACTACGACAAATAACTATATGCCAATAAAATGGACAACCACGAAGAAATGGACAAATTCTTGGAAAGGTACAATTTTCCAAGACTGAACCAGGAAGAATTAGAAAATATAAACAGACATATCACAAGTAATGAAATTGAAACCGTAATTAAAAATCTTCCAACAAAACAAAAGTCCAGGGCCAGATGGCTTCACAGGCAAATTCTATGAAATATTTAGAGAAGAGCTAACATCAATCCTTCTCAAACTCTTCCAAAAAATTGCACAGGGAGAAACACTCCCAAATTCATTCTATGAAGCCACCATCACCCTGATACCAAAACCAGAAAAAGATATCACAAAAAAAGATAATTATAGACCAGTATCACTGATGACCACAGATGCAAAAATCCTGAACAAAATACTAGCAAACAGAATCCAACAGCACATTGAAAGGATCATACACTGTGATCAAGTGGGAATTATCCCAGGGATGCAAGGATTCTTCAATGTATGCAAATCAATCAATGTGATATACCACATTAACAAATTAAGTAATAAAAATCATATGATCATCTCAATAGATGCAGAAAAAGCTTTTGACAAAATTCAATACCAATTTATGATAAAAACTCTCCAGAAAATGGGCATAGAGGGAACCTACCTCAAAATAATAAAGGCTATATATGACAAACCCCCAGCAAGCATCATACTCCATGGTGAAAAACTGAAAGCATTTCCACTAAGATCAGGAACAAGACAAGGAAGTCCACTCTCACCACTCTTATTCAACATAGTTTTAGAAGTCCTAGCCACAGCAATCAGAGAAGAAAAAGAAATAAAAGGAATGCAAATTGGAAAAGAAGAAGTAAAACTGTAACTGTTTGCTGATGACATGATACTAAAGATGCCACCAGAAAACTACTAGAACTAATCAATGAATTTGGTAAGGTTGCAGGATACAAAATTAATGCACAGAAATCTCTGGCATTCCTATACACTAATGATGAAAAATCAGAAAGAGAAATTAAGGAAACACTCCCACTTACCATTGCAACAAAAAGAATAAAATACCTAGGAATAAACCTGCCTAAGGAGGTGAAAGACTCGTACACAGAAAACTATAAAACACTGATGAAAAAAATCAAAGATGACAAAAATGGTTGGAGAAATGTACCATGTTCTTGGATTGGAAGAATCAATATTTTGAAAATGACTATACCACCCAAAACAATCTATAGATTCAATGCAATCCCTATCAAATTACCAATGGCATTCTTCACAGAATTAGAACAAAAAATTTTACAATTCGTATGGAAACACGAAAGATCCTGAGTAGCCAAAGCTATCTTGAGAAAAAAAAAACAGAGTTGGAGGAATCAGGCTTCCCGACTCCAAACTATACCACAAAGCTACAGTAATCATGACAGTATGGTACTGGCACAAAAACAGAAATATAGATCAATGGAACAGGATAGAATGCCCAGCGATAAACCCACGCACATATGGGCACCTAATTTATGAGAGAGGAGGCAAGACTACACAATGGAGAAAAGACAGCCTCTTCAATAAGTGCTGCTGGGAAAACTGAACAGCTACATGTAAAAGAATGAAATTAGAACACTCCCTAACACCATGCACAAAAATAAACTCTAAATGGATTAAAAACCTAAATGTAAGGCCAGACACTATCAAATTCTTAGAGGAAAACATAGGCAGAACACTCCATGACATAAATCACAGCAAGATCCTTTTTGACCCACTTCCTAGAGAAATGGAAATAAAAACAAAAATAAACAAATGGGACCTAATGAAACTTCAAAGCTTTTGCACAGCAAAGGAAACCATAAACAAGATGAAATGACAACACTCAGAATGGGAGAAAATATTTGCAAATGAAACAACAGACAAAGGATTAATCTCCAAAATATACAATCAACTCATGGAGCTCAATATCAAAAAAACAAAAATTCCAGTTAAAAAATGGGTGGAAGACCCAAATAGACGTTTCATATAGGAAGACATACAGATGGCCAAGAGGCACATGACAAGATGTTCAACATCACTAATTATTAGAGAAACGCAAATCAAAACTACAGTGAGGTATCACCTCACACCAGTCAGAATGGCCATCAGCAAAAAATCTACAAACAATAAATACTGGAGAGGGTGTGGTGAAAAGGGAACCCTCTTGCACTGTTGGTGAGAATGTAAATTGATACAACCACTATGGAAAACAGTATGGAGGTTCCTTAAAAAACTAAAAATAAAACTACCACATGACTCAGCAATCCCACTACTGGGCGTATACCCTGAGAAAACCATAATGCAAAAAGAGACATGTACCACAATGTTCATTGCAGCACTATTTACAATAGCCAGGACATGGAAGCAACCTAAGTGTCCACTGACAAATGAATGGATAAAGAAGATGTGGCACATATATACAATGGAATATTACTCAGTCATAAAAAGATACGAAATTGAGTTATTTGTAGTGAGGTGGATGGACCTAGAGTCTGTCATACAGAGTGAAGTAAGTCAGAAAGAGAAAAACAAATACCATATGCTAACGCATATATATGGAATCTCAACAACAACAAAAAATGGTACTGATGAACCTAGTGGCAGGGCAGGAATATAGAGGCAGACATAGAGAATGAACTTGAGGACATGGGGTTGGAGGTCAAAGGTGGGGCGAAGTGAGAGTAGCATCAACATATATACAGTACGGAATGTAAAAAATAGTTGGCTGGTGGGAAGCAGCAGCATAGCATAGGGAGATCGGCTCAGTGCTCTGCAATGACCTAGAGGGGTGCGATAGGGAGGGTGGGAGGGAGATGCAAGAGGGAGGGGATATGGGGACATGCGTATACATATGGCTGATTCACTTTGTTGTGCAACAGAAACTAACACAGTAATGTGAAGCAATTATACTCTAATAAAGATCTATTAAAAATTTTTTTAAATAATAATAAAATCACAGAATTAAAAAATATCTATGGCATATAATCGAAAGCATATAACTTCAGGGGGAAGTGTCCTCAGAAAACAACAATAATAACTTGTGTTTTGCAGAGCCTTACAACCTAGTGTTTCAACTGTGAAGTAACAAGTTTGGTACAAGTTAAGTTCGCCCTGATTCTCATGTTCACTGGAAATGTGAATAAGACACTACACTTACTTAAAGTCTCAAGCTGTGCCCCGATGTTCTCCTATGAGAGCCATCCGTCTCTGCTGCTGGACCCTCCCCTCCTTTGGCTCCGGACTCTCGTGGGCAGGCACCTGAAGCTGAGATGCCTTATCCCTGCTGCTGCCGCTTCTGCTTCCTACTCATACCATCTCCCCACAAAAGTGGCCATCAACGTCCCATGCTGGGGTGTGACTGGCACCATTTTTACTGAGACCCCAAAAGATGACCCAGTGTCACATTACTCCACTCTAGATTAACCCCACTGAAGGGCAGACCACACCCTATTTTATTCATCCCAAAGCAAGGCTACTTAGCATTCCTAATGTCCCAGAGATTTTTCTATTTCTAGTAGCTGGTGCATACTTGGTGCCAAATAAATGCTGACGGAAATGCATTATGAAGAGCACTGACGTTGCAATATGATTATTGTTTCAATGTGGGAGTATAATCCCTGGACTCTGTTGCCAGTAAACACACTGAGTCTGGATCATACTGGTGAAATAAATACAAAAATATCAGACTCCAAAATAGATTTATCTAAAATGATAATTAAATGTGCCAGCTTATAAAAATATTTTTCACCTCTTGAATTGCAATTTCTGAGAAAGTTCTTTGAGAAACTCTGTTGAATACATATAATTATTTAAATTGTGAACTTGGCTTCATGCTAGTAATACAGTAATAGATATTTTTGCTCTGCATTGGGGATCTTTTGGACCAAAAGATATTAAACTGGAAAAACAGGATATTTCACAATGAAAATCAGTGTATGAGCTTAAGAAAGACATGGGGAAAGTCAGTTGCAAATGGATTTAGAGACGATATTCACAGTTAGGGTTTCCTTTCCTTACAAGTTTCCTAATCGAGGTAATCACACTTAATCCAGAGAAAGAACTGGAAGTTTTTACTATTCCAATTTATCTCTCCAAGGTCTTAATAAACATTTTATTCATTTATGGAACAAATATAAACAGAAGTATGTGTTCGACACTGCTGTTCACAGAGAATACAGTGCTGGACAAGCAAAAATGCAAACCACACTTCTGGGCAACGTGCAGTCACGTGAGAAATACAAATAGACAATTACCTGGTGACAAATGCTAAGACTGGGGCCTTATTCTTCCAGAAGGAAGTGCCAACTAAGAATGAAAAATAATAGACTTTAGGCGAAGGAAGAAGATGCTTAAAGTAGATAGTGTAGTGTGTGTACAAAGACCCAGAATTGAGAGTGAAGATTTGAAGAAGTAAAATCTCTTCTCTTTCAGGAGAAGCCCCCATGGCTACAATAGTGAAAAGAGGTGGTACCCAACCTCCCACTACAGAATCCAAAGGGGAGAAGACACTTCACACACTGATGACTGGGACCCAGGCACAAGGGTCCCGATCAGTGGACTGTCTAACCTACTAGTTTTAATTTGGACCAAATGAGACAATGAGTAAGGGATGATTAGGATTCATGGTGCAAAAATTAGACCCAATGGCACCAGCCACAACCAAGCAGTGGCCGTGGTCCCAGCAGCTCTGGTCTGTAATTCCAAAACAGACTCACCTGCAGCTTTGATTCCATCTGTCAGGCTCTCTTCAATTCTCTGAACCCCTTGCATTATTCCAGAAAGTCCCAGTTTTGCCATAACACAGAGATTTGATTTCTCTTATGAGCAAAAAATCCTAATACAGATATGAATAATAGGAAGAGGGGTTCAAGAAATGAAAACGTGGGGAATCTAGGATTTACTATCCAACTGAGGGGAGAATATAGAGAGGCAGTCTCCTTAATATTCCTGAATGGGAATCTGGCAGCCCATGGGAAGCAGTGGTGAAACAGCTAAATAAATGCATCTATACCTTTCTTGATAGCTTCAATTCATTCCTGAAAACTTTGCCGCTAAATATAAAGCCCTTAAATTTTTTAATTGTTATGAATTTCAATGGAACAAATTATGATTTATTTCATCCCAAACTAAGACACCCAAACAATTTTCACTTGATAGAAAGATGTATCAATTGCACAATGAAAACAAGTTTACACAATGATAAAAACTGAAAGTAGTTTATTTAAAAATTAGTGCAATGAAGATTTAGTATCCTCACCACAAAAGGAAGTGCAGACTAGGACGCGGATGGCAAGTAGTGGAGGAAGGTTTTGAGGCAGCCATTCTTTGGAAGGGACACTCTTCTTTTGCGCCATTTTATTCACTAGTTGTCAATGTCAAACTGCACTGCAAAATTATCTTATACCATAGAAACCACTTTTAGAACACCAAAATTTTGTGCATGAGAGTTTTTTAAAGAACAGAAACAGCACCTGCACAGAACAGACTCATGAGTCACCCCCTTTCCTTGGCGTATGTTCACAAAGAACAATTCTGAATTCATCTAAATGTTGTTCTATGTAATACTCTATACAACATTCTCAGACACTCAGCTGTTGTCTCAGTCTATGGATGAGTATATCTTTGACAATATACTGTGGAGATATTCCTTCTTGTAGTATTTATGTTTAGCACATTTGGGGGAAAAAATAGTCATTGCACTAAAAAAGAAAGGAGTCATTCACAAAGAGGTAAACTTTTTAAGAGATGGTATAAAAAAAAAGTTATACACAAACAGTTGTTAGGAGGAAAAGCTGTAAGCCTGTGGTGTTCTAGGATGAAGTACCTCCTGGGGTAAGGCTTTGGGGGATCGAATTGCTCAGCCCCTAGAATCCATGAAGTGCATGCAGACTACAAAGACCGAGGGTGAGAAGGGTTAATCTATTGTCACTAGACAGTTTATTGAAGAGAAGAGGATTCTGAAACAGGACTTGGATTCTGTTGTTCCAGAGGAGAAGCTGAGACTTGAAGATGAGAGAACTGGGCATGGAGTTTTGGGGGCCCCCAGCAAGAGGCAGACCCACAAAGCTTCATGGATATACACAGAGATGCATGACAGGGTATTCACCAATGTCAGTGTTAGCTCAGGGTAAAGAGCTTTTGTATTATTTTTCCTTTCTACTTACATGTATCTGTAGTGATAAATTTTTTTACAATAAACTATATCACTCCTATAATGAAAAAAAATCATAACCCTTTTCAATTCTGAAATAGAATGTAAACAGAAAAATATCCATTCACCCAAGAGTTTAAAAGCCTAAATTCTTGGCTCACCTCAAAGACATTCAGAAACCCAGGGACTTTCTAAAACCATTCAAAATGATTCTTTAGCTCAGGCAGCTGCAGGGCTGTAGTGGCCAAAGATTTATCCTGTGGGCTGTCAGATCGTAATATCAGTTGAATTCCCTCAGCCAAGTCTCATAAAGATTGTCATGGCTGGGCTTCCCTGGTGGCACAGTGGTTAAGAATCTGCCTGCCAATGCAGGGGACATGGGTTCGAGTCCTGGTCCAGGAAGATCCCACATGCAGCAGAGCAACTAAGCCCGTCTGCCACAACTACTGAGCCTGTGCTCTAGGGCCCGCAAGCCACAACTACTGAAGCCCGTGTGCCCTAGAGACCGTGATCCTCAGCAAGAGAAGCCACCACAATGAGAAGCCCGCGCACCACAATGCAGAGTAGCCCCCGTTCGCTGGAACTAGAGAAAGCCCGTGCACAGCAATGAAGACCCAACACAGCCATAAATAAATAAATAAACAAACTGAAAAAAAAAAAAAAAGATCGTCATGGCTGACACTTAGAAAATCCTATGTTCAGGGCACTGTGCTAAGTGCTATATTTGTATCATCATATTTAACATTCAGTAGAATCCTTTTAAGTATTATTGTCTTCTCTGTTTCACAGATTAGGAAACAAAGGCACAGAGAATTTAAGTAAATTGCCATAGGTCAAATAGCTGGTAATGGTGGAGCTACGGTTAAAGCAATCAGACTGATTCCATAGTCCATATTCCTAACCATACATAATACAACACATGGGTCAGGATTAACTGAGCACTAGAGAACTGAAATGGGATTATACAGAATTCGGAGTCCTGTGTGCTCCCTGAAACTCCAACCACCCAATGAGCCTCCTTTTGTCCATGGAATCGAAATTTAGACCTTTGTGTTATAAAGATGTTCTTCTCACGGGACTTCTCTGGTGGTCCAGTGGTTAGGACTCCCTGCTCCCAATACAGGCGGCCCAGGTTTGATCCCTGGGCAGGGAACTAGATCCTGCATGCCACAACTAAAGATCCCACACGAGGCAAAGAAGACCCCACGTGCCGCAACTAAGACCCAGCACAGACAAATAAATAAATAAATTTTTAAAAAGATGTTCTCTTGCTTGAAAATGTTGCTGCACCCTGATCTGAAGCAGTCCTCATGGTGAAAAAGCCAGGCCTCATGGTGAATCCCTCCTTGCCCCACTGGATTCTATAACTAGAGTCAGCTGAAACAAACTCCTCTTGACTTTCAGGATACCATGATGCCATTTTGGTTCTCTCTTATTTCCTCAACCTTTACATATTAGAGTGTCTCACAGCCCTCTTTAGCCCCCTTCCCTTTCCTATCCACGTTCTCTCCCTAAGTGGTCCTAACCAGTTCCCTGCCTAAAAATACCACCCACATGCTGAACCACAAACCCACACACCCAAACCCACACCTAACTTCCTGACACTTCCTTTACGAGGTCCAGCAGGCATCTCAAACCACACTTGTGCAGATCTGAGTTCCTGATAATCCCTCCCCAAATAGCTCCTCATACAGTCTCCCCATTTCAGTAAAGGAATTCATCATTTTTTCGCTTACTCGGCCAAAATTCCTGAGGTCCTCTTGGACACCTCTCTTTCTGTTACACCCCCCATGTAAAGCCTGTTAGCTCCTTTTTCAATATATGCCTAGAATCTGAGACTCCGAACTACCACGGCACTGGCCCAGGCCACCATCATCTCTTTACTGAATTATTGCAATAACCTGCTGATGGTCTCCCTAGTCCTGCACTTGGTCAACTTTACCACCCCCTCCCCAGCTCCAAAACACACTCTAGTCTCATAAGAGCAGCCAGGACAATCCTGATAGATGTACATCATATCATGTCACTCCTTTGCTCAAAACCTTCCCTATAAAGGTTTGAGACTTTCCGTCTCAAGCAGAACATAAGCCAGAGTCCTTACTAGGACTTATAAGGCCCTACATGATCTGGTCCCCGTTACCTTTCAGACTTCGTGTCCCAATTCTTTCCTCTAATTCATTCTGTTCATGGCACATTGGCCTATTTAACATTCCCCTAATTTACAGGCACACTCCCACCCCAGGGCCTTTGCACTTGACATTCCCTCTACCATATATACCTCAGATACACATGTGGCTAACTATCTCATGTCTTTCTTTTTTCACTCAAAACTCACATTCTCTCAGTGTGAGCTTTCCTGGGGGCCACCCTGCTTAAAATGTCACATTTATCCCTCACATTTCCTTCCATGCATTATTTCTCTCCTTAGCTCTTAGAGCCATCAAATATAACATGATACACATTTTATTTGTTTGTCTTGTCTACTGTATGTCTCCTCCACTATAACAAAAGTTTCATGAGGACAGGATTTGTACTCACTCTGTTTCTTATCGTATTTCCACTTCTGAGAACGTACCTGGCATGGGGTTGACACATCATAGATAGGTGTTGACTTCATAAAGAGATGCTCTACAATGTCGATTATAGAACCAAACCTCACAGTGTGATAAATATGTTTATTGAGGACATCTCAACCTTTGAAAGTCAGGCAAAATTGTGTCAAGCCGTGTATCCCGTGTTCTGTGAGAATCTAGTGCCCTCAACAAGATTTCCGAGAACTCCCCAGTGTTAATACCTTCAAGGTTACTCTGGATTTGCCTACCTGCCTCCCTGGACTGTTGATGTCATTGGCATTTGATCCCCTATAACTATTCTCTGTCCCCTGCTCTGTGACAAACCGAGACACAGAAAGCAACAGCTTTCGCTTCAACACCCCTACAAACTCTGACCCATTGTAATATGTTTAACTTATAATTTGCAATGACAGAAGTGTATTTACGTGGCTTCAAAAAAGTTATCATTTAATATTAAACATCCTCAATCTTTATAATCCTTTGACCTGCCTTCAACACTGTCTCACTGTCCATTTTCCTCCATGGCCGTCTGTCATGCTACTGGGCCATTTCTCTGTTCCTTTCTCCTCAATTCTCTCACTCTTTTCACCATTCTTTTCCTAACATCTGTTCTTTATTTTTTGAGAGAATATTGCCTCTCCCTCTTTGTATTTTCTTATGATCCATGCCATTAAGTTTTCACATTATACTAAAAAATAGCTTCTCAAGTTTTATCATTTTATGCAAAAGACAATTCCTCTTCATCACAGGAAATTCAATGACAGCTTTTAAAAGTCTTTGCATCCAAGAGTCCTGGGCAGTTGGGGCAATGGCAGTTGCCTGTGCAAAATCTCTTCAAACAACCTCCAAACGACAAGAAGAATAAATAACACCACACAAAACACACCTTTGGCATAACTAGAAGACAGACAATCTTATACACTGCAGGTTACCTGTAAGTAGGAAAAGAAGCACCAAATTCCAGGAGAGTCAACTTCACAGAGAGCAAAGGGGTTCTGAAAAAAATGCACAAGAAAGATAAGATTGAGGTAAAACCACTCCCGGGGAGACGGGCTGGGGACGCGGCGCCGGAGGCGAGGGCTGGCCCGGGATTCCCAGGGTCCCAGGACCGGGGCGGGGCCAGGCGGAGGGCGGGAGGAACGGACGAGAAACCACCTTTCGCAGAAAGGAACGCCACAGCCCGAACCAGCCGCCGTCTCTAGAAAGTTCTCCCCAACCCGCGTCCCTCGCCGCAGGCCGGCTCCTCCTAGCCTCTTCCCCCCGCCCCCTCCGCGGCGGTGGGACCAATCACTCCCCGGACCGCCTAAGACCCGCCTCCTGCGCCCGCTGCCCGGGAAACGGCGCGAAGACCGCCTCGGGGACAAAGGCTTCCGAGAGTGGGGCTCAGTCGGCGCCGCTGTCCCTTGAGGGGGTGGACATCAGCCCCAAGCAGGATGAGGACGTGCTTCAGGTCCTCAAGCGAGAGGGCACAGGCACAGGGATGCCCATGATCGGGGACTGAGTCTCTGTCCACTACACGGGCTGGCTGTTCGATGGCAGCAAGTTCGACTCCTGGACCGCAAGGACAGATTATCCTTCGACCTGGGGAAAGGGGAAGTCATCAAGGCTTGGGATATTGCTGTAGCGACCATGAAGGAGGGGGAAGTGTGCCACATCCCCCGCAAGCCAGAATACGCCTACGGTTCGGCGGGCAGCCCTCCTGAGATCCCTCCCAAGGCCACGCTTGTGTTCCAGGTGGAGTGGCGCCATTGGGGAGATTGCACTGGAAGGTACTCCAGAGACCAGATCTTTTACCGCCGGGAGGTCGGCGAGGCCGAGTGTGTGGATCTGCCTTGTGGGGTGGAGAAAGTCATTCAGCACAAGGAAAAAGGAGAACATCCCATTGTGTATCTCAAGCCCAGCTATGCTTTTGGCAGTGTTGGGAAGGAAAAGTTCCAGATCCCCCCAAATGCTGAGCTGAAGTATGAAGTATAACTCAAGAGTTTTGGGAAGGCCAAGGAGTCCCAGGAGATGAGTTCAGAGAAGCTGGAGCAGAGCACCACAGTGAAGGAGCGGGGCACCGTGGACTTCCAGGAAGGCAAGTACAAACAAGCTCTGCTGCGGTACGAGATCGTGTCCTGGCTGGAATTTGAGTCGGCTTTCTCTAATGAGGACGCACAGAAGACACAGGCCCTTCGGCTGGCCTCACACCTCAACCTGGCCATGTGTCATCTGAAGCTGCAAGCCTTCTCTGCTGCCGCTGAAAATTGTAACAAGGCCCTGGAACCGGACAGCAACCGTGAGAAGGACCTCTTCCACCAGGGAGAGGCCCACCTGGAGGTGAACGACTTTGACTTGGCACGGGCTGACTTCCAGAAGGTCCTGCAGCTCTACCCCAACCACAGAGCTGCCAAGGCCCAGCAGCGGATCCACAAGGAGCTCGAATGGGAGAAGAAGCTCTATGACAACATATTTGAGAGGCTAGCTGGGGAGGAGAGCAAGGCCAAGCCCATGGTCGCTGCAGGAGACCAGCTCGTTGACACGGAGGTGAAGGGCGGGCAGAAGAACCATGTGGCAGGGGGCCAGCCTCAGGTGGAGGCAGAAGTGTGGCCTTTCCCAGCCCAGCTCCCGGCTGCCTGCCCCGCTTCTCCCTACCCTACTCCACCCTGTTGGTTCTGTAAAAACAGAAGAATTTTGAGTGAATTAGACCTTTATTTTTCTAAAAACCAAAAAAGGCGCCCCCAAAGAAAGAACGTGTATCCTTAAGTGAGAAAATGCTGAAGAAAGAAACCTGATGTTGATGGTAACAGATTCAGTGTATACATTGAATTCAGTAAGAGTCCATGAATCCATATATATATTAATTAATTAATTAAAACTAAACAAATGGGAGGTGGGGGAGGAAGTCTTACTCCTTTAGAATATCAACTGGTAAATGTGGGAGGAACGATAGAAAAATCACCATTTTGCAACCATTATAATAAAAATTGATTTAAGCAGAAGCTATCGATGAATGCTTAGAGTAGGTGAAAGTTTGGGGAATAAAGGATATTTACATTGCCTTAAAACATTTATTTTCAAATTATGCATTAATTAGCCGAGGAGGAAATAGTGACTTGACGGTGGAGAAACCTGGCAGAACCATCACAGCCATATGATTGCAGCCAACACCACCAATGATGGAACAAATGACATCGAGTGCCTCTTGATATGATGCCCTGAGAAGGATATAATGTCACATCTGTTTGCTTATACAACGTGTATAACCTGAATCTCATCAGAGGAAACCTCAGGGGAACTCAAATTGATGGCCGTTCTACAAATAATAGGTGCTCTTTGAAACTGCCAGCATTACGAGAGAAAAAGGAAGACTGATGGGTGTTATTCCAGATAAAAGGACACTTAAGACACATGACAACTAAGTGTAATTCATAACTCTGGGTATCTTAGGCTAGGAAAAAGCAGTTAGCTGTTATACGACATTACGGGGATAGTGGATAAAATTCAAATAAGGGCTCTGGACAAACAAGCACTCTTATGTATCCTGGCAATAGGACAGCTGTGATTAAAAAAGAAAATAGACTTTTAATATCCTAGAGGAATCTACAATGTAGGAAATCCAGAAATAGATAAGAGTAATTAACTTTGAAAAATTAAAAGGATGGACTGGGGCAGAGGAATAAAAACCCCAAATACTGTATATTTGATTTTGAAGTTTAGATCTTTTTTCTATTTCAATGAAAAAATCTCATAACGAGATTCAAAGATTGAGAAATCAAATCCTTGTTAAGTCTTTGTTTTGAAAGTCTTTAAAGTTGGTTTTCGTATTGAACTGTCAGGAAGTTAACTAGCTACCCATCACCTTCAGACACAGTAGCTCTGTTTAGACGACCACTGCCAACACATGAGTCACAGGATCAGACCATAACATGCCCACAGCTTGTCTTATTTAACTCATCGCTTCAGGGAACACATGGGGAAAAATACACTCTGTACAGGCCAACCATTTTAGCACAAACGCAAAATTGCACAAAACAGAAAAAGTTGCATTTCTTAAGTAGTCTGACTAGCAAATTCCATGGTTCTATGCAAGTCTGGACCATGTTTTTGAAAGAAATGCTTTTGCAGAAATTTTGTTTCTCCTTCATGCGGAACCTGAAAAAGCTGGCAAACTGCCAAACCAGAAGTTCTGAAGACTCCAAATGCAACCTGCGTCATTTGTATTGATTGTAATCCATAGCGTGTGTGCGTGTGGTCATGCCGGTGATTCATAGATAACACTGTGAATCATAACTAAAACTGGAAAAGTAGGTTTTGATAAAATATGATTTAATCAAATGCAAAAATCACATTTTAGCAACCTGGTATTGTCCTCTACTTAATGTGTTTCCTTTCTCCCCCTCCACTCCTTCCCCTCGTCCTCTCTCTCCTTTTTATTCTATCAAAGCTCACACTGGGGACTTCCCTGGTGGCGCAGTGGCTAAGAACCCGCCTTCCAGTGCAGGGGACACGGGATCGATCCCTGGTCCGGGAGGATCCCACATGCCACAGAGCAACTAAGCCTGCATGCCACAACTACGGAACCCACGCGCCTAGAGCCCATGCTCCGCAACAAGAGAAGCCACCGCAATGAGAAGCCCACGCACCGCAATGAAGAGTAGCCCCCGCTCGCCACAGCTAGAGAAAGCCTGCGTGCAGCAACGAAGACCCAACGCAGCCATAAATAAATAAATAAATTTATTTAAAAAAAGAACTCGCATTGGTTTCAGTTTTCAGCCAAAGTTTGAAGGTTAAATGTTATATACCTTGAGAAAAGCTTTTGCCATGTTACCAGTTATTTCAAGGCAATTTTAGATAAGAATCCAAAATTAAGTATGACCTATGGGTATTGTGACATTTACCTGGAAAAAAATGCAAACATAGAAGTGTTTTGACAGGGCTCCCCACTTTATGAAAATCTAGACCCTTCTAATTTGTCAAGGAGGTGGAGGACTATTAAAAGTGTTTGTCTAGGGGGCTTCCCTGGTGGTGCAGTGGTTGAGAGTCCGCCTGCCGATGCAGGGGACGCAGGTTCGTGCCCCGGTCCGGGAGGATCCCACATGCTGCGGAGCGGCTGGGCCCATGAGCCATGGCCGCTGAGTCTGCGCGACCGGAGCCTGTGCTCCGCAATGGGAGAGGCCACAACGGTGAGAGGCCCGCGTACCAGAAAAAAAAAAAAAAAAGTATGTAAATTACGAAAAGGACCAATTTAGTGGTGTTGCTAAAAAAGAAATGAAAATGTTATAATAAAGTCAAAACCTTTAATCATTTTTTAAAAAATTAACTTCTCTCCTAAAATTAAAGCTGTTTTTCTTTCTTTTCTTCTCCAAAGATTGGGTTTAGTTGAGGTTCTGGAAAGAACTTTGTGGTTTATTTTAGGTTAAATAAGCTGAAAATTCACTAGATATCGGCATAAAATCTTTTAATGAAACATTTTGCATAGGAACATATTTTTAATTTCCATAAATCGAATCTACTAAAGTCTAAAAGGCAGCTCAGAGTTTTTCTTGGCAGATTCGTACAGAGAAAAAGGAAAGCAATGAGTTTGTTTTCTTGCGCCTGTATAAATGCACCACCCCTGCACAGCACATCGTAAAGCCTGTTACATCTGAGCAACACAATTAGTAATTGTAATGACATTTATGTCTGATGAATGAAAATATGTTCATGCTACTGCAAAATAATTTAAGCGAACTCATGTGCATACAGCTTATTGTGTATGTGAAGCAAGTCAAACGTAAGAAACATGATCTTCTTGTTCTGGAAGAATAAACAGAAAATAAATAAACACAGAACAAAATAAAAAGTAATTAAATACTTTCTCATTAGAAATGAATATATAACAATAAATATAAAAGAAAACACTATGCAAGAAAAATACTTCTTTACTCAACCACATCCTCTAGGCAATATTGTGAGAAATGTCCACACTAAACCCAAGAAAGAGACTGAAGTAAATGAAGTATTACTGCCCATTTCCTGTGTGTTGATTCAGTAAAGGTGTATTAAATTCCACATAAAGTTTAAAGTGGCACCGTCCCTGAATTCCTGGAGCTTTCATGGTACAGGAGAGAGACATGCACACTCATAACACACTTGCGTAAGTAAGTACCACAGCTGAGGTGTGGTCTGGGTCCAATGCGATCACCGAAGTGGAAATCTCATCTTGCCTGGAGATACCACAGAATATTTCATGAAGGAGGTACATTTTAGCTGAGTAACAAATGACTACAAGGAACTCCCTGGACAGTTGCAAGGAGAACACTTGCAAAGGTGTGGAAGAGAAAAAGAGCATACAATATTTTGGAAAGCTAAATGTTTCAGCAGAGCTGGAGTATGAAAGGGAGAAGTTAACAATTTACCCATTATATTAAGGGTGTTTAGGGCCCACTGAAATACTTTCATTGATTTTTTTGCTATCAAATTAGTTCACATTCATTAATAAATGTTTTTAAATGGGGAAAACATAAAGAAGAAAATTAAATCTACTTTACATCCTATTGGTAAATAATTATGTGACTTGACACACATTTTATGCCACAGCCCTGCTTCTAAATATCTTGTCCACTTATTTTCCACAACAATGAATTCTCTCAGTTTTGGTTCCTTCAGGTTGATTCAATTTTCCCTAGACTTTGCAGAGATTTCTTTGATTTTGTGGTACGTAGTTGCCGTTTTCTTCTCTTGGCACTAATAAACATAGTTTTCTTTTTCCGTTATTGTTTTCTCCTCTTGTTTTCCTTCTAACAGATTGATCAATTGTTGAGAAGGGTTTTTAGAAGTTTGCTCGTAGAAGCAGTTGTGCTGGAAATCCAGAGCAAATTTTCTAGTTTTCGTTCAGAGTAAGTACATGTAAGTGGCACTGCTGGGCTAACAAGTACTGTTTAAAGGTGTCTGGTTCACAGGGCAAATTGTTTCTGGAGAAATAACAATTTTTATTCCCATTAGTAATGGATGAATGCTACTTTCTGGCATTCTTACTAACACTGAGTGTCATCTTTAATCTTTGCAAACAGCTGAGGGATTTAAAAGAGCCATGCGATAAAATCAGGATTGCCCTTTATTCCTATCGCTTTTCCTGCAGTGTGTGGGACAGATAGGAGATGTGGGAGTGTGGTGCCTTTGTAGTCAGGAAGACAATTTCTTATCTAAAATTGTCAAGATTAGTGAAATAATCTAGATGAGAAATTAACCAAGGAAGTGACAAGAAGAAGAAGAAATAAGGAAACGGATATGAGAGATAATAAGAAAGTACAAATACTGTTGCTAAGGGAGAGATGAAAAATCATTCTGAAAATGACCGTCATCTATAAGACATGCTACACACATGGGCACATATAAATCTCACAACAAATTTAGGAAATAAGTGTTATTATTCTGATCGTTCGGATTTGTAAAATAGGTTAAAGTACACATTTAGAAAGTTGCTTTGTAAGGATCCCACTCGTGACTAATCCACACTCCCCCCACAGCACACTGTACTACACTAGCTTCTGAAATGCTGCCTACTTTGCTAACGTGAACATCTTGGTATTGAAAGAAATTTCTAGCTCCGTCTCCACTTCCCTGGAAGTGCCTTCCTTTCCTTAGATTTCAGGCCAGTTTGTCACCCTGCTGTCTCAGTTTTATGATGCACTCAAAAACCACGTATCACTTGTACAGTTTTGTCTTTCTTGTTGTTAGGGTAGGAGTGACGCTCTTTCCAGCTTTCTACATCCTGAGCAGAAGCTAATGTCTCTCCATTCATTTTCAGCCTCTGTGACCCTTCAAGGCTCTTAACATGTCTACTTCCACCCCCCTATCACTTACCTCTCCTTATATACTTTCCACCTCTTTATCTATGCGGGATGCCTTCTGGGAGAGTTCTGGACTAATTTTCCCTGTCACGAATTCATTTCTTATTAATTCAGTCCACTCCCCTATCCCAATTCCTGCTCTTTTCCAAAGATTCCACAATTTTCTTCTTTTTATTTATTTTTGTTGTTTTTCCATTGGACAATTTTCTTCTTTAATTGTAATCTCACCCGTGGAGTATGACAGATGTGAGAAGGAATGATAAAGACCTGCTTGGAGTCCCACTGGCCTGCCTTGAGTTCCCTAGCCCAGCGGGCTCTGGCTTTCCTGCCTTGTAAGCAGTTAGACAGGCAACCATTCACCTCCAGAGTGATGGTAGGACATAAAAGACCTGGACTCTCAATCTTATCCTATTATCCATGGTGCCAGGTCCTCTGCTGTCCTAGGCTTCAATTTCACTCACACACAAGGCATATATGCCTTCCCAGATGAATACTCTTTGATTTTATATTACATTTTCACCCTCTCACTTTTGTGGCATCTTGGGAGTTGGGTTCAGGAAAGGAGATGATTGCCCTTGTTTATTCACCATCTAATGTGAAATACTTTCATTATTTTTTTCATGGGAAGGCATTTTATTTTAAATAGAGCAGTGTGTACATGTCAGTCCCAATCTATCCCTCCTCCCCACTTATCCCCCACTGGTAACCATAAGTTTCTTCTGTAAGTCTATGAATCTGTTTCTGTTTTGTACATAAGTTCAACTATATCATTTTTTTTAGATTCCCCATATAAGCAATATCATACATTTGTCTTTCTCTGTCTGACTTACTTCACTTAATATGATAATCTCCAGGTCCATCCATGTTGCTGAAAATGGCATTATTTCATTCTTTTTAATGGCTGAGTAATATTACATTATATATATATATATATATATACACACATATATATATGTACACATATATATGTATACATATATCACATCTTCTTTATCTATTCATCTGTTGATGGACACTTAGGTTGCTTCCATGTCCTGACTATTGTAAATAGTGCTGCAATGAATATTGGGGTGCATGTGTCTTTTTGAATTATGGTTTTCTCTGGATATATGCCCCGTAGTGGGATCGCTGGATCATCTGGTAGCTCTATTTTTAGTTTTTTAAGGAACCTCCATACTGTTCTCCACAGTGGCTGCACCAATTTACATTCCCACCAACAGTGTAGGAGGGTTCCCTTTTCTCCACAACCTCTCCAGCATTTATTGTTTGCAGATTTTTTGCTGATGGCCTTTCTGACTGGTGTGATATCTCATTGCAGTTTTGATTTGCACTTCTCTAATAATTAGCGATGTTGAGCATCTTTTCATGTGCCTCTTGGCCACCTGTATGTCTTCTTTGGAAAAATATCTCTTTAGGTTTTCTGCCCATTTTTTGATTGGGTTGTTTGTTTTTTTGATATTGAGCTGCATGAGCTGTTTGTAAATTTTGGAGACTAATTCCTTGTTTGTCACATCGTTTGCAAATATTTTCTCCCATTCTGTGGGTTGTCCTTTTGTTTTGTTTATGGTTTCCTTTGCTGTGCAAAAGCTTTTGAGTTTAATTAGGTTGAATACTAATTAATTTAATACTAAGTTTAATTACAATTGAGGTAATTGAGGATAATACTTTTAAATAACAATGAACAAGGCACTTTTGTTGAACACCAAAAAAATCTTTCAGAATATAGCTTTTTACATTTCAAAAATATACATAGTGGCTCAGTTTAGCACCCAAATGTCAGAGGAAAATGTAGCTTTAAAATCCAGTCCCAGCAGTAAATAAGTGATTTTGATAAAGCAACATAAAACCTTCTGGCAGGAAGACAATTTCTATCACATCAGTATGTAGCAAAAGACCAGAGTAGCAAGCAAAATACCTAGTCATGTTCATCTTTGCCTTGGCTTTAAGGCTAATAATGAAAGGCTTTATGAACAACAACAAAAAATTGGTAGTGATTTGGAATTTCGATGTTGATTAAATTTGGTAATCGAATGAGTGAATACCAGTATATTGTTAGGAACCAATCTGACACTTTATTCTACATTAAAATTTTACCTTATTATTTCTTCTTTCTAAGTTTTTCAAATATAACTAGCAAGTCAGACATTTGACTTACTTTTTGTTAAAACAAAAAAAACTCATTTCATATACAAGAATATGTAAAACCAAGCCAGTATAAGTCAATGCTCCCTTTACTGACAATTTATTTGGAGTCAAGTCAGCTCTATCAGAAGTAGCAGCAGGAAAACATGTTCCAATGCATCCAAGACTCAAAATGGCAGCTGGGTTTACCCTCTATCCTTTGGGAAATATTAATTTCCTACAATATGTAAAAACTCATTGCAGATAATTATATTCCCAGAGAAACTAAAATATTGTATTCCAAGACTTTCCAAGGTAAATTGCGATGTATACTTTTAGGGAAAATAAAATGTATTTGAGTTTAGGTTTAAGTGGAAAGGATGAAATTGAGATCTTTCCCCACAACGTTTCACAAGTACCACATCTGTCCAGCTCACCAAAGACAGGGGAGCCCAAGTCATTCATCCGATGTTCAGTCAACCAGGCAGACTCCAAAATCAGAAAACCTGATTAGAAAAAAAATTCAAGTTGTTTTACAAGTTGTTTAGTTACAAGTGCAGTAAAATTTAAATCTTGACTATTTATACTAACAAATAAGTGACCAGATAACAAATTATAGAAAAATCATAGTTACATAAACATGGATTAGATCCTTTCAAAGGGAAACCCTAGATTCCTGACCAGACCTCAACTGTGGTGTGATGTGAGAACCCCCAATTCTTTACTAAAACACTGTGAACTCAAGAACTGGAGGACAGCCTTATTAAGCTAAACTAACCTGTTTTTTGACAAATGATCACCTCTAATCCTGATGCTTGATTTGTGGGACTGAATTTTTTAACCACCATATTTTACATATACCAGTATCCATACACTTCTAAAAGCAGAGTCTCTGATGTACTGTAAATTAGGAGCTGAGTTCACATCTTCAGGCACTTTCAGTGAATTATGAGACTAGAAGTGAACTTCAAAGTTCATCTAGTTCTGTGCCCTTGGTCATGTCTCAGTGAGGACTGCTAAGATAAAAGGAGGTCTATTTCTTAACTTTTTACTCAAATAAGTCTGATTCAAACGTAATATCACCTTCATTTCAGAAACTTTTAAAGTAACTTCACAAATATTTTAAGTGAAAGCTTAAATAATGAACAAAAATTAGCCAAGTGAAAGTAAAATATACTGTAATTTTATTTCTACATTTAATTATTGGACAGTATTAGCCTTTTACAAAATGTAAAATAATATTCTTATATTTTAAAAATTAATTTAAGAAAAATAAGAATATACAGTTTTTTAACATTTAAAAATCTATATTTTATTGTTAAAATAATCACAATTAAAAATGTGATGTGTATATGTCTAAATTAGACCATAACAAAAATTATACACTTTAGAATTAAAAACTGGGGTATAAATAAAAATAAAACTTAAAATTTAAAAGCTGGGGTAGGGTTTCCCTGGTGGCTCAGTGGTTGAGAGTCCGCCTGCCGATGCAGGGGACACGGGTTCGTGCCCCGGTCCCGGAGGGACCCTTCATGCCCCAGAGGATGCGCGGCTGGGCCCGTGGGCCATGGCCACTGAGCCTGCGCATCCGGAGCCTGTGCTCCGCAGCGGGAGAGGCCGCAGCAGTGAGAGGCCCGCGTACTGCTAAAAAAACCAAAAAAACAAAAAGCTGGGGTATAGGTGTAAAAGTATAGCTTTAAATAAAAATTGTACCAAAATGTACATACCATGTTGTATCCTGTTTCCTTCACTTAGATGATATTATGAACATTTTCTGTGTTAAAAAATATTTACCTACAATATCATTCAGTGGCTGTAAGTAGACCATTTAATGTATACACCATAATTTACTTAACCAAATCCTTTATTATTGGTCATTTAGATATTTTTCATGTTTACTTACTGTAAAGATTTCTTCTGTTGTACATTCTATATTTAAGTAGCTGCCTATAACCTTAATAATTTATTTAGAATGATTTTGAAATAAAGGAATTACTAGGGCAAAGTGTATTTTTTAAGCATTTGATATCATTTTTGCCTAAGAACAAGTAATAGAAATTAATCCAACTTCATTTATCAAATTCTACGATCATCTACCACAAAAAAAATTTCTGAAGAGTTTGGACATAGGAGATCCCCAGTTTGACAGAGCAAATAATAGGAAATAGCATTCTAGCTTTTATTTGGAGACTTTTGACTTAATGTCACTCCTACCAAGTAGAAAAAAAGCCACTTCAATACACACCATGTTTTCTTCCTCTAAATTTGTTTCCTTCCTTATAAAGAAATTACCACTTGGTGAGGGCAAGACAACCAAGAAGAATGAGACCCATTTGATCTGATTGTTTTTAAGCCTCTTAAACGCCAAGTCTATGAGTTATCTGATGAAGGATTGAAAGGATATGAAAATTGAAGATATTTTCTTTGGAAGTGCATTTGACCTTATGAATCAATGCTTTCTTACCTATTTTCCTATCACTCTTTATCTTTACACACTCACTTTCTCCTATTGCTCCCCATCCGTTTCCACTGAAATCAGAGAAGTCTGATTGAGAAGTAGTTATGTCTTTAGTCTCATATACACAATTATAAATTAAATCGTTTGCACTTACTATTTGCTTCAGCATATTTTCATAGGCAGGGAAAAAGAGGAACGTACAGAAAGAAAGTTTTGAAAAACTAAACTGATTCACTGGACTAGAGGGCTGGCAAATTTTTTTCTAAAGAGCCAAATAGAAAATATTTTTATCTTTGAAGTCCATAAAGTCTTTGTTACAACTACTAAAGTGTGCCCCAGCCGTAGTCAAGACAGACACAAATGGGTGAAGCTGTGTTCTAATAAAACTTTATTAACAAAAACAGGTGGTGGGCTGATTTGTTTACCCTATCTGCACTAAACTCTCTTTCCATTTCAAACTTTCCAAAAACTTAATCACAACAGTTTCCATTATTGGACTAGCAACCATTTTCATTTTCTTTTCTGGAATGATTCTCGCAAATTTATCTATAGGAAGAGAAAAGAAAATGTGGACGAAATGAGAGTGACATTCGTCTCTCTTTTCTTTTCCAATGATCCTCATAAGAGCTCTCTGTGATTTTTATGCACCTTGTATCAGAGCTGATTTGTGTTTGCTCACATGGAAAGTCTTCACCAACCGCATATCCTGGTGGAATTTGTCACCTCTTGAGATCATCAATGGTGGTCACTGACTTTCCAGTGTGAATCTCCACATAGTTCCTAAATCTCTGAATTGATTCAACCTGGAGAGTCATTGAGGTTTCTGGTCCCATTGGGAGGCAGGGTCTGTCCAAGTACAGCATAAGCCTGGCCCTTTCTAGGCTCAACAGTGATACCCTATGTTATTCTGATGCAACACTTTGTGTGTGGTAGAAATTATATCTCATGTTTTTCTAGACCTGCCAGAAATGGGTCAAGGCTAATTTTGCTCTCATTAGTGTAACATATCTAACTAGTTGATACCACAGACTTCTTTACTTGACCCAGAAAAAGAAATTTGCTTTGCCGCCTCTAGCTGTTTAACATAATCCTCAATACCTTTCCTCAGAAAGTTGAACACTTTCACCACGAAATGCGTAACAAATGGATGGCTATGCTCCAAAATGTCCAATTTCAAACATCTTGTCAACAATGAAATCCAAACAAAGTTTCTATTAAGGACATTATGAGCCAAAATAAATTTCATGCCTAACTTAAATGTTCTACAATGTTTGACAGATAATGGAAACTGCTTGAAAATAGAATACTGTTGTCATACTTAGCATGATTTCCCGATGTTTGATTTTACCCACGTTAGAAAATCACATATATTTCAGAATATAAAGATTTGAACATTTTTCTTCAATTACACTGGTGTCTTCCACCACTCACTTTCTACTGATTGTTTTGTGTAAGTATGAAGCATGTTTGAGCATCTCCTCCATTAAAAGTTAAAAAAATTGCTAACGGCACACTCCCTTCCAGCTATCCCCCTATCTCTCTTCCTGTTCAACTAAGCGTCTTTTAACAGTTATGTATTTTAATCCCCATTCCCTGGTATCCCACTGCAATCCAGCTTTCTTCCCTACTGAAACCACTACTGTCAAGGTGAGTGGCAAATTTCTTTTGACAGATCTGCTGGGGACTTTTCACCACTTGTTGACCATTGCTTTCTTGAAACACTTTCTTCCATCGATTTCCATAATCCTAACCTCTTTTCCTTTCAGATATTTTTTAAAGGTCCTCTTCTCACGCTTGCCCTTTAAATATGAATCATTTCCTCACGGTTTAGTCCTACCGAGGCCATCTTCTCTGCTTGCTCTGCACAGCCACTCCTGGTGATTTTTATCAACTCCATGGTTGTAAGTCTCAAATCTTCGTGCCCGATTTCTCTGTGAAGCCTCCTACCTGTGTGCATACCTGCCTAGTGGACACTGCAACTTTACTGGCTTCTGGGCATTTTAAGCTCAGTGTATCCCAAACTGAACTCCAGCATCCTCACCTTTTCTCCAACCAGCTTCTTCCTATGTGTTCTCCACTGCCCACACCAGAAACTTCAGAGTCTCCTTTGACTCTTTTCTGTCCTTCATTCCCACGTTTGGTCAAAAATCAAATCTTGTTTAACCTACTTTCTAATCATTTTTAGACTTTTCTCTTTTCCCAACGGCCCCACTCCTGTCCGATTTCAAGTCATCCTAGCTACTCACTTGGCTTACTGAAACTGTCTGACTTGCTTACCTCTATCCTTTCCCCCAGGTCTTTCTCAAAAAGAAGCCCAAGTACCTGGATGAGTTTCTGTGATCCTTTGAATCCTAATTTATAACACTTCAATGGTTTTTCTGATGCTCTTAAGAGCTCAGAGATGGCTCACAACACCCTTCCTATCTGTTTAGTCTCCTTTTTTGTCACTCACCTCACACACCAAGCACATCCATGTTGAACCGTATCATAAGCATCCGTAGCATAATTCTTTTACCATCTCTTCCCTCTTCCAGAAATACTCTTACCCATCTTCATTGCCTGGTTAGCATTTGTTCACCTTTTAAGTTTCGGCTTACGTATCATTTATACCAGAAATTCTTTTCTGACCTAATCCAATCCCTCAGACCGGCTAGCTGTTTCTTCCATGCACTCCCATGGCGTTACTGTCTCTAAAATTGCAACTCATACTTTATATTACTACCTGTTTGATTTTTAAAAAATTTTCCTAGTAAACTGTAAGGTCCATGTGGTCAGGAAACATTTTTATCTTGTTCAAGAAGTATGAATAAAAAATAATGGCTGGATAAATTGATATGCTCTGTGTCCTCATAAAGCTAATAGTTTAGTAGAAGAAACAGATATTCAGCAAATAAACAGATTAAATAAATAATAACACGTGATTGAGGAAAGTTCTATCAAGTAAAATTGAGTGCTTTGAAACACAGAGTCCTGGAACCACTGAAGCGTATAATCAGGGAGTGGCATGATATGGCATCATTTAAAAATTTTTTGAATCATTCTTTCTGAATGAAGAAAATACATGAAGAAAAAAAGTAACGGCCATGACCAGGAGTTATGGTATGGATGAAAACACTTGAGAGTTTGGAGGATTCACTGCTTATGTCTTCAGTATTCACTTAAGGCAATCATGGGATTACATAACTCTTCACCAGTGTGGTGGCCCAGGGTTGTTGCTTGGGTGTAGCGGGCAATGAGTAACTAACCAGATCATTGAAAGATGGTATTTTGTCAGGAAATTCATTCCCAACATCAGAGCCCATTTCTAATTAAAGCATTCTAGGCATACCGCCTGTACCTCCTTGGAAGTTCAAGTTCACTTGGATAAGAATCCTTCCCATTTCTCCCCTGAGGCCTTCTTTATGTTTTTCCCAGCCTCATAAGTTTATTGCGAGAATAAAATAATATAATGCACTGAGAACCGTGCCTGGCCCACAGAAAGGACTGAATGAAGGTTAGCTGTCGTTGACCTGGCTGGTCTGGAGGTGACGGCTATTGTTATTAGAGGTACAGGTGACGGAGTCCAGAGGCACCACGCCTGAAATGGTTTCTTTCTTCTCTGACCTGCTCTCCCATTTGTCCACACACTCATTCTCATTCTCGGTCGTACTGGTTCCCAATTTCTGGAACAGAGACTTGTCGCTCTCCTTCAGCATTTTCTCGTGAACTTTGGTCTCGTACTCAGGCTGGTCCCCTTTAGATAAATGAACCGACTGATCTTCCCCCAACCTCTATACTGTCCACCTACTCATCAGCACCACCTCCACCGTCTAATTTCCAGACACGGTGAAGAGGTAAATGCATTCCTTCTGCCCCAGCTTAATGGCTGGTGGTGTCTCTTTCCCATCTATATGGTCTATGTTGGAAAGTTTTCTCTCCTGAATATCTAGCATTCGGGTGGCAGTGGGTTTGGTTTTCGCATTCTCCCTTTATTGAGGTCACTCAGCCTAAGACATTTATCCTCTTTTCTTTTCTCTCCTTTCCTCTTCTCTTCTAATTCACAGAGAGGCAGCAAACACATTAGACTTCTAAACAGTCATCCTGATACACAGCAGGTGAGAGAAAATCAAAGACTTTCCTGCAGGAGCTGAGAGCACTTATAATACCCAGTGTCATACTGACCATTCTTTATAACCTTAACCAGCTAGTAGAAATTATCTGATTCTAACTTCACTAGCTATATGGCTTGAAAAATTATAGTGTCAATTCCTAATTATGTATGGCCAGAAGCTCATCTTAGACAATATGGTGTTTATGTTGTTTATAAGAACATCTTGAAAAGATAAATCTGTTTGATAAATTAAACTTTCTTAGCTGAGCTTCTCCAACCCAATAAGTAAATGACTACAGACATCTCAGGGAACTTTATCAAATGACACTGTCACTCACACCCTGGCTTCTGAGCTTTGTCCTTGTCTTTGATTATAAGTTTCCTCAAACTCTCTTGCAAACTTTTCATTTGTTACAATGATAAAGTAAACGAGGCTTTCCTGTAATGAGTTTAATTTTACAATTTGTTCCTGGAATTAATCGTTGATTAAAAGGCTTGTGGTGGTCTTTGTAAGTCCTTTAGTGTTTCATTATTATAGAAACTCAGGAAACATTTATCGAAGAGTTCTTGTGCTTTAGGAATCATTCCATGCCAGGTTTGAATATGTCAATAATGCTTAATAAAAAATGTACAATCTCATAACCAACCAACGACCAGTGTTTACACTATCCATCCGCCTTTTAACTCCGCCCGTAACTCCTATACAATCTAGATCCAAGTCTCCTGCAGCAATAAACAATCTTGACTCAGACCTCCAATTTTATAGCCTCACAGTTCACGCTTTTCATCAAAACCTATGAACCCTCAAGGGCTTATCCAGCCGGGTGTTTTAGAAAAAAAAGTTGCATTTCTCCCTTAGAAGAATTCTCATATCAGCCACTAAGAATTCTCATATCAGCCACTCATTTTGTTACTGGAATATTTTGGGTGACTAGTAATCATATGTGCCACTTTGACTATCCAATAGAGACTTAAAATCCTAGTGACACATTTCATACTGACAGGAAACCATCCTTCCGATTATCCAGATCCCAAAGTAAAGTTTCATTTGCCCCATTTCTGAGTTCATTCCTCAGGCTTAGGCTCAGATCAGGTTAAAAATTAATCTTTCCTTAGCCAAGAACTTGCACAGCTAATGCTTGCAATACTGACTCATGTATTTAAAGTCATGCACAAAAATGGCAGAGTGCGTACTGTTACGCCATAGAGGGAAGGAATCCGGGGCAGAGTGTGTGCCATCCCTGCCTCTGGCCATGACGTGAAAACTGGGCTTCACAGCTCTACAGCTCAGAAGAGTCCCAGGTCTGGCATCACAATGGAGGGAAAGCCGTGGACAGCTCTCTGCTGGTTCTCGTGATCCCCACGCTCCCACGGAGAGACTTGGCTTTCCCGGAGCCCTCCTCTTCGAACTGTTTCCCCAGATCCCTTCATGGTCACTCTTTCTCCTCCATCAATCTTTATTCAGATCACACCTTCTCAACGAGACCCACCCTGACACCCTGTGAACATTTACGTCCCATCCTACCCGCCCCTGCATCCCAACCTCTCTTACTCCGCTCTCCTCTCTTCTTTTTTCATACTCCTAAGTATGTCAGTTGGAACAATTATATCCCCCATTCTTGGGTGTTATGGCGGCTACAATCTCAGAATATCAAGGTAGAGAGAGAGGGTGCATTGCTCTGGGCAATATGGAGGTAAGGCCAGCTTCTTTCGTTTATACCATGTCTTCAGGCAATTACTTTCTTGGAAGATAATTTTAGTAGGTCTGATTATTGTCAAAAACCCATTTTCAAGAGATTAAATTTTGTATGATCATAAGTTGAATACTCAAATGGGATGAGCCTAATTGATTTTAGGTTACATTGTCTTTTTGAGATAATATAACAGCTGCCAGTGTTGGCTCTGCTACTTAAAATGTATGATTAACAGAAGGATTCAAATGTTTAAACATTGGAGTTGGAAGTTAAAAATGTATTTAAATTAAGCAAAGACAATATCTTGGGTAGTCCTGAGTGTCCTGTAAGTGAAAAGTCATCAGTTAGCAGCATGAAATTTTAAGTGATGACATTTTCCTCTTAAGATAAGACAGTCCCTTTGATCTTTCATCTGATATGTCAGCTAGAAAGATGGGTTGGTCCCCTCCTGTTTCCTAGCTGTAAAGATGATCCCAAACTGAGAGCCCCTGACTGTCAGAATACACCTTCTCCATCTTTCTCACACCGGGAAGATAAAATTGCTGATATCTGAAAAATGAAAGTGTGTTGTGATGTATCTTGTGCAGATCTTTGTATTAGTTGAGAGAGAGGCCGTTATGCTAAGGTAACAAATATTACACATCATTTCCACCCACAACTATTGACCACAACTAGTCACAAAGTCCTGCGTAATCCCAAAGAATCTGAGAAATGTTAGCACTCTGTCTCCAGTACAATCCTTAACACACTCTTTAAGGGCAAGACACGTTCCTTAAAGAAGGATGCCGGCAATAGTGTGTGTGTGTGTGTTTGTGTGTGTGTGTGTGTGTGTGTGTGTGTGTGTGTATGCTCACTTGTCCCTCTTGAATCACTCTCTCGTGGTGCCACAAAAATCAGGAACAAGGTTTAATAAAAGAAGACTAGTGCCTCGATGGTACCGCTAAAGGATAAACTGAGACATGCTAAGGGTTAACATTGCTAAGAGTTTATCTGAGCAAACATCGGTGTGAATGGGGCAGTGCCAACCCAGAAGTGGTTAGGAGTACTCCACAGAGAGGAGCTGGGACAAGGGTCTTGTGGAGAAAATGCAGAAGCAAAGTAAATAACTCATCTGACCTGCTACAGCTTCACGCTTGCATTATTTGGGAAAGTGGAGCTGGCGGGTTGCGATTGGTAGTTCTTGCCCTGCAGGCATTCACAGGAATTGCTGGTGGCTTAGGTCTTGGTGGCTTACAGAGGCTGCTAAGGCATTAGACACCCTCATTCTAATGGTTTCCTTGTTTAATTAATTTAATTAATTTAACAGTACGATTGGAAGGAGTCTTAAAATGTCTGGACAAATACTTTTTAAAACATTCTTTTTTAAAAAATTGAAGTATAGTTGATTTACAAAGCTGTGTTAGTTTCAGGTGTACAGCAAAATCATTCAGTTATATATATATTCAGTTAAGTATACATATACATAACTGAATATATATATATATTCTTTTTCAGATTCTTTTCCCTTATAGGTTACTACAAAATATGGAGTATAGTTCCCTGAAAAAAAATTCTTAGTTTTGAAATAAGAAAAGAAAACTAGAATGTGCTCAAAACAAATAATCACACTTTACCTTATCTTCCCTTTTATAAATACACATATTTTATATGTTTATAAAAATTAGATTCAAAGTTCTCTACCACCCAAGCACATGTGTGTAATACTGAGAATCCCTACTTGGATAATGGAAATCCTTTTCCAATAAGAATCATAATAAACGAGAATTCTGACATCAGCTTTTGTGGGTGGGAAAGCAGGTTGCATATTTTCTCCACAGTATTTAAAAAATGAATTAGAGCTTCTAGATACTCAAAAATCCCCAATAAAATTCTTTTTGTGATTCTCTTCTTGTTTTTGCTTGAATTAACCCTATGGCTTTTCCTGAATCATCCTCTTTTAGTCAGACTCACAGTGTTGATTCCCTGCAGGTACTAGGAGTTCAGAGTTAAAAATAAGATACTCTTCATTTTTGAGTATAAACCAATACCTTAAAATTTCTCAGGGGAGTTAATGAAGATTCCATGAGCAATGATAGCCCCTAAGACTTTCCCACAGCAGAGAGAGAGAGAGAGAGTGTGTGTGTGTATATACATGCAGAGAGCAGGGAGGATGTGATACATGAACAGTAAATTTGGTAAATGTTTTCACAGGGTTTGTAAATTTATTCCAGAGACAAAACAGAAACAGAATGACCTCTGCCCAGCCCCATTGCTCCTCATTGACTGAGTGATATAGAAAAGGTCTGGACAAGTTCTCTGTCACTAGACCCCATGTCCAGAGATTGAAGACAAGCAGTCACCGTGAAGGGCTTCCTTTAACAAACAGACGAAGGGGTGAAGATGTGCTTGGAGAGAATTCATTCCAGTTAGTGTAGAAACAGTCTGTTAAAAACAGACTGCTAGGATTCTTTTGGGTAACTTGGCCTGACTTCAAAAGAGAAGGGCCTGAATAGGTATATGAATGATATATACATAACTGAATCACTTTGCTATATACCTGAAACTAACACAACACTGTAAATCAACTATATTTCAATAAAAATAAATGTTAAAATAAATAAATAAAAATAAAATGAAAGAAGGAAAGAGAAGGGCTCTGTGATTGCAGAGAGGCAAGCTGGACCCCAGTGATCAGCTGCACCTGTCCTCACCCACCTCCAGGTTACCTCAGTGCCCCACTCTCACCCCATATAGGTAGGTTTTTCCATGTGAGACACACATGAAAGTTTCTATTTGAGTAGCTTGGAAATTGTACTTTGTTAATTAAAGGTCTTTAAGTTCATGGATTTTGTTCATTAAGAAAAAGCCTATCCAAGAAGGAACACCCAATCAAAATGATAGTTTTCCAATAACAGTAAATTAAGTGAAATTTCCCCAAATCGGCACTGTTATGGATCGAATTATGCACCACCCCCCAAATTCATAGGATGATGTCATTGCTCCCAATACCTCAGAACGTGACCTGTTTGAAAACAGAGCGGTTGCGAGTGTAATTAGTTAAAATGAGGTCATACTGGAGGGGGGTGAGCACCATATCCAATGTGCCTGGTATCCTCACAAAAGGGGGAAATTTGAACACAGACACACACAGGGAGGACAGCACGCAAAGATAAAGGCAAAGATTGTGCTGAAGCTTCTGCAAGCCAAGGAACACCAATGACAGCCGGCAAACCAGCAGAAGCTAGAAAGATTCTTCCTCTCAGTTCTCAGAAAGAACCAACTCTGCTGAAACCTTGATCTCAGACTTCCAGCCTCCAGAACTGTGAGACAGTAAATCTTGGTTATTTACGGCACCCCGTCTATGGTATTTTGTCGTGGCAGCCGTGGCAGCCGTAGCAGACTAGCGCAGGCGCTGAGAACAAGCACGCTGTGTGTCTGCTTTAATCCTGTGTTTTCCACAAAACAACCTACATCGCAGAGGGTAGCCGCAGACAGTAACAGCTGACCGGAAACACAAGCCACTGGGATTCCTCAGTTCTGGAAGACATCTCACTTAAATATATCTACCGCCAACAGCATCGCATCCTAGGGCCATAACAAGGATGTCGTGAAGAAACATGGATTTCTAGAATCCTGGCAGGTTAAAACAAGGTGGTTTCTTGAGATGATATTATCAAAAAGAAAATCGTTAAGGAAAGAAGATGTGGAAGAGTCTTGGGAGAAAAGAGTCTTGTCTCCATGGTTACTTCACTATGTACTGTCTCTGTTGCACAGGTTTTCCTCCATCACTGACCCCTCAGTCCAGACGAATCCCTTCCCCTACGAGCTCATCCATCAACTTTGGCTCTGCAGTCATTCATACTTTGACCAGCTTTCATACACTTCTTCCTTCTTGTAATCGCTTTGTCTTCCCCCACTACTCTCTTACACAGTTTTTAAGCAAACGCTTTTCCGAGGCTGCAGTAAGAGCTGCTATTAACTTCGGAGGAGGTCCGGTGTATGCAGAAGTGGCTGTAGGGTCAGTTTTGCAGCTCCCATTTAGCTACTGGATTTCTAGCAGGTCAAGGAAATGATGAAGGAGATTCGGGGCTTGGTTTCTGGCAGCAAACTCCACAACCATAACTCTTGCTGGATTTAGTGGAGCAGAGCAGCGTGAATTCGTTTAAGTCAGGCTGGGATCAAGTCTGAGGAAGATTAGATTAGACCAAGAAGGAAGTGGATGGTGGTGGGAATTGGGAGGAGGGGGTGAGGAATGAAGGGTATTAAAGATGTTAAATTCAACAATAATGACGATGATAACTAAAACTGATCACTCTCATGCTTAGTACATTGTCTCCATAAGAAGCTAGGACATCAATAAGTATGTAAAAAACAATGGTAATATTTAAGTGCATTTCTGCAGCCTCTAGAAAATGGTTTAAATATGGACAAGAGATTATTTTATTTTCCTGATTGTTCAATAAACACTTTGCTAAACAATTTTTTTAAGGTATTGAATTTCCCTAAAGTGATCTCTTCTAAAAACTATTCTACTCATCAGACACAATGTTTTAAAATTTCAGGCATTATCAAAAATCTTCTTCTTTTTCTTTTTCTTTTTTTTTTTTGCATGAGATACTTTGATTACATGCTTCCCCACATTGATGCAAACGGAAGGACACCAAAGCCATGGCCTTATTTTCAAAATTTATTTTAGAAGTATTTAACGGGAGGACGATGAACTTGACAGTAAGGTTTTTATAAGCTATCAACCTCTGCTCTGTGCTATCAACCTTGAGCTCTTCCAGGCACTCCTGGTTATGTCAGAATTCTCCCACCACAGCAACTTTGTGGTCGATGTGCCGTAGTCATAGGGACCCGGACTAACCAGAGATGTCTGGAAGAGGGGGTGTCTGACCAAGCTGGAAACTCCAGGAAACTTACCAAAAAAGAACACATTAAATGCTTGTTAATTCAACCAATATTTCATGGACACCAGCATTCTGGAAAATTCTTTGTTGTGCTTGAGGGTAAAAATGAGTTAGATACCATTCCAACCCTTGAAGAGCTGATACTCTGGTTACAGCCCAGAGAGGATGAGCTGCAATCCTTAGAGCACACTCTAAATCAACACCTGAAAATACTTCTGAGAGGTCACTCTTTTATACTTTTATTTCTCCTAATTGAAGAATGTTCATTAGAAATTATCTGGGGAAAAAAATAGGCTGATTTCTCTGGACATGTTATCCCTCTTTAATTTTTACTTAGCAAACCCGTAGCTCTTACTAGGTTCCAAGCCTTACTATAGTCACTTTTTGAAAATTAACCCATTACTATGATAACACTCCTGGGAGGTATTTATTATTATTTTCTCCTATTTGATAGATGAGGAAATTGGAGCCCAGAGCTAGTAAGTAGCCTGCTCAGGTTTACATAGCTAGCAAGTAGGTTACCTTTAAGTAAGATAATCAAAGATAAAAATGTTTTTAAACTATCAAAATAAAAAGGAAAAAAATCATATTCTGTATTCAGGATTTAAAGTAAATCAGAACAAGTTTCTCTAACATTTTTCAGTGCCATACTAATTAGGACAACATGTTCTGTTCTTGATATCTAAAGATGTGTATGAGAGAATAAAATGTGGAAAAATAAAATATCTTCCCCCCCAAAATCAGGTTATGTTATTGTCCTTTTCAGACTGGCTAAAGAGCAATTAATTAATCTATGTGAAGCTTTCTTGGATCTATTAAAATGTTTGGCCTATGCACCCTCTATTGGGGAAAATATTTAATCACAAGCTCTCGTGATAAACACCATTAGGTATGGTTTACTCATCTGAAAAGTGTAGATAGTACCTCTGATGAGTACCTACATCAGAGGATTATGAAAGGATTTCTCCTTTTGTGATGTGATGCTATGACATCCAGGTAGGACACCTGGATACTGGAAAGGAACACTCCTCAGCCCGGCCCTTATGCTTTGCTACGAGCAAAGTATAGCTATAAAGAAAAAGGAAACCTTAACATCCACACAATCAAAAGTAAATGCCAACATGTAGATCAGCCAGTAAACCAGTGTAGGCTCAGAGACAGCTTCCCAAACTGCGTCAGCCCAGCGAAAAGGTTACTTTTCTCAGGTTAGCAAATTGGCTTCCTGATCACTCTGATCTTAAAGGTTTAAAAAAAAAACAAAAAACAAAAACTTTTTGCTTCAAAGTAATATGAGACAGAGTCCTACTTATTTTGGAAGACCTTACAGAACTCGTTATGTACTTCTGACTTCTTGGTAAAATGACTAAATCAGTACTTCTGGGATGAGAGATTGTGCTGTCAGACAGCAGAACAGTCAACCCAACAATCGCACCTCTGAAGGAAGCTCGGGTTTTTAGCTTTATTACCTCTTGGAATGGGAAGGTCATCCGCAAATCTGTCTGATGATGAGGTCCTGATAAATAAGCTTTAATTAACACGCTTCACTTTAAGGGTCCTTAATTCCAGTATCTTAGCACAGATTAGGAAAGCAAGATATAAACTGAATCGTCTGTTGAAAAATTGATGAGCCCCTTGAGCTCATTATCAAAGCAAACTTAATCTAGACCAAGATGCCTTAAGAATTGAGTCAAATGATTCAATTGATAATCATCAGATTCACAGGATTCCCCAAACTCACGGAAATATATTTTTTAATTTTAATTTTATAAGACTGCTCATCAGACCTTAACACTGGTTAAATTGGATGATCTCTTTGCGTTGAGCTCCCTACCTAACTGGCTTTTCAGTCCACAGTTCCCCTTTTTGGAAACCCAGACTAGTCTTGCAGCCCTGTTTCCGGGGGGGCCTGCTGGCTCGGCCCTTTCCCCTGTCCCAAGCTCCTGCCGGTGGTGCACACAGGGCCTTCCCTTGGATACTCTGCAGTAATATTTCTTGGTCACTGCTGGTGTGTTAAGGTGCATACGTTTATTTGTTTTGTTTTATGTAGATCCTCAAATCCTAAAAAGTTAAGCATATCGCCTTCTGACACACCTACTTATTTTATGTCTAAGAACTATGGTCCCAGACACTGTAGATATCTACAAAAATGACAAAAATCTTACTAAAAACAACCTAGAATTACAAGGCCATTATGGGAAACATTCCAATTACACAAGATCCTTTACTTAAGAAGTGTACTCAAAGGCAAGGACTCCAAAATCAAGCAAGCAGAATGGAATGCCTGTTTTAATTGGCATACAGAAGCCTCCAGAAAGGCTTCAAAATTCCAAAAGAGCTTCATTAAAAATTTTGTTGCTGGGACTTGCCTGGTGGTCCTGTGGTTAAGACTCTGCTTCCACTGCAGCGGGGTGTGGGTTCAATGTCTGGTCGGGGAACTAAGATCCCACATACCTCGTGGTGTGGCCTAAAACATAAATAAATAAAATAAAAGTTTTGTTGCTAAAGGCTAATGAAAAATGAAAGACACAAGAGGTACCTAAAATGAAAGATTAAAGACTGACATAACTCCTACTGCCCCCCTCTATCCTCCTGTGTTTAAGTACTCATTCTAGCAATTCTCTGTCTGAATTGTCTTTCCACTCTGAGGAGACTACGTGACAATAAACAGAAGTCCGTCACGTTAGTGGTCTTACAGATGCCCCTAGATATACCCTTGAAGGAGGGCACTCCTATGGGCCTCTCCCAGGGTTGATGGGACTCTGAGGAATTTTCTGGTAAGCTGTTACATTATTCCCTCAAAGAGCCAAAGAAACTAATATTAATGAAAAATCTTGCATATCCTTGGAAAGCTGGCAGAAGCCAGGTAAGGTTAAAATTCTTGCCAAAGTCAGCTCTCTCAGATGTCTGTCTCAGTGCCCAGTCTAGTGAGAAAAATAAAGATTTCCATTGTCCCCTCCTTTCCAAGTCCAGACCCATTGTGCAACTGAGTCCCCCTAAAACCGAGCTCCTCTGCCGAGTATATGATTAACCTCTCCCTCCGTTATTCCCTTTCTTGTCCAACACTTGCTCTCCTCATGATTGATAAGTATCAAAGAAAAGGGAGGATTGAAACCAGATAGGACCCTCTGGCTCCCTCCCAGGTACAAATCCTTTCTTTGTCCCCCATTTCTTCTTTGGTCTGTTTTCCTCTCTCTGGCTAACACCCCAAACTTGGTGAACATTGCATCTAGGCTCTATAAAAAGAAAAGGACCAAAAGACAAGAATAAAACTGCCTGTGTGGTCTACAGACCCTAACATTTTGACTGCCATCCATGGCTGTCACTTTTTCAGTCCTGATTCAAACAGGAATAACCAGGAGGCATTTGTGATTCAGGACTCTCTTCCTCTGGCTGGGCCCTGCTTCCCTGACCAACACCACCTGCTCCTCCTAGATGAACACTTCTGGGGAAGTTGAAGCTCAGTTACAGAAGATGACTGAGCAAGGCACTGGGCTTAGAAAGGTGACTCCTTCAATGGAGTCCTTCTTGGACTTACTTGATTTAGATTAGTTTGGGTCTTGGAGACTATGCTTCTGACATGCACTCCAGACATTGGGAATTGCCCTACCTATAATAGTCCTAGTAGTCTCCCTGGCATGCTAAGTGCTCTCAAAAGTTCCCAGTGCGTGTCCACAGCCACTAACCACCAAGCAAGTGATCTCCCTAAGACTGGAACATCAAAAAAGGAATGAAGAGAAAGACCAACTTAAAAATTGTGAAGCTGGGGACTTCCCTGATGGTCCAGTGATTAAGACTCCATGCTTCCAATGCAGGGGCAGGGAGAAAAAAAAAAAAAAAAAAAAGGGAACCTGAAATCATGGCCTGTGAATATCACAGAGATTAAGCACAAAAACATCATGACCTATGACTAACACACAAGGATCAATAAAAACTGCAAGAACTTCAGAATGGTAGCTGGAAGTGGCCCTAATGCCATCCCTCAGTGAAGCTGAGAGTCTGATCAAAAGGGGGGAATTGCTAAAAAGAAAGAAAAGGAAAGAAAGAGAAGCCCAGAATGAGGTCACTTACCCCACAACAGCAAACCAAGATTTAATATCCAACCTAATTACAGTTTCAGCCACTCCCAGAAAAGTGACCTTTAACCAGTCAATCTGGAATTACCTGACCAGTACTGGTGAGGTCACCGGCAGAATAGAACCCTGCCTGTCTCCAAAGGAAGGTGACCTTGCCTGAGACAATCCACTCTTTGTTAGAAACTTCCTCTTTCTATCCCCTTCTGCCTATAAAAGCCTTCCATTTTGTACAGCTCCTCAGAACTCCCTTTTGCTTGTTAGATGGGATGCTCCCTGATCCATGAATCGTTGGATAAAGCTAATTAGATCTTCAAATGTACTCGGTTGGGTTTCGTTTTTTAACACAACAAATACCTCAAAATCAGTGCACTACAGAAAAGGCAGTAATTTACTTCCTGAGGAATACTATACTAAGTACTTCAGATACGTTTTCTTATACCACACTATCTTTATTCATTCATCTGTCAGTAGACACAGAAGTTGTTTTCACACACTGGCTATTGTGAATACTGCTGCAATGAACTTGGGAGTGCGGATATCTCTTTCAGATACTGATTTAATTTCCTTTGGATATGTACCCCAAAGAGGGATGGCTGGATCACATGTTAGTTCTATTTTTAGCTTTCTGAAGTATTTGCACACTGTTTCCCATGGTGGCTGCACCAGTTTACATTCCCACCAACAGTGCGCAAGGGTTCCAAAAATCACTAGGTCTTGAGGCAGACAAATCAGGGTTTAAAACCGTGCTCTCTACCTGCTCCAAGCTATGTGAACTTAAGTCATATCACCTTTCTGAATTCCCGCTTCCTTGTGCGTAAAAAGAAATTTACATCATAGGGTTGTAAAGATTTGATGATAAAAAAAGGGTTTTATAGTGCCTAGACAGCACCAATCATGTACTAGGTATTGAAACAGTTGTAGCTCTTTCTTTCTTTCTTCCTTTTTTTCCCTACCTTCCCTGATTTCCACTCAGTTGTGAATTGGGTAGCACAGATTAATCGCCTGCTCACAGAAGTAAATAGCACTTTGGTATGTATAGCCAAATGCTTCTCCAGGGTTGGGAACCATCGACCCCAGCACCTTCTAACTCTCTGGTTTAATGTTGGCATTCATAAAAATGCAGTATCTACGTCTTGCTACCCTGCCGAGGAGGCAGAGACGAGGTTGAGTGTAATGCTGCTCAAAACCCGATCTGAGCATTTAAAGAAAGTTTCCATGTAAACCACAAGTGGTAGCAGTCAGGTCACTCTGTGGGCATGCTTGGAGGAGAGCACTGTGACTTATCTCTCACTATTTTAAAGCGTAAAGTATTGAAATTTGCAGTGAGATTTGTGCCAAAAAGCCTCTTCTTTATGATGCAGTGGACAATTTCTTTCCTACAAATATTCAGGCAATTTCTCAGGACTGTGCTGCTTTGGGTATCAATGCTGAGCACATGAACCAAATGCACTCCTATAATAAAACATTAATCTATCCCCCTGGTGCTTTTCCTAAAAGTATTAAAAAACAAGTCACTCAAGAGCTGTTGCTAGGAGGTTCTAGAGACCCACTTCAAGAAACAAAATTCAACTTCCAATCAACTGGGTAAGGTCAAAGTTTTATCTCAATGTGATGACATTTAACTCTGACAAGTTGGATATATATATTCATCTTCATAAAATACAACACCGAGATTCTGAGCTCCAGGGCCAAATTCTCTGAATGCCTGTCTGTCGCTATCTGTATTACATATATCCTCCAAGAGATTCACTCGGATCAAGGATAGATTTTTCAAGTGGAAACATCATCAGCAAAGAAAAAACAGAAAAATGCAGGGATTGAAAGGATTGGAGACAGTACAGTGAAGAGAATTGAAAAATACATTTTATGCAAGATTATCAAGTGCCTTAGACTGTGTCACGTTTTTGAGAAAAATAAAACTGAGGGGAGACATGATAAAAAGTATACAGCCCAGTGGATTTGTAAGAATCACTATTAATTATTGATCTCTATGCATTTGCCTCAGTAGCCCCAGAGAATTTTCTTCAGGAAACATTCTAATATCAAAATCCAAGATGCTGTTTGTTATCAAAGCTAAAGAAAAAGTAGAAAACTGATAAACGTTGAAGGGCTGATGACATTTTAAATGCTTCATTCATCTCATTATCAAACAGTTGTAGGAAACTTACTCATATTATTCAAGAATTAACTATTTTATTATTGACTTACAGAACTAAAGAGAAAATAAAAAATCTTATTCTTCTACTGAAATATAGACCTTACAAACACCCACATTCCTTGGAAGGCTTGTTTTGCTATTTATACCAAAGGTGGGTATACAGAAGTACTACTATGTTCATGAAAATCAGAATTCTTAAGGTTTGCTGATGTGGATAAAGTAAATGAGAGGATGTTAGATATTTCTCTCTACTGAGGCATTAAGAATACCTCTTTATTTTTAAACAATCTACTGTGTTGAGAATCTACCATGAATTAGCTTCATCTGATCTCACCCAGGTTCACAGACAATAGGATTTACTGATCACCTGCTCTGGGGTGGGAATACCAGCCCTTTCTTTCCTGGCGCTTTCACACTCCAACCCCACGATGGCGCTGTCCTTTGTTACCATCCCAGTCTCACTGTGGATGTCTCATTATAGAAATTTCACTCCTCCATCACCTAGCATCCATAAGGTTTAGGTGACATTGTAGCAGGCAGACTAAAAGCTGCACCATTTGTTTGTAAAAATTGTTCTGATGCCTGACTCATGTGGAAATTTGCTTTGACACTTCCGTGAATATTCTATCAAGATTTTGAATGTGTCTCTCCTACACAGAGAGCCCCAGACATAATACACATTGTTTCACTTCATCTGACATTAAGGTGACACAGGAGAATAGTAACATATGCTAATAAATACCTCTGAAATATCCTTTTTTTTTTTGCGGTACGCGGGCCTCTCACTGTTGTGGCCTCTCCCGTTGCGGAGCACAGGCTCCGGACGCGCAGGCTCAGCGGCCATGGCTCACGGGCCCAGCCGCTCCGCGGCATGTGGGATCCTCCCGGACCGGGGCACGAACCCGTGTCCCCTGCATCGGCAGGCGGACTCTCAACCACTGTGTCACCAGGGAAGCCCAGAAATATGCTTAAAAAAAAAATTTTTTTTTACTTATTTATTTTGGCTGCGCCAGGTCTTAGTTGCAGCGCAACAGATCATTGTTGAGGCATGCATGTGGGATCTGGTTCCCCGACCAGGGATTGAACCTGGACCCCCTGAACTGGGAGCACAGAGTCTCACCCACTGGACCACCAGGGATGTCCTCTTCGAAGTATTCTTGATGACAATATATAGTTAGAATGAGAGGCATGAATGGGTTAACCCTATCAATTAACCTCTAGGAAGAAAATCATAGGATCTCTCTCTCTCTCTCTCTTTTTTTTTTAAACCTAGAAAGCCTTTAATTAAAGACCAGGATGGACAGGTCAGGGGTCCCCTCTGCCCCCTCCTCCCCACGGCACTGCCCCATCCCTTGAAACTTGATATTAAGTCGGTGTTTCAATTTGTCTCTAGCAAGTATATTTCACAGAAAATCCAGCAAATGATATAGAGATTTTCTCTCAGCTTTACCAAGACGAAAAGATATTGAGTATTTTGAAATGTGATATCAGAAAAACAGCAGAATTTTGTTCTTCTGACTCATATGGCTTTAATCTGTAATCTAAAAAAGGAAGACTTTCCCAGTTTAGAAATGATGGGGGGGGGATAATTTAGGATTTTAGGATTAGCATACACGCACCGCTATGTATAAAATAGATAATCAACAAGGACCTACTGCAGAGCACAGGGAACTCTACTCAATGTTCTGTAATAAACTAAATGGAAAAAGAATCTGAAAAAGAATATCTGAAATGTATGTATATGTACAGCTGAATCACTTTGCTGTACACCTGAAATTAACACAACACAACATAGTAGCTAATCCACTATACTCCAATGTAAAATAAAAAATTTTAATAAATTAAATTAAAAAGAAATGATGAGCAGCTGAATATTGTGTAGTTATTAGTAGGAAGAGGCAGAAATAAAAGAGTTGCTTAAAATTTCTGAAAGCCATTAAGATTTTGAACCAGGAAATCCCAATTGCCATTACAGAGCTCAATGCCAAACTTTTTTTTCCTCTAAAATTGTTCATTTTCATCCAGGCTGTTAGTCCAAGATTTATTTTACAAAGTGTACTCTGCCCATGGTCTTTCACAGTGTGTGTTATTTATTGCAGGTTTTATTTATCTTACACCAATATTGATTTTTTTTTAATGATTGTATTTGCAGCTTAAACCTTGGTAATCACCAATAATGTCTATCATTACAGATATTGTTTTTATTTGGGTCTGAGAGCAGAACCAAATTTGTCCCTTATTTTCTCAGCCTCCCCCCATCCCACCCCCCGAAAAAACAAAAACCAAGGGAACAAAAATACGAACCTCTACTGCCATCTAGTGGTGCCTCTGAATTTTTTCAAAATAAGGGTGCAGCAAGCCATGACTAGCAGTTTAAAAGGATTCTTCCCCTTAAATTGCTAGAATGTTTTAGATATTTTAATCTGAAACAACTAGAGATAAAAACTTTAAAAAGAAAACTCTGCATGTCTATTATATGTACATTATTATCAACAATATCATGTTTACCACTGCAAGAAGATAATGAATGCAGTGATGGCCCATTCCCATCTTACTATGTTGAACGTGTGGCTTCTTTAACTTTTTGTCATGGGATAGAGATTCACGTGATGTTGCAATAATAGCATATAGATTCCCATGGAAAAACTGCCAAACTCTTTTCGGAGTGGTTGTACCATTTTAGATCCCTACCATCAGTGCGTGAGAAATTCAGGTTCTCGGCATTCTGCCCAGCATTTGGTCTTAGTACTGTGTTTTATTTTACATACTGATAGGTGTATAGTGATGTCTCGTTGTGGCTTTAAGGTGCATTTCCCTAGTAGCTAACGATGCCAAATTTCTTTTCGTGTGCTTACATGCTATGTACATCTTCTCTTTGTGAAATATCTGTTTATATCTTTTGCCCATTTTCTAACTTTTTTCTTTTTTTTTTTGCTGCTGACTTTTGTAAGTTCTTTGTATATTCTAGATGAAATTCCTTTGTCAGATATGCAGTTTGAAAATATTACCTACCAGTGTGTAGCTTGTCTTTTCATTCTATTAACAGGGTCTTTCACGGAGCAAAATATTTTTATTTTGATGAAGTCCAGTTTCGCAAATAATTTTTATGTATCATGCTTTTGATGTTATGTCCAAGGGCCCTGCCCAGCCCTGTGTCCTGAAGATATTCCCCCCGCTTTTTCTTCTAAATGTTTTATATTCTAACATTTTATATTTAAATCTCTGATCCATTTTGAGTTTTTTTTTTTTTTTTTTTTTTTTTAAGCAGAGGTCTTCTTAGAAGCCCATATGATTTAAATTTATTTATTTATTTATGGCTGTGTTGGGTCTTTGTTTCTGTGCAAGGGTTTTCTCTAGTTGTGGCAAGCTGGGGCCACTCTTCGTCGCGGTGCGGAGGCCTCTCACTGTCGCGGCCTCTCTTGTTGCGGAGCACAGGCTCCAGACGCGCAGGCTCAGTAGTTGTGGCTCACGGGCCCAGCTGCTCCGCGGCATGTGGGATCTTCCCAGACCAGGGCCCGAACCCGTGTCGCCTGCATTGGCAGGCAGATTCTCAACCACTGCGCCACCAGGGAAGCCCTGAGTTCATTTTTGAATAAGGTGTGAAGTTTAGGTTGAGCTTCACTTTTTAGCATGTTCGATTGCTCCAGCATCATTTGCTGAAAAGAATATCCTTCCTCCATGGAATTATTTCTGCACCTTTGTCAAAAATCAGTCAGTTTGTGTATAACATAGGACTTTTATTTTGCTTTATAGTTAAATATATTACATGAGGACTCCCAAGCGCAATCTTTTGGTGAAACTAATACGAAAAAAATGAAAAGAGACAATTTGATAAAAATCAAAATGAAGCTCAATAACATTAAATGACCTTGGCTAGGAATACACAGAAAATTATTCAAAATGAGGAATGGAATCTTATGTAATCTTAACCTCGCCAGCTGAATTAAAACCTAATTTTAAATGAAAAGCTGTATAACCAAACAGCAGAGAGCACGGCTTTGCAATGGCTTCCATAGTTTAAATCCTGGAGAGGCCCTTTACCAGCCACAGGACCCCGGGGCCCCAGCAACTAAACCTTTCAATTTCTGCGTTTTTCATCTTTGAAATATAAGTAATAATCCACGTCTCTCCTTGTGCTGCTGTGAGGCTGAATTAATACATGTGAAACACTTAGAATAGCATTTGACATATTAGGAATGCAATCAATGTCAGCTATCATGAATCAGATCTGACATAAAAAGTGATTATTCTAGTAATGGCATGAGTCAAATCTATCTTTCAGGATGAGCTGTATTAACCTTAATCCTAAAGCAGTTTCCCTACTCTAAGTTCATTTCTTCCTTGTAAAATGGGATGGTTGCAAGGAACAAATGAGCTAAAGTAGCAGGAGATTGTATTACCATGGTCAGTTACTGCTTTAGTAAAGACTACTCCTAAGATTTAAAATACTGGTTGTCACAATGAGGTATCACGTCACACCGGTCAGAATGGCCATCAGCAAAAAACCTGCAAACAATAAATGCTGGAGAGGGTGTGGAGAAAAGGGAACTGTCTTGCACTGTTGGTGGGAATGTAAATGGATACAGCCACTATGGAAACTAGTATGGAGGTTCCTTAAAAAACTAAAAATAGAGCTACCATACGACCCAGCAATCCCACTACTGGGCATATACCCTGAGAAAACCATAATTCAAAAAGAGTCATGTACCACAATGTTCATTGCAGCACTGTTTACACTAGCCAGGACATGGAAGCAACCTAAGTGTCTGTCCATCGACAGATGAATGGATAAAGAAGATGTGGCACATATATACAATGGAATATTACTCAGTCTTAAAAAGAAACAAAATTGAGTTATTTGTAGTGAGGCGGATGGACCTAGAGTCTGTCATACAGAGTGAAGTAAGTCAGAAAGAGAAAAACAAATACCGTATGCTAACACATATATATGGAATTAAAAAAAAAAAAGTGGTTCTGAAGAACCTAGGGGCAGGACAGGAATAAAGACGCAGACGTAGAGAATGGACTTGAGGACACGGGGAGGGGGAAGGGTAAGTTGGGACGAAGTGAGAGAGAGGCATGGACATATATACACCACCAAATGTAAAATAGATAGCTAGTGGGAAGCAGCTGCATAGGACAGGGAGATCAGCTCGGTGCTTTGTGACAACCTAGAGGAGTGGGTTAGGGAGGGTGGGAGGGAGGGAGACGCAAGAGGGAGGGGATATGGGGATATATGTATACGTATAGTTGATTCACTTTGTTATACAGCAGAAACTAACACACCATTGTAAAGCAATTATACTCCAATAAAGATGTTAAAAAAATAAAATAATAAAATACTGGTTATCATCATTTACTGTTATCAATAATATCAAGTGTTTCTGGAGCCCTGATGTGTATAGAAAGTACTGTGGTGGCTACTAGGGTTAAAAAGCAATAAAAGCAGTCATTATGCTAGATTGCATCTTACGGTTCACAGGCAAAAGTAGGCCATTCAAAATAGAAAAGGGAGGGAAGCTACAGCTCCCAGAGGCTTATGAGACTAACCAGGTTCATATCCATCAAGCCCAAATGTGGCTGGAGGGCTGGGGAATTTCAACTCCAGCAACTCTATTGACCTAGTTTTAAAAGACAGGACCAACTTTGTGCAAAACTCATGCAAATGAAGTTTCTCTGCTCTCCTAAGAGAGAGAAACACAGATTAAGGAAATCTCCAGCTACAGAAGCGCAGCAGAGTTTGATCAACTTAATTAGTGTATGTGAGAATTAATCATCGACAAAGAAAATTCTGTATGGTGCCTTCAAGCACTGCGGATACTTATTTCTCATGAAGATAATGACCTAATACATAATAGTATTTTTTAAATATATCATTATTTTGAAAGAAAGGTAGCACAGGCTGCTTGTCTGCAAGTGCTTGGAACCTCTGGTAACATCCTAAGGTGAGTCAAATCACTCACTGCTCCCACCACCGCTGCCTCCTGACAATGCACCGATTTTCAGCAAATAGAGTGACATCTTGCTGATTCAGCCCACCTCACTGATGGCAAATACCTCCCTCGTCCAGAGAAGCAAGCGGTCTCAGAGAAGCCAACGGAACTCATTGTAAGCAAAGCCATAGCCCGCTCAGGGGAGCAGTCGCTGCAACAAAAGCATAAGTGGCTTAGCAAGTTTGGATTGAAAAAAAAAAAGTTGTTCGTATTCTTGCAATAAGTAAGTAGATTCAACTTGGAAATCAACGTCTCCTCTTGACCTTATAACATCACTCTCTCCATCCTAGTCTATTAACTTTTTTTTGAAAAATCATAATAACACTGTACTTTTTCCTATGGATTAATTTGTTGTGTATTTAGTATTTTGAAGACAAGAAGTTTTAGCATTGTTATTTATTTATTTATTTTCAGGATCATGTCCACGTCTTTTCAAAAGAAAGTCCCAGTAACATAGCCAAGACTGGAATGGCTCCCTGAAGCTGAACCATTTTCAACGTGGGAGCAGGAAAGAGAATTCACTCAGTGGCGCAGTGCAAACTGAACTGTCCTGAAACACTTTGGGAGTGACCTGAAATGCCCGTGCATCTGTTTCCTTTGATCAGTGACAGCCTGTCTCTCTTTTTCTTTTCCACCTAAATATAGTTTATGGACCTGAGGAAGCGTGATCATAACCAATTTGGAGGGAGAAGGGATGTAGGAATTGGATCCAAGATTGCTGTTTTTCTGTGGGATGAAGGGGTATTGTTTGTCTTTGGCATTTTGAAAATAGCTCGTAAAGCAAGAGAAGGGACCAGCTTCAACCAAGGGCGTGTGGGCGTTTTACTGCAATATCGTCACAGGACTGTCCACGGGTGAAGGTTGCTCACGACAGTTAAGACTTACACTGTTGCAGCTGGCTCAGTCTGGAATTGCTCTGAATGTGAGCTTCTCCCACACCTCCAATTCTAATTACAAAGACTGTCAGATGAGGAATCAGGAGCCTGGAGCAAAATTCAGCGGGGAGATCTCAGAGAAGAAGGGAGGAAAGCAGGCTAAATAAAAGACAGAACATCACTGGATGCAGGAAGAAAAGTTTTCCCTGAATAAAATGTTTTAAAATGACAACACTTGACTTTATAGTTGAAGTGGCAAAGAACAGACCGGCGAATTATAACTTTAAAAATACCTGTGTGAGAATGCTGCAAAAATAGTTTTATAAGGCATCTCCATTTAGAGAATATTATATCATCGTGATCCCTGGTAGAGCAATTTTACTTTTCTGTTCTGAAGACCATGTAGGCGAGAATCATAGATCCACAGGGATGTATTTGACTTAGGAAAGGTCAAGCTGAGGTAGCGTAGGTGAACAAAGAAGATCTGGAATACGATTGGTTTAAGGGGAAGGTTTTCGATTAGATGTTAAAAATAACTGCCCGGTAATGGAGCCAACTTCGAACCAATGTGACTCTTTCCTGGTGTCTTTATAAATTGGTGTAAGTCATGTGCCATGTGGGAGTTCATCTGACCCTTGGTGAGCTGGGTAAACCTGGACTTGAACCCTACATTTCCACTTGTTGAAGAAGTCCAAAGTCATTCTATGACCGTTGGCGAATGTCTGGACATTTGCTCTCTCATGGCTTCCTGGGCTCTTGTCCCACACAGGCTGACTGGGTGCCCCCTCCTATTGACCTGGATATCAAACTGCTCCTGTATTGTCTGCCTCAAAATTTGAACCAAAGCATTTGTAAACATGTGATTTTACTGATGATCGGAAAGGTTGGGGGACAAAAACACATCACTTATTATATTGCCCTGTTCTCCAGGCCCATTTTTACTGCTCAGCACCAGAAGTTTCTCTCCTGGCTTTTTCTCTGCAGCACCTGCTCCTCTGTTTGGCTGGCTTGTCTCTCCTCTTCTGCCCACCTCTTTACTCCCTCTCCCCCGACCCTGTCCTTCTCGCTAGGAAACAGCACATTCTTCCCTTACCTCATGCCTAGCAACCTCCCTGGCCTCTGAGGTCACCAGCTGGAGTACTCCCAGCATTTATGAACTTGTTTTCTGAGCAGAAAGGGCTCATAGAGAAGAATTCTGGACCAAATGTTAGGATAATATTTCCTAACTGGATTATGTTATGTCTGTATTTGAATGAAAGACATTTGGTGTGGTGATGTTGAAAATCATTAGAATGGGACGCGTGACTTCTCAACAGTTTATCCCATTTAATCCTTAGCAAGTGTAGGGAAGGAAAAACTTTTCCTCTACCCTCCTGGGCTCAGTAACTGAGAACCTGTAGTGCACTTACTGGTTTAGACATATTCCACTACTAGACTGTAATCTTCTCGTACAATTGTTTTCTCAAAAAATATTTCTGGAATAATGAAGTAAGTAGCAATCTTATTTTAGTGAAATTACTAAAGAAAACGCCTCAGTTTTCCTCTATAGGCTTAATATTCAACCAAAGTCGTTGGTTGAATGAATCAGAATGAGTTGATCTTGAGTCCAAATGGAGGAGTATGTCTATCTCATACTCTTACATTCATGTTTCATTGTGTTATCAACTTACCCCCAAGGAATGTGAATCCTCATTATTTAGTAATAATTTTCCCCTAAATCCTGTCATATGCTCCCATAGCCACAAAAACGGTCTGCGTTGGTTGGGTTAGACCAATTTGTCTTCACAATAATTTCCTTGATTGATGTGCAGCTCAGAGAAGTAAAGCGAGCTTCCGAGTTCATCACTATGATTATCAAAATAATGCTCAGCTTCTCTAGAAAGAGCATCCCTGGTGCCCGCCAGAGTACCTGGGACATAGCTGATGATTACTTAAAATGCGCTGAATGAATAAATGAACAAATTAAAGCACGAGGCGTTTAACTCCTAAAAATACAAACACTTTTTCATTCATTTAAGCCAATCTGGCCTCATCCTCCCTGAAACAGTGATAAGAATTAGTCAAAGTCGATCAGAATCAACCCCAAATCTTTGACCAGCTATGAAGGAGAGGAATAGGCAGTTCTCTGAGTAACTTTTTTCTAAAACAAAGGCCAAAACAGATGGATTATCTACCTGGGTCTTTTTTTTTTTTTTTTTGGCTGCACCTCCCAGCACGTAGGATCTTAGTTCCCTGACCAGGGATGGGGCTTTCAGCCCCTGCAGTGGAAGCCCGGAGTCTTCACCACTGGCTCGCCAGGGAAGTCCCTAGCTTATCATTTTTAACTGTGGCCAGTTTCCATAATTTTGACTCCAGACATCTCATCAGTGAACACTTGCCACTAAGTCTTCCTCGTGGGGAGGTTGTTCATCAGCAGAGGACGTGTACCTTCTCCATCATGCCGCAGGGCATCGGACGACACCTGGGCCACCCCGATGCTTACAAAAAGACCACAAGGAGCTCTCTTACCCTCACCTGATTTTCTGAGCTAAACTGCGAGGGTTACAGAGCAAGTGATGAAAACGGAGAAAGGCTGTTGATTAGAAACATTCAGCCCCACCTCACACACAGGAAGCAGAGCTCAGCCTCCTGCCAGCATCATTGCCTTTTCCCCAGGGTGTGCGCTTTGTCTGGGGAACGCGCCCCTCTCAGAGCACCACTGGGAGGAAACGAGTCAGAGCAGGATTCTGGGCTGACGTTCATCATTGACTTTGATGACCTCTTTCCAAGGCTGGAAAAGACAGCCATGAACAAGGCTTCTCCGGGAAAAGAGAAGCTGCCGCCTTCTGTGCTTCCCATGCAGACCGTCTTAGCCTAATTCCTACCTCTATTTTTTAAGGTTAGGAATGAGGCTGATTCTTCTCCTGCATCAGAATAATCATAATAGATACACCAGGGACTTCCCTGGTGGCGCAGTGGTTAGGAATCCGCCTGCCAAGGCAGGGCACACGGGTTCGAGCCCTGGTCCGGAAAGATCCCACATGCCACGGAGCAACTAAGTCCATGCACCACAACTACTGAGCCCGCGTGCCACAACTACTGAAGCCCGCGCACCTAGAGCCCGTGCTCCACAACGAGAAGCCACCGCAATGAGAAGCCCGCGCGCTGCAACGAAGACCCAATACAACCAAAAATAAATAAATAAGTAAATAAATTTTAAAAATTAAAAAAAAAATAGATACACCAAGAGAATAGGCAAAATTTGGGGCAAACATTTGAATCTGCTGAGAGAAGTCACATTTATGATAACTGGTTAACAACTATTGGCCACTGGGGGAGGCAAGGAACTCAAGTGAAGAGCTGTTGTGGGATGCGGTTCTGTCTGCCTTTGACAGACGGAAGAGGATGCTTCAGAGTCTGCCGGGAAAGAAGTACTGTGCTCTCCGGCCTCAGGGGCCACCCTGGCAGGTCCAGACACATGAGCAGCTGACATTTGGTGTGGTGATCAGTACTGATCTTAATCAGCACCTCCAGCTATCTCCAAATGCGTCCTCTTCCCAGCTGCTGTGGCTCCAATAGCTTCGGTTTTATGTATTTCTTTAAGAACAGATCCCCTGTTATTATCTTGAAATGGAACATCAGAAACACATCAGTTTTATGTCTCTCACTCATCTGGAGTTCAAAGTATTGCAACAGTTCTGTTTCTTTTCCGTAGGAAATCACAGCAGGTGACCCTGAGGTTTCCCAACTTGAAGTAAGTGCATTGAACAGTCAGGGGTTTCGAAGATTTAGCTCATGAGCTGAAAGTCCACACTAACCATGTATCGGGTCGGAATGACTCGCTGTTGGAAAATAAACTGCTATAATAGCTCAGAGCGAACCCTGAGTTTTGTCAAAAATCTGTCACTTTCAATGACGGTGAAGATTGCATTTAAGGAGTCACTCTGCTTCTGCCTTTGCAGATGTGTTTTCCTCCATGTCCTATAAAATGAATCTGTGGAAGTAATCAAGGAATATCCACTACCCAGTGATGAAATAAAAAGATCACTCAAGAATTATTAGCTTATTTTTTTGGTTAGATATTAATCCAAAAATTCCAACCTGCTTTATTGATAATTGATATCATCTATTTTGACTTAATTCTTTAATTTCATTTCTTGGAAACAAGGCACATGATTTTCTCTGTAAAAGTTCAATTACCAGTTGAAACTGCATTAAGTTTTTAAGCTACTGAATTAAATTAGGTGCTTTGATACAGTAATTGACTGAACAGTTTAACATCAAGCTATAGGAACACGGAGACGTTTACAATGAATCGCTAGTATTGGCGAAGCCACCTCCCAGCTGACCTGCAAATAGCAAATCTCAGCTCCCATTTTGTGAAAACTGATGTATTTTCACAACTAAAGTTGCCTCTTTTCTTTTTTCCCCAAATGTTCGTCTTAAGGAATTAAATCTGAGAAATGGGGGAGGGCCGTGTTTTGAGGAAAGAGGTCACCAAACAGACTCCAAACCCTGAGGTGGGGCAGTAAGGCCTCTTTTGCTCAATTCCTTCTCTTCACCCACAGTGTCCCCTCACCTGAGAACAGAAATCAGATTTAAAACAAGACAAAACACACAAACAAACAAAAAAACCAGGAAAGGGAATTAAAATAGCTGCAGCAAAAGCAATAGGATTTTTGAACAGTAGAGAGAAATCACTGGGAAATATTATTATCCTTGTTGTCAGAAACTTGGGGTCACACAGGAAGTTGTATCAAGGGGCCTCTGGGATTCAGGGATAAAGCTGGACTAGAAGAAAACATTTGGCAAGAATGTGGGAGGAATCAGGCTGCCACTCAAAAAATTACTGTCCTTTTATTACTCAAGTGGCCCAAATAGGAAATGGATTCCTCTGATATGTGATAAAGACCTTTACAAGGTTGTAATAGTGGCCAGGTTTCTTGGTTACCATTACCGTACCGAGTAGAAACATTTCATTTCAAAGATATTTTCCAAACTGTCTTAAATCCTGTGTGTAAAGAGGAAGCAAAAAAAGAAGAGAAAAACAGAAAACGGTAAGCTAGGCCACAAGGGTAAAAAAGACAAAAAAAAAAAAAAAAGGTCTGTGTATGTACAGAGCACACAGTCTTTGGAGGAAAATATTATAAAAATAAATTAAAATGTAACATGGTAAATGCTATTACAGAGATGCAGATAAAACGCGGTTGGAGGACAGGGCAAGGTCGGAATCCTCACGGCATTTGAGATGGGAATTGAAGAAATAACAGCAGTTTTCCAAGAAGCAAGAAAAATGCAAGTGTGGTGTTCCAGTCAGGAAGAGCAGTGCTGCAGGCTGGCATTTACAGGATGAGACAGTCAATGAGAGAAGAGTATACAGTGCATGGCAGATACAAACGCAAGAGAGGCTGCCAAGTCTGCGAGGAGCCAGAGCAAAAGGCCCTTCTCCCAGCCTGCCCAGGCAGTGCTTCTGCAGCTTTCACTTGAATCTGAATCACCTAGAGGAGAGCTTGATCCGTCACAGGGCGGGGGAACTAAGAGTTTTGCTTTCGGTAGGTCGGTGGGAGATGGGGGGTTAGATGGGGCGTTTGGATTAGAGGCGAGGCAAGACTTTGCTAATTCTGCAGAGCCAGGGACCACCCTGCCATGTAACACTGAGATCAGGTGTTCTGACTGCATCCTGAGGGCGATGGAGCAACCACAATGACAGACCATAGAGCACTATGAATGGAGAGACATGTGTATCATTGGCTTTGGTTTACTGTGTGGCGTATTGCCCAAGTATGAAAGTCTGGTAATGGGAAAATCAATACGGGATTACTAAATATTCTAATTGAGAGATGAACAAAAATCTCAGTTCCCTGACCAGGGACTGAACCTGGCCATGGCAGTGATTGTGTCGGATCCTAACCACTAGATCACCAGGGAACTCCCGAGAGCTTCCTATCCTGGTAGAAACTGAAATAAAGAAGAATGGCAAAGAAATATGTCTTAGGTAGAAGCAATAGGATTGGACATCCTCTTGGATTTGAGAGTCGCCATAAAGAAAGAAATGAGGAAGGACAAAGTAAGTCTTAGCCCAGGAGAACAGGAGCATAATAGAGGCATTAACAGAAGCATAGAATATAAAACACTGCAGCAGGTCTCAAGAAGGAGGGATACTGTGACTTCTATTTCCAGCAATATTGCTTTTTTTTTTTTAAGATATTTTTTGATGTGGACCATTTTTAAAGTCTTTATTGAATTTGTTACAATATGGCTTCCGTTTTGCGTTTTGGTTTTTTGGCTGTGAGGCACGTGGGATCTTAGCTGCCCGACCAGGGATCAAACCTGCACCCCCTGCACTGGAAGGCGAAGTCCCAACCACTGGACCACCAGGGAAGTCCCCGAGCAATATTGCTTTATAGATAATTTAAAAAACATCCTGTACAATGCTGGATTAAAAAACAAATCCTTTTTAGGGCAGTGAAAATACCCTATCTGATATTATAATGATGGATACATTTCACTAGACATTTATGCAAACCATAGAATGTACAACCCACAGAGTGGATCCTAAGGTCAACTACGGACTTTGGGTGATTACGACATGTCTATGTAGGGTCATCCTTGGTAAAATGTACCATATGGTGAAGGATGTTGATAACAGGGGAGACCGTGCATGTGTGGGGCGGGGGGTACATGGGAATCTCTGTACTTCCCTCTCAATTTTGTTGTAAGCCTTAAGCTGCTCTAAAAAATATATAAAGTCTTTTGAAAAAAACAAATCTTTTTGACATTTAGGAAGGCACACAGTGTCTGACGCTGCTCAAAGATTAAATAGGATAAAAAAAAAGATTAAATGGAATACAGAACAAATCTTAGATTTGGCAGCCGGAGATCATTCATTATCTTCCTCGTGAAAGTAGTTTCCCTCAACGGGGAGAGAAGAAGCCCAACTGTAATCAGTTGAGGGGAGCCTGGAAGTTCAGAACGTGGGCACACCAAGTGTGGCTGCACTCCTGAGAAACGTGATCGTGAAGAGAAGGGAGGTTACACGAACTTGGTGGAATGTTTGGATCGAGCGAAATTGGTGGTGGTTGTTTAAGGATAAGAGGAATTTTTAGCCTGTTTGCAGGCAGATGCCAATGGAAAGGAAAGGTCCAAAATTCTTGAGATTGGCTACAACTGGTCAAGCAAGGCCCACAAGTAGGCAGGAAGTATTAAGAGATGTCAGCCAGAGGATGTTCCGTTTTCCTCTTTCTTCCATATCAGTAAGAGCTAAATAATTGTCACTGATGACACTTTTTGAGTAAGTATTGGATGTGAATCTCATGTTACCAGCTGAGTTGCACCTGCTCTATTTATTTTCATTATTTTTTTTAATAAATCAACTTAATTTCAGTTTCCAAGCCCCACTGGGCTATTGTGAAACTTACCGGTCCTTCTGAGAGTCTTTCCCTGCCCCACCCAGAGTCCTGCTCTGGTTCTGGGGTCACGTGAAATGATATTACAGGCTCTGGCCATCTGCGACCATCCTCCCAATGACGAGAGTGATCCCCTGAGCCTGTCGGTGTGCCTCCTTTAGCTCTGGCCGATCTTTACTATTCTTCCTCATCCTTAGGAGTCCACTGTGATCCTGTCCAGGCCCCCCTGCCCGAGGTTCTGTGAGGCCCCTCCTCTTGGGGGGTCTTCCCAGCTTTTCAGGCTCTGCCCCGAAGCATGCAGACCCCTCTGCTCTCAGGATTCACAGCCCCCTCCTCCTCTCCCTCTGCTTGGGGACCTTCTGTGTCCTCTGGAGGAGCATGTGTTCCTTTATGTTTTTTCAAGGCAATCTATCTCTGTCTTCAAATTACAACCTCTCCCCCCGCCCCTGCCCCGACCTCACTTCCTGCTTCCTTCGAAACCTAAATTCTCGGAAGGTTTGAGCCTTTGAAGAAATAAAAGAACGATTTTCAAGCCAGTTGCACTTTTCTGTCCTGCTCTAAATTGCTTGAAATGTTGGTGTGGTGGGTGGAGAACCGAAAGAAAGTAGAAGATACAGAGGGGAGATCAGTCATACACACGCAAGCACACATGCACATCGTGTGCCAGCACATATGCCAAACATTTTACATGTATTGGCGCATTTAAACCTCATACAACCACACGAGAGAATATTATCTCCATTTTACAAGTGAGAAAACTGAGCCTTTGGGAGATTAAGTTATTTGTCCAGGTTTTAAAAAAATAGTACATAATAAAAGTAAGAATTCAACTAAAAAACCTCTTCCCCAAATCCACCCAATTAATCAGTCTACTAACCTCCGCCTAATGATAAGTTTTCTAAAGATAAAATAATATGGACCTTTACATAGATCTACTGAAACAGCAAGAGGCTTCAGAAAGGTCTGCCTTTTATTTATAGTTATGTAGAGTTTAAAGACGTGATTAGCCCCATTTCCCAGAGAAATCTATGAAAATGAAGTTTAACATGGATATAATAACATCAAATATTTATTTAAAACTTAGCCTTGACTTTAGACTCTTTGAGGACAGGGTAAACACTTCTATCTCCCCTCAAAATGCCTAACACATTCCCTATAAAGAGTAAATAATAAATCGGAATCTATATTCCCACCTATAAATAGGTCTGGCAGCTGCTCAGTGAGGCTCATACAGGGCTCAGGGCAGAATAACTGTCCTGGGAAAGCAGATCTTTAGCTCCTAGATACTTACAGCCAGGAAACCTTGTGTTCATCCTGAGACCCGAGTGCTTTTTTTATCTTAGGGGCCCTCTCGATTGTGTTATTGATTCAGAGTATCGTAGGGTAGGCAGTCTGGTACCTACCCCAAGAAAATGCAGGGATAGAGTGGCAAAGTATAGAAAATTGTGACCACCCTTTAGAAAAGGGATTTAAATATTTGTATCAGATTTTTTAAAAAAAAATTCCATTCCCTTTGATTCAGTAATTCTACTTCTGAAAATTTAACCCTGATGGTCTTTTGGTAGGTCAACTTCACTCATCTAAAGTCCCAGTTATTCATGAACACTTATCTGCTATGAAGGTATTTTTTTTTAGATGTGATTAAAGCAAAAACTCAGTCGACTGTGAGTAAAAGAGATTATCCTAGATATCCTGAGAAGGCCTTACTCCATCAGCTAAAAGTCCTGAAATGCGGCTGAGGCTTCTCAGAAGAAGCAATTCTGCTTGTGGACGGACGGCAGTTTCAGGCCAGCCCAGAGAGTGCCGGCCGGCTCTTCCGAACGTCCTGCCCTGAGATTCCACGCTTGCCTCGCAGGCCTCCACGAGGCGAGCCAGCTCCTTGCACTCTGTCTCTTAGCATACATCTCCTACTGCTTCTGCTTCTCTGGGTGAGCCCTGACTGACACTCAAAAAAGAAATAATCTGAAATTTGTGAAAGTTTCATGTAATGAGGTGACCACAAGAGCATTTTTATAATAGCAAACTTAAACGTGCACTGTTGTGAGTGCAACTGATGTAATTATGGCACAATCACTGGTTAGATGTCTACACGTGAAGTTTTGGTCATAGTATAAGAAAAGCTTATGTTTAAGTTTAAAATGTAGGATAGATTACTCAGCCATCAAAAGAAACGAAATTGAGTTATTTGTAGTGAGGTGGATGGACCTAGAGTCTGTCATACAGAGTGAAGTAAGTCAGAAAGAGAAAAACAAATACCGTATGCTAACACACATATACGGAATCTAAAAAAAAAAAAAAAGAAAAAAAAAAAAGAAATGGTCATGAAGAACCTAGGGGCAAGACGGGAATAAAGACGCAGACCTACTAGAGAATGGACTTGAGGACATGCGGAGGGGGAAGGGTAAGCTGGGATGAACTGAGAGAGTGGCATGGACATATATACACTAGCAAGTGTAAAATAGATAGCTAGTGGGAAGCAGCCACATAGCACAGGGAGATCAGCTCAGTGCTTTGTGACCACCTAGAGGGGTGGGATAGGGAGGGTGGGAGGGAGACACAAGAGGGAAGAGATATGGGGACATATGTATATGTATAACTGATTCACTTTGTTATAAAGCAGAAAATAACACACCATTGTAAAGCAATTATACTCCAATAAAGATGTTTAAAAAAAATGTAGGATAGAAACTATAGAGAGTATGGTCCCAATTATGTAAAAGCGTATCCAAAAAAAAGCTTAGAAGGGAACTTGTATTAAAAGACATTGTCTTTGGGAGGTAGAACTATTTATTATATTTTAAACTGAGAAAAAGCAAAGTAAATTTTAATACTTAAAAAAAAATCTAGCAGTTTATGCGGTGCATTCTTTCAGAATTAAGGATATTTCCAAATATACATAATTTTAAAACTACTGCTTTTAAATTCATGGGCATTTTTCCAAGAAATCTGGTGCCTTAAGATTTTATGCAATGATAATATATTCTTACATAATACATAAACTTGAATAACTTTATTGCAAATCTGGTGAGCTGCTTGATTCTAGGGCCAATGGCATAAATAAGATGAAGCCAGGAATCATTGTAAAGGAAGGAATGAGCACTCTGAAGTTTCAAATACTTTGAATAACAGAGCAAAGCAAGTTTGAATAACTTGTTCTTATTCAAGTCACAAGTTGTGATACATTCTGTACAGCGCTAGTAAAGGCTTACTATACCTAGCACAACCTGTCAGAAACTATGCACATAAAAAGTACAGATAAGACAGTTATTCCGATCCTGCTTTCTGAATAGTTGCCTGAGATTAGATTTTGAGCAGGACGTCTTTCTATCAAAACGAACCATAATTTTAGCAGTTGTTATCATAGGCATATATTTTAACACATGTATCTGCTTCTATGCAAAAAAGAAAAATATGACGGATGCTTCTCACAAGCCCACGCTTCCTTCACCACCAACAACCCCCTTACCCCACCATCTGCGTGTGCACACGTGTCTGAACACATCTCTCCTGTCCCAAGGCACCTTTGAAAATCAACAGTTTTTGTCAGAAAAGGAGTCAGACAAAAGAGATAGATGGAATCAGGGCTATAGACCCATGAGATTTTTTTCACAGTTAAATCTGATGTGTGCGCAGAAATGAGGTATAAAGTGAATTTTCTGTCTTCTAGGATTTGTCCAATGAGGATAAAAACTCGGTAATGTTCCTTAGTCCTAGCTGCCACATTCAGTAATTGACCGCCTAATCTATTATCACTTCCTTTTTTTTCTTTTTTAACATCTTTATTGGAGTATAATTGCTTTACAATGGTGTGCTTGTTTCTGCTTTATAACAAAGTGAATCAGTTATAAATATACATATATCCCCATATCCCCTCCCTCTTGCAACTCCCCCCTACCCTCCCTATCCCACCCTTCTAGGTGTTCACAAAGCAACAAGCTGATCTCCCTGTGCTATGCAGCTGCTTCCCACTAGCTATCTATTTTACATTTGGTAGTATATATAAGTCCATGCCACTCTCTCACTTCGTCCTATTATCACTTCTTAAACATATTTTATACACACATTTAAACAGACTTTAAGTCTAAAGCAAATACCTCTAGAGCAGCAACTATTTTTTTTACGTTATTTTGTGTTTTATGGTGTGTAAGAACCCATCGTTTCTTATATAGCATGAATGCATTGATTGTGCTAGTATCTGTATATTCAGAGGACTATTGATATTTCAATAGGTTACATTTGAAAATACATACTTTAAAGGCACAAGAATGTGGATACTAAATACAGGGTCAGTGGGTTTCCTTTTCTGCTTGCCTTGTGTCTCTAGATCTGGCGTGACTCCAGATTCTCAGATTTGAAAGAAGTCAAACTTTGGAGATTCTGAGATCATACAGCAGGCTTTAGGTTAGGGACATCCTCCAATACCTGTGTGTGCTTCCCTCCCCCAGCACTCCTGGGGGTACCAACTTCTTTGAAAAAAACATCCTGGGGAGGCAGGCTCTTTAGCCAAAAGTCCTGAACTCTATGAGATCATAATCATAATTTCGTACAGAAATTTTGGAAGACGTCAATAGAGTTTGGCAATGTGCTGTGGGCATATGTGCTTGTTAGAGAAAACATGGAGTGACTGTGAAGAGTTGATGACAATTCTGGATCCTTTTCTTTGAAGCATCTGTTTTCATTTACATTCAGTTGTTCATCTGCTATTCATTCAGGAAGGATTTTTAGTAGCTTAGACATATATAAGCAGTTAAATAGTTGAATCTATATGGAAAGCTAATAATACAGTCAATGATGGGAAAAGGTTAACGCAGAGTTTATTATATGTGTGTGTGTGTATACAAATATATATATATATGGCAATTTCTCCTTTTATTTGTAGCCTTATCGCTTTTATTTGTACTAGAACTTGTTATGAATGATAATGTTGTTAGTTGCTGAGGCACCTAGAGTGCTTATGTTCTGAAGATGTGCAGTTCTGTGCCATGGAATAAATGTGGGTTTCTATCCTGGAGCATTAGATAAGCTGTCTCTTACGTGAGGCATTATTTTTATGTGAAGGCAAGTAAGATTACTTTATTAAGTAGAATGCAAAATTCGTTTATTTAATTTGTGGCTGCTTTGGGTCTTTGTTGCTGAGCGCGGGCTTTTCTCTAGTTGCGGCGGGCAGGGGCTACTCTTCACTGTGGGGTGTGGGCTTCTCATTGCGGTGGCTTCTCTTGTTGCGGAGCATGGGCTCTAGGCGCGTGGGCTTCAGTAGTTGTGGCTCACGGGCTTAGTCGCTCCGTGGCATGTGGGATTTTCCCGGACCAGGGCTCGAACCCGTGTCCCCTGCATTGGCAGGCGCGTTCTTAACCACTGTGCCACCAGGGAACTCCCCGAAATTCGTTTTTAAATAAAACACTTGGACCGCTTCAAGCTATACCCTTAGACTTCTAGGGCTACACTTCTCATTCACACATTCTTAAGCAGAACACCAAAGGCACAACACATGAAAGAAAATAATTGGTAAATTAGACTTCATTAAAATGAAAAACGTTTGCTCTTAAAAAAAAAAAAAAAACGCTATTAAGAAAATAAAGGAAAGCCAAAAACTGGGAGAAAATATACATGACACATATGTCAGACGAAAAACTTGTATCCAGAATATAGAAAGAACTCTTACAATTTAATAACAAGAAGACAAACAACTCAGAAAATGCCAAACTGTTTCCCAAGGTGGCGTACAGAGCCCCCCTGCAGTGTATGAAAGTCACTTACTAACTTGTGTGATCTTTGGCAAGTCGCGACACATCTCTCAGACTCAGAAACAGCAGTAGAATGCAAAACTAGTCACAGTGAAGCTCCTTCCAAGACGTGGAGTCTTTCCCCCCAAACTTTGAAACCTGGCAGGCTTTGTGACCTGCGTTGACCAACAGAATGCACTAGAAATGAGGCTGAGCTAGTTCCAAGCCTGGGCCCCGGGAGGTCTTGGAGTTTCCACTCCGCAGCTTTTAGAATCTGGAGGGCATCCCATGAACAAGCCTGGGTTTCTAGGCTAGAGAAGAGCCCTGTTGTCTCAGCTAAGGCCCTTCTAGACTAGGAAGCCTCAAAGTGACTTGTGATCACAAGTTCACAGCTCTGCCAGATCACCTAGACCAGGTCAAGACCAAGAATCAGCCAGCGAAGCCCTGCCTAAATCACTATCCACAGAATCACATTCAGGGTTGACAGTTTCAGCCGATAATTTTGGAGGGAGTTTGTTAATCACAACAGATAAGATAGCTCAGCAGTGAAATGGGATAACACAAGTTACCTACCTAATAGGACTATTGGGAGATTTATTTATTTTTATTAATGAATTTTTTTTTATTGGAGTTTAGTTGATTTACAATGTTGTGTTAGTTTCTGCTGTACAGCAAAGTGCGTCAGATTCTATTCCCATACAGGTCATTACAGAGTAGTGAGTAGGGTTCCCCGTGCTATACAGTAAGTCCTTATTGGTTATCTATTCTTGGGAGATTTAATGAAATAATATATATAATCCACTCTGGCCGGTCAGAGTGAGTACTCAGATAGGTTAGCCATGATTAGAGTTACTGTTATTATCATAATCTTTAGCTTGTGGGAGAGGGGACTTTTTCAAAAGTCTGACACTTCATGTGGCTAATATGTTATTTCATAGCCTATGAAACTTCCCACTTTGAAAAAATATTTACATCATGAGCTACAGTGTAGCCCTCCTACTACACTGGCTGAAAATTACCCTTCTTGACAAGAAAGGTGGAGGCGCTTGTCCAGACCACGGCTGTTAATACAAATATGTTGCTGGTTCAGAGAGGAAGAAACGTGATGGTTCTTCTCCCTACTAATCTATCAGCTCCTGTTCTATCAAATTACGTGAGCTTTTTGTCTTGTGTGGCGTCCCACTGGACCGATTAGGTGTAAGGGAGGGAGAGAGGAGAGCGTCCAAATACTATCAAAGAGACAGAGGTTCCAAGTGGACCACACAGAGCAACTTGAATACAATAATCTCATCGACTGTTGCTTTGACATTAGCTGGGACGCTGAGCTCCATTACATGAATATTACCACAAATGATGATGCTCATCTGAATGTAAGATTTAGGATTTTGTTCCAACGCATGTTGCCTTCATGTTCCCAAGCCCCCAAGTATAAAAGCTGTAAATATTTCTAAAAATATATATTCTAAAAAATATTCCTAAATCTACAGAGGCTGATCAAACACTAATCCTTTTTAATCTTCCCTTTAATTTTTTGGCATAATTTTCAAAATTTTTACAAAATCTTTCTCAGAAGTATATTAACTGTTATGCTAACAAGTGTTAATGTAGTTCCTGTCTTTCCCTGAAAGGACTATAAAACTGCAAGCCTTCTAGGATTTAAAGCATGGATAGAAATACTCAATCCAGGTGTTTCTAAATCACCTTCCACAATCTCAAACAATGCTGTACTTGAATAGCTCTGGCAAAATGTCTTAGAGCATCATCTGTGTTACGTAACATCAAGTTATGTTACATCCAGAATAAATGCATAAAATAAAGCAAAGCCTGCTGACATATTTACTTTCAGGACACTCTATCATATGAATTTTATAATCATATTTGGAAATCCAGCTGTAAAGGTACGTGTACTAGATAAATGGCTATTGGGCATTTGACAGATCACAAGATTGAACTGTATATAATGAAAAATTCTAAACCAATGTTGGGGCAATTCATCCTTTCAAGTTAAAATCTTCAATTAATCACCTAATTTCTGTCAATATCAATATAACAATCCTTTTTATGCCTATTAATAATAAAAAAAGATTACAACATTTTTCTGAAATCTCCCTAAAAGTGATTTCTGGCTTTTAAAAGTCTTGTCTTATCTAAAGTGTTTCTATAAATATAAATGTCCTCTGTGCCCAGTGTAATCAATTTTCCACTTTCAGTAAATTCCAGAGAACTCTGCCCTCTGCAGGAAGTGTTGGCTCGACATCCTGGTGGACTGCTTGTTTCTATTAGCGACTGTGTTCTTTAGAGAGGAATGTCTCCATGTGTGCTAGACTTCAGTTCCAGGAAGGCAACAGGTCCAAGCCTAAGCATTATTTCTCTCCAATTAGGAACACACTTGTGTTTATTACCCGCAAAATACATTGCTTGAGTTGGAATTTATGGATCTGCATAACTGGAAGAATTGTTTCTTTAGGCTGAGGCACTCTCTGACGGTAGCTCTACGCTTTGAGCAAACATCTGAACAAGAACTCCAAGTGGTCGTCATTAACGCATACATCGCGGGAGATCCTTGGCAGTTCAAATGCGTCAGCACATAAAATCACTGCCACTTTGAAACCCAAGACTGCTTGGGGAGATATTTGCTGTTTTAAAAATGGTCATAAAAATGAAAGTGAATTTTATTTGATGAAAATGATGTGAAAAACAAATTATACGTTAACTATTTGAGGAGTCAAAAAAGGGGCTGGGGGCTTCCCTGGTGGCGCCGTGGTTGAGGGTCCGCCTGCCGATGCAGGGGACACGGGTTCGTGCCCCGGTCCGGGAGGATCCCACATGCCGCGCAGCGGCTAGGCCCATGGGCCATGGCCGCTGAGCCTGCGCGTCCGGAGCCTGTGCTCCGCGGCGGGAGAGGCCACAGCGGTGAGAGGCCCGCGTATCGCAAAAAAAAAAAAAAAAAAAGGGGGCTGAATGGAACCCAAGGCCCATTACATGTGGTCTCTGGAAATGTGTTTACAAGATGCGGTTGATGCAATTAATAGAATGAAGCGTGTTGCCGATGCTGCAGGCTCACACAATGAGCAGATGCTACCCCCATAATTTTCCCTTCTTTCCTTTGCCACTGCTTTCTCCTGCTCCACTGAAACCAGTGAGATGGTGCAGCTTAGAACATATAATCAACCCAGGAGCAGGGATCTTAGATACAGGAACTCAATTGTCTTCTCCTTGTTGCCCCAGCTTATGTGAACACTGCGCCCTTAGGCTACCAACCCTACAGAAAGCTGTCCTATTTGCCCTGCCCAGCTCTTTTCCTAGTTTTCACTGTTGAGCTACGTCTTAATTCCTACCTCCTCAGCCCATGTTTGTCCCTTTCACTATTCTGGGTACGTAACACTTTACCTCTCTGTACTTCATCAGTGATGGGAGGAAAGTAGGGATGGGCTACTTTGGCAACGTTTGAATATTTCTCTAGTGATCTTGCACTAATTTTGTGGGGTTTTTTCTACTTTGTACTTTTAAAAAATTTCAAAATGAACATGTGTTACTTTGAATTTGTTAAAAAGGGAGAGTGGTATATATTCAGAATAAAACCATAAAAGATTGTATATTCTTACACAGTCATTTTAATAGGAAGTATGAAAGTTGAAACTATAATAAGTATTCTTATCTAAAAAATTTGAGTTTACATATTCTTTTTGACCTCAGGGTAAAGGATGTTATTTGTAACTCCTCCAAACTCATCTTTTAAAATTTAACAAGACAGTTCAGTAGTCTATTTTTACCATAAATCTATCTGGAGTAAGAATGTTGATAACCTCAAGGTTAACATATATTCATTAGCTTTTTTTTTTTTTTTACTAAATCAGAGAGCAACATAATCCAAACAGTCTTATCCTTTTTCAGAACCTAAAAAAAAAAAGTCAGGGACTACCTTTTGAACTTTTTCCCTTCAGTTTCTCATAACCGCCTTAGTTCCCATGAGTAAAGTACATTCTTAAAGCTATAAAGTGTGAGAACATTATCCTGGAAGCAAAATGTTATTGTTAAACTACCAAATATATTTTAACACTGACTACTTTATAACTTTTATAACTTTGAAGATACACCAAAAACAATTTAAAAACACATGTCTCCTTTAACTTTAGCTTTTACAACTTAAAAATCAACTAAAACTGTACTAAGAGGGGAAGAGGTAGCGACTTTTCTGAAAATTCTTATGACCAGCTCTTGTTAAAATGTAATTTTTTTGTGTTTGAGCAAAGTGATTTCCTGTGTATTTTCCTACTCATCCTGATTCACTTTGCTAATAAAATGGGAAAGTATAGTTGCCATTACTCTTTACATCCTAACCTTAAATGCTAATGGTTCGCTGTAAATTTTTCTATATAACTTCAGATCTTAAAAGTCACTTTAATTTTTTTGTTGTTCTTAAATGATGGTTTGGACCTGGAAAGTTAAGAACAATTGATACCTTCTGTGTAGAATTTAATTAGCTTGAGTTGTATAATAGTATCTTTTACATGTGTCAAAATATTACAGTTAAAGAATGTGTATCGAATAGTTCTTCTTTGCCATGAGGAAGGAAGTAAAGAAATAAGTTTGGGGCTCCCCTGGTGGCGCAGTGGTTAAGAATCCGCCTGCCAACGCAGGGGACATGGGTTTGAGCCCTGGTCCGGGAAGATCCCACATGGTGCAGAGCAACTAAGTCCGTGCACCACAACTACTGAGCCTGAGCTCTAGAGCCTGTGTGCCACAACTACTGAGCCCTCATGCCACAACTACTGAAGCCCGCGCACTTACAGCTCGTGCTCCACAACGGGAGAAGCCACCGCAATGAGAAGCCCACGCACCACAACCAAGAGTAGCCCCCGCTACTCATTGTTGGAGCTCGACATTATACTAAATTCATATAAACCGCGTATAAACAAGTCCATCCAACAAGTCAATGTATTTATTTATCTGAAATTCTAGGTTGGAGGTTATTAATCCTGTTGGAACCATTTGAAGATAGGGCTCTTTAAAGTGACTCCATGGGACTACTGTCAACGTCCTCTGGTGACTATCATCTATCTGACAGAAACATCCCTTCTTTTTCCTGTTTTGTTCCCCCTTCATCTCCGATGCTCTTTCTTTACCTTGAGCCTCGTTTCTCTCCTGGACCCTATGGGGTTCCCTAACCAGTACCCCTCCCTCCAGCTTTGTCCTCTTCTACTTCCCCTCTAAAACACCACCAGGGTAATCTTCATAAAACGGAATTCTGGTCCCCATGGCTTATTTCAGTGATGAAATCACATGGGAATAAATCATATAAAAATAAAACTTACAAATGGAGAGTGAGGCTGGGAGTCATGGGGGGTGAGTGCTCAGAGCCCCTGGGGTTCCTCTTAGAACTTCCATGCTTCCTACCGAAGCCCTCCAGTAAGTTCTGGAACCTCCGAAAGTTCCGTGGTGCCAAGTTTGAGGACCAGCGCCCTGGGCCAAACTTCCCTGCACAGGGGGAGAAACCAAGCTTAGAGGTTGAGCTACTTGCCCCCAAGAACCCTGGTGGTGGCCCCCTCCACCACTGCTATCAGGAAGGAAAGGATGGGGAAGTATTCTGGAGTGGCAGGGTGCTTGGATGGTGGCCTTGGTCTCGGACGACTTGCTCTCCTTCTCCAGCACGGCCACTCCAGTTGTTTGGCTCCCAGATGTGCAAATTGAGGGTTTCAGCCAGTGCTACCCCAGAGCTGACCTTGCACCCTTGGCATCCAGGTAGCCAGCTCACCTTTGCAATCTCATTGGCTCCACTGTGGACATTTTAAGAGACATCAAAGAAGAAATATAAGCACTGGAACCATTTACTTAACGTGCTCTGTTGGGGACGATCAGGGCTCACAGAGTGGGCGGTGTGGCTAAGGACAAAGTAGACAATATAGATGTGAAATGGCCATTCTCCATGACTGCCAGTTTGATCTCTCGCCGGGTGAGGTGGAAGAGGCTTTCCAGGTTGCAGGTGCATCTCTAGTTGGTATAAAGCAGCTGAACAGCTCCCTGGGGATGGAGGTCTGGCTTGACAGTCAGGCCAGAACCACCAGCACTAACTCATGCCTCTTTGAACTCATCCTGTGTTTTGTCCGCATGAACATCGAAATCATCTTCTGAGACACACAAAGGGTGTTGGCTTTGGAGCCGTTAAACCCCTCTAATATTGACAACATTTCCTCAGACAGGTCTAGACAGTTGTTCCTCAGCATACATACCTGGGCTTTGTGGGCAGACGTCCTGTGGGATGGTCGGGGGTGGAGGGGAGGCGGTGAGGCAGTCACGAGCCCCAGCTGCATCTGCTTCACACACACCGGGGCTGCCCACGCTGGCCTGAGCCCCAATGTCTGATTCTCATCCCCTTCTGGACTGGAATGGCTGCACGGCCACAGCTGTTTCCTCCTCCTTCTTGGTGAGATTTCTGGGCTCTGCCATGTCTACGGTTCCCTTTACCCAACACACCGATGAGCCAGTAAATGCCCTTTCCTGCTTAAGCCAGTTTAAGTTAAGCCATCTTTGCAGGAGATGCAGGATGCTGGGGCTGCTCTCCAAGCGCCTTCCAGCGGACGTATTCGCAGGGAGGGCTACCTTCTGCGTGAACAGCCAACCCTTCAGGAAGCCACCATCTTTCTAGCCAGTAATCCAAGTACAGTATACCAAATTTATGTTTTCTTTCATGACTTGTGCATTTTGAGTTGACAACTATTTCCCCAAAGATCATCTCCTTTGCCAGTGTTCCCCCAGTGTTCGTATGCGTATTTTTAATGCAGACTTAGCTCGTGGGTGATGCCGGCGCTGTGGCTCACAGACCTCACTTCCATTTCTATTTCCATATTTGTGTCTTTAACCTACCTGTAAATGATCGAGTGGTGTAAAATAAGGCTCTAAGTTAATCCACCGCCCCCGCCGCCCCGTTGACAGCCAGGTAGTCCTAGAACTATTTACTGACTAATCCATCCTTTTCCCACTAGTCAGCAATGCAGTATTTGTCATACTCCTTATTTTATGTAGAGTCCAGTAGGAGGCTCTCTACTCTGCTCCAATAGCCTATTTGTCTGCCCTGCACTATTGCAACTGCTTGACAATTGTAATTACTGTTATATTACTATAGTTTTAGAATAATTTCAAGTATCTTATAGGAAACCTCTTTAAAAAAATAAAGGAATGTTTAAAGCAAAAATAATGACAATGTTTTGTGGCGCTATAACATACGTAGAAGTAAAATGCTTAACAAAAAAGGCTTCAGGGGGAATGGAAATATAATGTTACGATGCTCTTATACTGTACTTGAAGTGGTATAATATTACTTGAAGGTAGCCCGTGGTAGGTTAAAGATGTATACTGCAAACCTGTAGCAACCACCTGCGTTATAAATATAAGATATATTGTACTTAATAAGCCAAGAAAAGAGATAAAATAGAAATACAAAAAATACTCAATTAATGCAAAATAATGCATAAAAAGAGGTTAAAAAAAGAACTAAGGCCAAACAGGAAAAAGGAAAACAAATAAGATGGTAGATTTAAACCCAACCACGTCCATAATCAAATTAAATGTAAATGATCTAAACACTCCAGAGATTTTCAGATCGGATGAAAGAGCAAGGCTGAAGTATATATTATCTTCAGGAAACCCACTTCAAATACAGACACAGATATATTAAAAATAAAAAGATTGGGAGTAATACCATAATACTACTTCCTGAAAGAAAGCTGGAGTGGCTATATTAACGTCAGACAAAGTAGATTTCAGAAGAGAGAAATTATTTGAGATAAAGAGGGCCATTTCATAGTGTTAAAGGAGTCAATTTATCATGAGGAAATAATAGTCCAAAATGTTTATGCATCTAATAACAGATTCAAAATACATGACGGAACTCAAAAAAAAATCAGAATTTTTTGTGGCTTCCAACTACAATCATAGCTGGAAATTTCAACACCCCTCTTTCAACAACTAATAAGTTGATCAACTGGATGTTATTAAAATTTAAAACTTCTGCTCTTTAAAAGTACACAGTGAGGGAAATGAATGGGAAGTCAGAGAGTGGGAGAAAATCTTTGCAACACGTGTATTCAACAAGGGACTCTTTCAACTCAATAGGAAGACAAACAACCCAGATCACAAAATAGGGAAGAGCACTGAACAAACCTTCACCAAAGCAGATATACAGATAGCAAATAAGGACATGATGCTCAACATGCTAGAGAAATGTAAACTTACACCACCATGAGATACCATTATACACTGTCACCTCCTATTCACTATTCACTGGTGAGGCGCAGAGTCCCACCGTAGGGTGACGGGGATGGCTGAACACAGGACAGGTGAGATCTCTGAACAGTTTATAAGTTACAGGTACTCACCACCTGTGGGAAGACAATGCTACAGGCCAAGCAGGGCCATGTGGGAGTTGCACTTGGGCACAGTGGCCAGCTGGGGGCTGTAAGAAGCATGCTTTGTAGCATTATGAGGGTGAGGTGACCCCTGGTTGCTGCAGGAAGATGTGATTGGTTTCTTTGAATAACTCTGTGGCTGGCATGGAACTAAAAGCAGCCACTCAGGGACGAGCAGGAACTGTGCCTGCCCCCCGATAAGGAGGTTCGTTTGGCTAGAGAACCTTTTCCGCGGCAGCAGAATGGGGAGGGGAGCTTGTGGTGGGGCCGTGTGAGACCCTCCCAATCTTACCAGGTGTCAAGGCAGAACATAATGTTAAGCCTTAACTTTCCACCTTTCACCCCACACACCCATTCAGAAACTGACAAAACCAAGTGTGGGTGAGCATGCAGAGCAAGTGGAACTCTCAGATGACTGCTGGGAAAATTAACAGGGCACAGCCGCTTTGGAAAACAGTGTAGCAGCAGCTCCTCGTAGAGTTAAACATAACCTGTCACATGACCCAGCCATTCCATTGCTAGGTATTTACTATTTACCCAAGAGAAGCAAAAGTGTATGTTCAGATAGACTTGCATCCTAATGTCCACGGCAGCTTTCTTCATAACATTCCCAAACCAGAAATAACCCAATGTCCATCAACTGATGAGTCATAAAGAAATTGTGGTATTTCCACATAATGAAATATGGCTCAGCAATATAAAGGGATGAACTAATACAACGTGGGTGAATCTCAAAAGGAAGATACTGTAGAGATTACATTTACATGAAATTTTAGAAATGGCAACCTTAAAATGACAGCATGTAAATCAGTGGTTGTTAAGGGGCCAGGGATGGAGGGGGGGGGACTGGCTGCAGAGGGGAACGTTCTACATCTTGATTCAGGAGGTCTTCACATGAACGTATGTATTTGTAAAAACTCACTGAATTATGCATGTAAACTGGCGAATTTATTGTATGTAAATTATTCCACAGTAAGGCTGAGGGAAAAACAGGAGGAAAAACCCTCAAGGCCTTAGGTTCCTACTGTCAGCAAACTACCTCAGGGCAGCTGCAAGCTTAATACTTGGAATTCTGCTTCCTCTTCTTTGGGTCCTTAGGAATTTCTTTTTAATTTCTTATGATAAGTATTTAGTGTATTTCCTCCAGAATATTTGATGATTTGTTGCAGGAGTTCTTAAAATTTTTTAATAGCCTGTCTGCTGTATTGCTGCAAGCAAAAATCTCATTTTCTGTAAAAATTCGCTGGCTTTTAGTGCTTTAAATGAGACCTAGATAGTTTTATGCAAACTTTTAAAAACGTGGCAGTTCCTAAAAATTGCTCACCTTTATTAGGAGAAACTCCCTGTATTAAGGCTCAAAATTATTATTGCTTAAAGTATGGGAAATTATGTTATAAGTTACCAACTTAGAAATTAATGCTACATATTTTTTTCCACATTTAAATATATTACCAGATAGAGCAATGTGATATAGCATCTAAATAAAGAGTTGATATTAATGAAATTAATTTAGGATGTCAGATTTAGAAATCAGTAAAAGTTGCCTCCAATTTCATATTATATAAATACGGGGGCGGGGAGCGGTTAGGGGGGTCTTAAAGTGTTCATCTAACAAACCACAAAATGAATTCAGAATGTCCTATGTAGCAGGTGTTGTGCTGGGGATGGAGGACACATCAGTAAACAAAACTCACATCCCTTCTCACGTGAAACATAGCAGGGAGGAGAGACCCCATGCAGTAATTGCAAATAAGGGCTTTAATAATGTACAAATTGAAATGCAGGGGAATTACAGGGTGCTTTAACAGTATGTCATAGGGAGTCTAAAATATGCTGGGGAATTAGGGGATGTGACCGGAAGGAAGTTATGTTTGATCTGAAAGCTGTGGGATGAGAAGAAGTAAGCTAGACCTGGTGCAGAGGGCAGGAGACAGAGAGGTGGGTAAGGAGCATTTCAAGTGGATGGAACAGAATGGATAAGGTCGTGGAAAGGCCAGCACAGTATGTGAAGAGGGAACGTAGAAGAGAACACAGTGATTCCAGAAAGTTGCAAATTTGAGAAAAGAATAATGGAATACCGAGAAGCTTTCAACTTTTAAACACTCATTAAAGTCTTCAGCTGTGGTGTTTAGTTTTCTAGTTTGAACATCAACAGACTACCACTTAACAGAATTTGAAAACATAAATGAGATCCTAGACTAGTAAGAGGACACGGTAAAGTTGGTGAACTCCTAGTGGCTTGCACCTTCCTCTCCTCTCCTCTCCTCAGGCCCGATCCATCTATTGAGACTGCTTCCTAAATATGTTTCTTAAATCTAAATCTGCATCTTGTTCCTCTCTCATTTTAACACTTCTCAAATTGGGCTGTACTTAATACATTTTTCTCTTTTTTTAAGCATTTGTAAGGGACTTCCCTGGCGTTCTAGCGGTTAGCACTCGGCTCTCTCATCACTACCAGGGGCCCAGCCTCGATCACTGGTTGGGGAACTAAGATCCAGCAAGACACGCGGCGCGCCCGAAAAAAAAAAAAAATTCATAAGACCATGTATCACTGAATATAAATTTACGTGCAAAATATAGATCGCTAATAATCACTTTCCATGATTTCAAAAAGGTGACTCTGTGACATAATACTGAAAAGTTTCTATGTATGCAGAAGGAGATTGCCCATTACACTTTGAGCAACATAATTAAGGTAAAAAACTAGGAATTTCTCAGCATACATGCAGGTATTTCAGACAGAAGATACTGGTATGTCCCACACATGCTTAGTGAGGGACCACAGCTGATGAGACACCAAACATTAATTTGTATAAAGTTTACACCTAATTTTAGAGAAAGGATGTTTTAACTCATAGTTATATATAGTTATATGTTATAGTTATATGTAATTCAACTGAGTTTTAAAAAATCATTTCAATGAATGTATTCAAAAGCCTAAAGCCATCCAAACGGGAAAATGTCCAAGATATTAAACACGGACTATAAAACGTCATGTTTAGATGAAAGCAACTCAGAAGAATCTGAATTTAAGGCTCAGACCAAATATTGATTATGATAATGAAGCAAGAGCTTTGTAAATGTAAGTTAGAGTTCCTCAAATGAAAGGTCGCTACAAATTACTTTGGGTTCTCAGTGCAATGCAGAATTTGACTCAGTAGGTCAGGAGAGAGGCTGAAGATTTTGTATTTCTAATAAGATTGTAGATCCAGGACTAATTGGGCAAAGTATTAAACTAAACATTAGCGTGGTATCATCCCCCATCCCCCAATGCAGATACCAAATCGGACAGTCCTTAAATTGGACTTATTGAGCTTCTTATGTAAGACAGCCTTCAAGGGAAAAAATACATTCTCCCAAACCCCATTATGTCCCTCCATCTCTTCTGCCATCATAATTGGAGTCCCGCTTCCTGCGTTTCTTAGATTACTGCAGTAGTCTCCTAAACGGTTGCTCTCCCTCTAGGCCTGCCACCTCTCATTCATTCTCCATACCGAAGCGTTAAATCAAATCCTTCAAAAACCCAACTCTGGTCGATATTCTGCTGGGGCCTGGGTAAACTGATCTTCAGCCACTGTACCGCCGCCTCCCACACCTACACTACACTCCGCATGTCGGCCCTAGTGGACTTCGTCCCAGCGGCCTTCCTCTCCGGCCTTTGATTTTTTTTCATGCTAGGCCTTCTGCTTTACCCCTTCTTCCCTGGCTACCCGCCCCCATCACTCATCCTTCAGGACTCAGGTGAACGCCGTTTCCTCTACCCCAGATTCCTCAGATGCATGACAGCTCCCTTTTAGAACTTACTAGACACTGTTACTGCTTATCTGTCTCTCCTGCTCAGCTGTTAGTTGAGGAGAACAGTAATCATGCTTATACCTGTACTCTGCTTATGGCCAGTGCCTGCAACACTAACCGGCACCTAGTAAACACTTGAAGCGTCATTGTAAATGTATTCATCAGCATACATATAAGGTATGATAACCCTTGTCTAGAACGTATACTGATTGTATCTTTCCTCTGTCAACACATTCCTTCCATAGAAAGGATGTAGCAGGACTGACCAGACCACAGCTTCAACCTGATAAAATCTTACTTATCAGGAAACCTTGATTATAATCTATAATTTCATTATAATTTGATATTAATTTGGTCACCAGATAAATATTAACTACCACTTACTTTGAACAAATGCTAGGCACTAAGGGAAATAAACATTGGAAGAAAGATTGAAAACCAAAACCCTCAAAAACAGAAGTAATGGATATTAACTTCATATAAACAAGTAAGAGCTATGTAATTGGTGTGAAAATAAGAAATATAAACAAGGTACTATAAAGCAGCAAAGAGAGAATATAATTTGGCTTCTGTAATTGTGAAAAGTCTTTCCAAGGAAGGTACAGTGTCTTAGAGGATAAGCAGAAATTTTCCAGATGGAAGGGGAAGTCACTCTCAGCAAAAGAAAGTGTGCAAAAGCACGATTTAAGAGAGGCCAGTCCACAGAGACAATCAAGACACGTCTTTGAGGATTTCAACACCAAGCGAATTGAAGAGCTCTGCCCCATGATTTAATAAGTTGATTGCACTCCAAGTGCACAGCAATTTAAGTGAACCGAAGGATTATATCTACAAATTAGGACTTACTAGGCGCCAGTTAGTGTTCCAAAATATTCAGCCTTCCTATCACTCTAATACCCACCTTTCAACCTTCCTGGGTAACTAAAATTATGATTCTCTCCTTTTTCTTAACACCCATCTATAACGTATAATTCAAATAACATACATTCGGGATACTTATTGAATAAGCACGCTGGTTCTTAATTTCAAAATGCTGAGTTGAATACTTTGCATTAAAAATGTTTTTAATCGAATAATTTCTATTAGTGATTTAGTGGACTTCAGAGAAAAATAAGACATACATTCTATACAGTACCCATTCCTACATGTATTAGAAATAAATAAAAACCATGATAAAATGAGTATGGATTTTAAAAAATCCCCTCCCACCCCAATAAATCTGCACGTTCTCAGGGTCGCTACCGCTTTCTTCACTCTTTGAATGAGTAGTATAAACAACCTGACGTTTTCACTAGGGGAACCTTGGGATTATTAAAAAGTAAAAATTAAATCTATAATGTTATAGGAGCTCGAAAAGTGCTGTAGCTTGTAAAATTGACAAGGTTCTTTTTCTCTTTAATGCTTCTCCAAGTGCCTGTCAATGATGTAAAGCTGTGAGGAATGAGTAGCATGAAATGCAGCTCCAAAGGCTTGAAGTTCCATTTTTTAGGGAATGTATTACACGTTAAAACATTACATTACTAAGCGTTAAAGTAAAACAAACAAATATAGAACTACTTTTTCCAACTTAATAGTCCTTGGCTTTGCCTAGAATTTTCATACGGTTGACTTTACTTCTTCTTACTTCACCTTATGCATTCTTAGTGTTTCTATTTGACCTCTGTGCAGCTGTATTCACAGCGCACAGTACAAACAGGGCCACACCGGCTGCTGATGCCTTTGCGGTCAGTATAATACATTACCTTTCATCCCACTTACGGGAGAATTAAGGGGATGGAGTTAGCGAAAATTCCAGTTAACTACGGGTTTAATTATGTAGCTCCAAATCTCTCCAGGACTCCCCTCCCTTACCTTCTCAAGACCTTCAAGTTAATCAAAAGGGGCTGGTCTGTGGTTACCAACTACTAATTACCTAAGAGGGAAATTTCTTTTCTACTATTTCTAAGAGAATTAGAATAACAAATAATTGTTCTCTCTTCAATAACTTCAGTGAAGTCAAATTTGCTTTCTTTTTCCCCAAAGATTACGTTGTCAAAGTAGTACAGTGAGATTCTTTGTAAGTATAAATGTCTGGTGGCGTTATGTGTTGATTTCATTAGTTCCTGTTTAAGTTGTTAGATAAAAGTATAAAAAAAATTTGGATTCCAAATTTCCACTAGATAATATAAGACATCTTTTACTGTATTTTCAATAGAAACTTATACTTGGCACACTTAATGTATATCAGGAAATTTAAAATTTTAAAATCATCTAATTGGTATATATGTACACTAACATAAAGGAAAAAGGAGAGGGAGGGGAAAAAGAGACCGTGAGAAAAGAAGACGATTTTTTCTTCTCTCTTGCACAAAAAAGAAAATTTCAAAAACACTTCTTTTTAAAATTGGAAGTGAGTTTTTCAAAAGGGAAAATATGATCCTATGTTTTACAGGAAATCACATATCTTAATAAAATGTAAAATACGGGCATGTAAACCACAAGGTGGTGCTACAATTCCATGCTGATGCTGAATTTTTAGAAGTTTACTTGACAAAGTAGTTTCTTTTATAATCTCGATTCATAATTTTTTACAATTGAAAAAACTAAGCTAATTGGATTCATTAATTCTAGAAATATTTACTGAAACTACTAAAGTCAAAGTTGTATGCTAACTTCAAAAGTTCATAATTTTAAAGTATGATGACTACACATGTACCTGTAGTAGAATATTAAAAATGCCTTCTTAAAAGTTATCTCTACTTAGAATTTTAACTTACTGTTAATGTTCCATAGGTGACAAATATCAAATTACATTTATATAAGCATAGGAATAAATAAGAGAATTTATCTAGTATTTTAAAATGAATTTCATTTTTCTTTTAATTTAACTTCCTCTAAGACTTTTTCTCTCTCTAGAAAGATATATAACTTCCCATCATTTAAAAAAACAAGAAACAAAAAAACTCTCACTGTGTATCTTGTAATACAGGAATGGCCACCATCTGGGTCTGAGCTGCTGCTCTTAAAATGTGTTACAGAGTAGAGCACTAAAATACCCGGCACATTTTCACCATTGTCCAACCTGCTTTCAAATACAAAAGGAGAACCATGCCCTAACTTCCTCAACGTTAACTGAAAGCGTGTTGCTGCCTTTTGACTGAGCGTGAAATAGCTGTATTTTTGTTGTATTTCAATCTCAATGAGCATATTTAACTTTTTCATTGCAAGATATTCGTCAGTACAGACGGCAAGATGGTATGTATGAGAGCCTCCTGGAGACAATATGCAAGTCCCAGGTGGAGTGTTTCCAACAGGATGTAAACCATGGTCCTCAAGCCTGTACTTGAAAAAACTACTTAGCACGCTGCCAACAAATGTCAACACAAAAATACAGTGCTGGAATGACTTCACGCTGTAAAAGAAATGTACTGGCACCTAAGTTTTCCTAAGAATAGTAAAACTGTAAAGCGGTATAAGCACAGCACAAAAATATTTAAGTATTTATTCAACATTGAATGAAAAAGCTAATATACCAAATGGAATTCAAATTCTAATAAAAATATTACAGTATATTAAAACTGTATAGAGAACTCTATGTACAGGAGCCAAAGTCCTAGAGAGGTTCATGCAGAAAATTCTATAATTAGTGATTTGGACATTTCAGTAACTCTGCAGTTTCTTCAAACCTGGAATATAATACATAAATAATATATTAAGTAAATAACAAATTCATAGTGAGGCATAGGAACTAGGTTGCTGCAGTTATGCTTTTGAGCCTTAAATAAATTTCAGTGATTATTTATAGGTAGTTACTGTTAGTAAGTACACTATGGCCAGAAGGGGAGGAAAAACAACTGGAGTCAATTATGTGTCTTTAATTCTTGAAGCATAAGTTATTTCGGCGCATCTCAATTTCCAAAAAAAAAAAAATATATATAGTCTTTTAAAGTAGTAGGCTGCATGATAATCTTACACAATTTCATTTCATATTTTCTTTCAACTGTTCTTTAAAAAAATCATGTAATTTCATATTTGTACTAGATAAAAGTATCATATTTAGTACTACCATACCAACAATTTTCTGAAAAGGACTAGCAATACTTTCACAATACTTAAAATGTCTCCGAACCATCCATCTACATACACAATTTAATATTTTGATAAAGTAGTTATCAAAAATAGATAACTTCTTGATTATCAACCAAAAACATCACTGCACTCTTTAATCTCCAATTAATTCCATTAACAATGTTTTACATCACTTGTTGGAAACAAAAACAGTGACTTATCTCACAAACACATAACTGGAGGTGGATTTATTATCCACTGGAGTCTTGAAGGAAATTCCACACCTGATTGAGAGACCTTCAAGGTTTGAAACACACACGCACATTCTTTATATATCGTAATCCAACACAATTCCCTATAGAGAAATGAATTTCTGTTGCCCCTTTCTGTTACTTACATTTTTTTCATCCTTTCCATTTTCTGGATTGTTGTTTCCTTTAATTTAAAAAGCAACAAATTTAAGCCATTTCTCAAAGGAAACCATAATCAGAGATGGACCGTGAACATATAGAACACAGTCTAAAACATTGCATTAAGTACCGTTTATTTATCACAAAGAATTTTTATGAGATTAAGATTTACAGTTTCACTATTTTTCTTGCCCATGGCTTCTGCAACTAAATCTAATGCTTGCTTGTTCTCCTGACCTTACAGAGGAAATCACCTAAGTAGTTGCCAGTTCTTCTTACCTCAGAAATCTCTTTCAAACCACAGTAATTAACAGTTGAGGTTCTGGGAGTTGAATCGGATGATACCATACGATAACCAGAGGACAAAGGAATATTTGCTTGCCTTTCCTCTTTGCTTTTTCTATCTGTGGAGAAATTAATTTTTAGGTTACCTTTCCTTTCATAGTAGAGTCAAATATCTAAAATTTCATGTATAGAGGGAAGAAACATAAACCTCTCAATATAAAGTGCCTACTGGTATAGGTCTAGATGAGTTTTTAATATTCTTTTAGGATAATGACCTGCATATGGAGATCTGGATATTAAAAACTGGTCAATAGGGCTTCCCTGGTGGCGCAGTGGTTGAGAGTCCGCCTGCCGATGCAGGGGACGTGGGTTCGTGCCCCGGTCTGGGGGGATCCCACATGCCGCGGAGCGGCTGGGCCCGTGAGCCATGGCCGCTGAGCCTGCGCGTCTGGAGCCTGTGCTCCACAACGGGAGAGGTCACGGCAGTGAGAGGCCCGCGTAACGCAAAAAAAAAAAAAAAAAAAAAAAACTGGTCAATAAAGATCACAAAAAGTAACATTATCTTTATCATAATAGCAATCAATTGAATATGCAGGTTAATGTATTTTTAAATAAGCTACTGATCCGTGTATATTCTTTTCTTAAAATGGTGGCAACTATTATTAAAACTGACTATATGTACTTCCTAAAAATCAGGAAACATTCCACCCTAAGTTGATATGTATGGAAAAAAATTGCTTAAAATTCAGGTTCACAGATTTATTAAAGAACTGAACAACTTTCCATTTCTAGTATCCTGATATTATTCAACAAAATGATGGCAAGGCTTTCCTACCATCGAATTGGATATAGAACATCAGAGATAAAACAAGTTCCTGTCCAACCAATCTCATAAGCCCTATGTTTTTAGTCATGGTACACTTGGCTGCAAAAACAAGGCGAAAAAAAAAAAAAATCAGGTACCCATTTAAACTGGTTTACATAGTTTAACTGTAAGCCTACACAGACAACCTCAATCAGGGAACAAAGTGTTAGCACGTGAGGACTCTGGTCTCTCATGGAGCCACAGTCTCTCCTGTCTCCTTCTCTTGCCTGTTTGCTCCATTCCTCTACTTACTAATGGGCATGAACTTCACCAAAAGCATTCCCAACTTAACATGATCCTCAGATCAGACTGGTGAACTGTCACTCTCAACATCAAAAGGAATTCAAACCCTCAGCTTCCAGGTAGCATGGAGAGGTAAGGTGTAATGTGTCAGGCTTCATAAATTTGACTCAACTGATCAGGGTCAGATTATACATTTTTTTGAGACTAGGTATTCAACTCATTCATAATCTATAATCCATTTCAGATAGTGGTCTATCTGCTCATCATTCTTAAGTCCTAGCATAGGACTAATGTGTTAAAAGTATGTTCTGTAACCTGTTATTTAAAAAGTACTAAGCCCAAACAGGTGAAATCGAACTTGGAAAAGGCAATGTTTTGCAAATAGCAGACTTCAGTATTCTTTCAATGCATAAAAACTTGATTTCTACCATATACAGATAGATACTGGTGACAGAAGCACAGACGTTACGCTAGACAGACCATAAGATAAAGTTCTTGCTCTCAAGGATCTTAGAGTTGAGCTTTGAAATTTGTTGAGTAATGAATGAAGGATAAATGGAAAAAAGTCAACTTCTACCAAATCTGAAATTTGTAGTCTATAATAAATCTACTGCCAGAAGCAGCATCTCAAATAATTTTATTTAATAACCTAATTATTGAACTTGTTTTCTGTGCAATGAAACTGGCACATGCACTGAATATGTAGTGTTGAAGAGAAAACGTCAAAGCTAGTTTGCCTCTTTTCCAACATGTCCCATCATTCAACAGCTGTGTGGCCTTTGGCAATTATTTAATCTCCCTTCCTCATCTGTAAAATATGCGTTATAATAGCACTTATCTTGCTTTGAGAATTAAATGCTTTACTATCGCAGTTGGAACAGTGCAGGCCTGTAGTTACCACTACAATGTGTTGTTGTTAAATTGTTATACACATAGTAGCTGAAAGATTTAATGAGGTTAAACACCCACAGATTTAAAAAGTTAGCTTCATTATGAATTCTCAACTGGACAAAATATCTCTTCTGCAAATATGATTTAATTACAAGCACGACAACATTTAGACCTTTGTCTTTTCAAAAAGTGTAAGAATCAAAAAAATTAAAGCTTTAACTGAAAAGCAGCTCAGAAATCTTATCCCTGCTGCTCCGTCACAATGACAATGTCAGTAGCCTAGTGAGGTTAAGTGACACGGAGCAGATTTGTCCTAATTTTAGGTCCTTCTCATTTTATCACCATCAGTGAACTGTTGAAATGCAAGAGGTCTGTAACACTTTACAGGTTACTGACAAATGTGTTTTTTTTTCTCTTACATATATTATTTACATATGCAAAAGCTACTACTTAAGTTTAAATTAGAAACTTTGGAGGTCCATTTATTATTCTAAAGCACTTTGCAATTAAAAGAGTAAAACATCTCTAACAGTTTGCAATTTTGTACACTGGAATTTATTCAACTACTACATGTAAGACATGTAAGTTGGCTTTTCTAGCAATCCTTGACTTATGGTCTGTAAGTTTGATATTTTCTTTGTTCTTAGGAGCTTTGCAATTTCTAAAAAAATAAGGTTTGAGGATAATTAAAATGACCAAATACTATAAAAACATTTTTGTGAAAACTCCTTACCATATCACCAATTCCAGTACACCAAGAACTTACCCGGATTGAGATTATCCATGTCGCTACTAGAAGCACAGTCTTCACTCATCTCATTAAACTCTATATATTCATCATTCTGGAATGATATGGTTTAGTATTTAGAATAAAATAAAAAGGTATGTTCTCATTTTTATGCTCTTACTGCTAAGCATAAAATATATAGATGACATAATAAATACTTTTGATTATTTTATTTACAAGCAAAACATAAAATCCCTACATATAAAAAATGATCTCTTAAATGTGGAAGGAGAGAAAACTTGAATCTACTAACTTTCTAGGAAGGAAAGACAGGCTAGGACCAGAAATGACATAACTGTCTCTAAAAGCTCAGCTTACAAGTTTGTTAGATTATCTTATTTGATGAAGAGAAAAGCAATAGTCACAACAACCATCACCAAACAGGGTGTTCCTAAACAGGTCTTCATCCCAACTGAACACTTCCCATTACCTAAGTATTCTCTTATTTAACATTCCAAATAAGAAACTAATAATGAACAAAGGAATTACTTTATTGTATCTTGAGATATTCTATAAATGTAAAGGAAGAAAATACCTTTTTAGATAAAAGCATTTCTGTTTCAAGAAGAGTGACACGACTTAGAAGATCAGCCCAGGTTTTTTCATTCACCATCACTTTCCCTTTCATTTTTTCTTCCAAAGATTCTAATCTACTTTCTATGCAAGTCAGTTTCTTCAGCTTTTCTTGGCATTCAGCAAGCATAGTCTGTAGTGCAATAATCTCAGGATTGACTTCTGTATCCTAAAATGATTAGAAAGATTAAAAATATTACACAGATTAAAATTCCTGTAATTCAGTGTATTCCCATTTCCACATGTTGTTTCAATAGTTACAGCAGGCAGGAGAGCATGAGAGTTAAGAGCGCTACTTCTGGAGCAGGCACCTTGGACACTTAAACTAGCTCATGCGAGATGCCCGATGCCTCAATTTCCTTATCTAAAAAGAAAAAGATGACAAGAGTGCCAACTTCATTTGGGTCTTGTAAGATTAAATGGATTAATTTGTATAAAGCTCTTAGAACAGTATCAGTTTGTACAATAAAACTATAAGTGATTAGCTTCTTATAACTAGATCTAGCAGAAAGCTAAGAGGAAATGACCGAGAAATGAGATTGTTCCGTTTGCTATAAACGGGAAGTAAGCCTAATGGTCATCTGGTAGTTTTTTTTTGTTTTTGTTTTTGTTTTTTTGCAGTACGTGGGCCTCTCACTGTCGTGGCCTCTCCCGTTGCGGAGCACAGGCTCCGGACACGCAGGCTCAGCGGCCATGGCTCACAGGCCTAGCCGCTCCGCGGCATGTGGGATCCTCCCAGACCGGGGCACGAACCCGTGTCCCCTGCATCGGCAGGCGGACTCTCAACCACTGCGCCACCAGGGAAGCCCCATCTGGTAGTTTTTAAATGCCAACTGTATACCAAAATGTACAGAAGTCACAAGACATAGAAGACGGACAGAAAAAGAAGTTTTAACAGAAGCAGTAGAGACGAGACACTATAATGGGGTCTGTGGCAATAAAGTAATAGCAACGATATTCCGAGAGAAAGAGAGCAAAAGACAGCAAGGGCCCCAAAAGGAAACTGAAAAGGTGGTAATGCACCATTTTTTTCCATTCATCAATATGGGGAAGAGGTGATAAAGAACCTTCACTAAACAAAGTTGTATATCTCTATCTCTCATCAGATTGTCAATTCCTTGAAGTCAAGTCCTATGTCTTATTCATCTTTGCATTAACCATGACATCTCTCCTAGTACCCTAAATATAAGCAGCAAATAATATCTTTTGAATTATATTCAGTAAGACTTATTGATTCTTAAGTAATGGTAACAAAGGTAACATGTCATGATCAATAATTTAAAAGGCTAGAAACATTCCAAAGATTAGATGCGGAAATAATCATGTATATCAAAGCAAGAAATATCAGCATCTGTTAAAGAAGTCCCAGATTCTTACTTGCTGCTCACACTTAATTTCAGGAACCTGTAATTCAGGAATCTTTATTTCAGCAGCCTTTAAGTCACAAATATCAAATGCTTCATTAACATCTGTTACTGTATCTTCAGGAATGTTAGGACCATCTTCATTGTACAGGTGCCGGATCACCACAGCTTTCTTCTGCACAGAGAAAAACATGTCAGAGATGCTTCCCTGTTCTCCACAATTATTTTAAACATACACATAGTAATTTTTCAAAACAAACATCCTATCTTCCATTTAAGATTTACAGAAGTTTAAATTACCACATATGCATATACCAAATATTACAAACTTATTATTTTAGGTGTGATGATACAATTGTGGTCATGATTTTTAAAAAGCATTCTTATATTTTACAAAAGTATTGAAATATTTATTCAATGATGTCTGGGACTTGTTTCAAATGGTTTCAGGTTTGGGAGAAAAGATGTTGGGAAAAGTGGTTACAATTAAGAAGAAACAAGATTAGCGAAGAGTTGACAAATTGCTGAATCAGAGAATGGATACTTCTGTACAGGTTTGAAATGTTCCATAAGAAGAAGTTATTTTTAAAAGGTTAACACACTATTCACATGTAGATAATCAAGAACTGGCTTCATGAGTAGGACTCATTACAATTTTTTTTTTTTTGTATTAAACAAACCACAAAACATAAGACTGTCGATAACAATTCAAACTAAGGGAAAGTCCTGAGAGTAAGGGCACCAGGTCAAACCGCGTTTACGTAGGACTCTTCTGCCTACTTCCTTTTCTACGGGCAATCCACGTATGAACATGAACTCAGCACATGTGACACAGAAGTCACAACTACCACCCCAGAGAAGGCACTGGGGAGGAGACAACTTGCTTCAGTATTGACTCAGTTTTTCATGTAAACAAAGGAATGCACTTACTACTCCAACTTTTCTAAACTGGAATACTTTTAATAACTATTCAAATTTCTGAGAATTAAGAATTTGATGTAATTTACAAAATTCTGATGGATAACAAAGGAAACTTTATCTTACGAAAATTAAAAAGTCTAATGTCTTCAAATTTTGTATCTTTCTTTGTTAGGACAATTTAGATCACCCCTCAGCCCCCATACTGAAATAGAAGATTGAAAAATGCATCCAGTTCTATCAACTCATACTTAGTAAGTCCTTACAGTGGACCTAATCCTGTGCTAAGCACAATGAATATAAAAAAATCAGTGTAAGAAAATCCCTGTTTAGACAAATTCTAGTTGGGAAAGGATACAAGACACTTACATTCCTTTTCATATTGCCCTCATCACCTGGAGCAAAACAGGCATATTTTTTTTTAAAGTTACTGACATAAGAGCCTTTTTCTTACAGTTAAATGTCACTACTTTTTATAATGGCATAAAGTATAAATATCTTCACAGATTCTGTTTATATAATTCATATTTTGAATTGGGGAAAAATAATTCCCTAGATTTTACTTCAGCCAAAAAATACCCACATTCCTTTATCTAATGACACATCGGTTATTCATCTGGTAGTCTATCCTTCAATCTCAAAGGGCTTGCCCAAGGTGGAAGACAGCTGAAAGTATATTTACCATTATAAAATAATATTTTGGCTTCATTTTCCCTTGGAGATGGAAAAACTATCCCTAAAGGCATTGGACTCATTCAGCCACAGGTGCTTGAAGCAGACAAAGGCAGGGAAGATATCTACCAACAAAGAGAAAATATTCAAAACACTACCCCAAAACCAGATTATAGATTTAAGGAACTGTCAATCATTGGATAATTCACAGTCCTGGTATAGAAATATGAATGTACGTAAATCATGACCTATCACTGTAAGTAAAGGGAGGGTCTTTAGGAAGACTAGATATGTAATTAAGTGCAAATGTTCATGATCGCAAGAGGCAGAATTAAAGATTAGAAATATAAAGAGAAAGGCTGTTCAGTTGTACGTTTCTACCCTCTTCTTATAACTTTAGGAATGTTCCCAGATAATATGTGATATGCACTGTTAAAAATCCTTACACTCTAATGTCTAAGCAGAATGTTTTACCAGATGCTAGTCAGAAAAGTGAACCTTATACGTTGGATTGACTAGGTAGGTAACTCTTAACACTACACAACGCATTCTCTTTGTATTTTCCCACCTTTCCCGAAGTCATAAACCTGCCAGTGACGTCAATGCCCACAGGTTCAGTTGATGTCTTCTCAGCGCTTGAACAAGGTTCTGACTTAGCAGAACTGATTTTTTTTCTTTGTTGTGATGGAGCCTAAAAAAAAGGTATTAAGATGTCATAAATTATGTGGGAAAGCATGATGTATATATTAAATTCCTCTATCACTTAAATTTTCATACGAAATGTGACTGCCAAATAATGCCGAGTCTAATGAGACTACACGTCTCTTGAAAGTTACAAAGTGATGAAAATGTATTATGTTTGAACTATTAGTTTAGGACTAGTAGCTCCAAGTCACAAATGTGCAAAAACAAGTCACTAGTATTTAAAGCAAACATCAGGCATTGTAAGGTTATCCAGACCTGTGAATAGTGCAGTAATTGCACTATGCATTAATTTGCTGACTAGGGTATTGACTTTTTAACATTAAAATATAGCAACTTAGCCTAAGTTAAAATCTATTAATAAAATTACCTTCTCAAGACCACTCAACTCCTTGTGCTTTTTCATCACACAATTCAAAATATCACATATAATTTGGATTTTCCATTCTGCAAATCCACATTGGAGAAACTGCTTTTTCGTCAAGATTGGTTTATAATTAAATTGATCACGAAGAAGCTGTAAAGAGGAAACAGATCAATGAAATAATTGGGAGCAGTTTCTTTCAAAAATCCAAAATTATAAATGACCACCTGGTCAGGGATGTACTGCCATTTTTGAGAGGCGAGAGGGGAGGATTAAGCCATTATATATAGGGCACTAAAGAAACCTGTAGGGGTGCTGTGAGTCCTGACCAGGTAGGAGAACAGGTAGGAAACAGTTAGCTAGGGATGTATCAGAGTATAGATAGCTGTCCAGAGAGATGAAGAAATATATAAAAAGTTCAAATATCCTCATAGGTACTAAAAAAAAAAAAAAAAAAAACTCCTTAGCTCGCTGAACAAGATTACTATAGCAGATATCAGAAAACCACGGTTCTATTTGTTTATAGAAATCATGACTTGATTTTTAGACAAGTTGGTAGGCTACTGAGTTTCAATTTCTCATGTATAAAATGAGAGATACACATTAAACCAGTAATTTTCAAAACCTACTCTGTGGACCCTGGGATTTCCTAGAAGTGCCTCTCAGGCTTCCATGGAAGCTTTCTGGGGTGAGAGACAAAGAAAGGGAAGATTAAACAGAGACTATATTTAAAGGCTATCATTTCATCAAACTCTACCTAAAAAAGAAAAAAATCAAGATTTGATTTGATAAATGGGCTTTACTATTTTTTTAAAAAGGTTAAGAAAACCACAGTACGTGAACAAAAATTAATGATACAAAGTAGGGTTCTGAAAAATCAAACATGAGATTAAGTTCAGGATACATATAGTACAAGTGCAGGTACTAGAGTAGATAATAAGACATGGTTTCAGACCTCAAGGAACACAAGTTGTTCCAACATAAGTTGTAGTCCCTTCTTATAAACAACTAAATTAACTCACAATTTTCTGAACCACAAACTTTACTCACTAAAACCACATTTCTCTCTAACTTCTGCCAGTATACCAAATTTTACTAAAATTTGATATAAAAAAGGCAAATGATAACCAGTGACAATTACCAGTCCTCATATTCATTAGAGTATGACACATACAGCAAACTTGAATTGCATCTTGATTATAACAGGGACTGCATTTACAGGAGATAAATGCATCTGAAAATACTCTGTCAACTATGTATGCGGCATATATTTGAGTTATAATAACATTAATCTTAAGAAAACCATTCAATGACTTCTAAAAGAATTATTGTTTCATAAATTCAAAGTACCTTGTAGACAGTATCTATGAAGCGTAAGTCATTCTTTGCTATGAGCTCTACATTGGAGTCCACCAGAAGTTCTGCTACATAAGGTGAATATGAGGTAAGGGAATAGCTGATGATGGGCAGAGAGGCTGCTGTGTCTCCCCTTACCAAACTGTTAGGAAAAACAGAAAAAGATTTTTAATAAGCTTAATGCCACGAAGTTGGATAATCAGGGAAATAAAAGAAATGCTGTCCAAAACTCATAATTTAACACAATAGCCATAATAATTAGGCGATGCACAAGACCCTTTAGATTCCATCCCCTACTCTAAACCAGTGTAGGCAAATTAACTATGAAACAAAAACTCTTTAGTACCAACAGTCTATTTACCACAGTATTTATTGATTTTCCAAAGCTTAGCCTTACTCGATCTAGTCCATTTTCTCCTACTAATAAAGCAAATGTACGGTCTTACAGTACACAAGTAGGCTTTACGGTTTTGCGAACACTTCTCACATTATCTCACTTGCTCTTTATCACAAAGCTGCAAAGGGAAAATATTAGGAATTCTAAGTTACAGATGAGGAAAACAGGGCTGGAAAAGCTATCAACTGTGACCAGGCTGACCAGTTTACTATCTTCCCCTGACATCAGGCCCATTTGGAATCTACCTTATTAGCTTACGCTAATTCCTCCAGCCCAGAAAGGTATCCTACTCTTGTTATCTGTCATTCATTCTTTGTGCATCATCAGTCAAATCTCAAGCCTCCCATGAAGCCATCTTTCTGATCCACAAGGATCTCTCTCAGAACAACTCCCCAGGTGTTCAGGATCTGACACCTGATGCTCTGCCTTGTACTGTTGTCTAACTGTCTCCACACACAGATCTTGTTTCTCAAGAAGTGCCTTCACTGATTCTCTCACAACAAGGCACAGAAAGTATTTGTTCAACTGATGTGATAATGTACTTACTTAGAACATTTGTTTTCCACAAAATTCAAACACATACATAAATCTCCCCATCCCTGCCCAATTTTTTTCAATAAGGCAGAGAACAAATATGATAAGATTATATTTTGTTTTTTGCAGGACAAACATAAATTGTCTCTCTTTTATGTTCGTGGGTAAAATTATAATTTACCCAGTGAGAAAACTGCTCTAGCAACCTTGTCTCTCTGTAAGACAGTTCAAAACAGGAACTGAAAAAGTACTTTTTTAGAGCAAAATGTGTCCATTTTATCCACATTATGAATAGAAAACAGTCAGGTCTGCATTTAATACCTCTTAAGTTAAACAATCTCAAAAATCTTGGTTACCTAGTTTCTAAGGACTTAGACTAGAAACAGTAAGAGAAACAGACATTATAAATTGACAGGCCAACACGAAAAACAGCAGATGTCAGGAAAAAATTTTAAAATGGCAAAAAGTATACAGAATCAAAATACGCGGAGTGTGTATCTGTACGTGTATGTGTGCATGTCGGATCGGGGAGCGCAACCTGAAGCAGCAGCAAGTAGCACTACCCGTCTCAATAAACCCTGCAGACATTACTGTCTTATAAGATAATCTAAACTTGCTCTTAATGATACTCTTGGGTCAATAAGAAAATCAAATGTTTGAATGCTGTATTCAGAAGACAGGAGAATCATCAGTATATTTTAGAATTATTCCTATCCAAAATGTCTGTTAAAATGTTAATACTTAAAGTGGGAAGAAGAAAACTTGGCTACTCAAACTGACTGAGCCCCTGCCAGTCTGGATAGTAGAGATTTCCCTGTTTTGAGGACCCAGTATATGACTGGTACACACTGTGGGAGCAGACTAGGGAATGCCTTCTGCTTCTCACATATGATGCTCGTAATAACAGTCATCAGAGCTACACCTTCCCTAGTCTCCTCAGCATCTGTTCACTCGCAGCCTTCTCTTGGTTAGCTTTCCCTAGTTTACAAGACTATCTAGGATTCTACTGCGTTAAACCAACCCAGTTTCCCTCACTTCTTGAACATATGCCTAATCTGGACTTGTCCCTCGACACGGTCATTGAATAAATGTCTAATTAGCTTCTAAGATGTGCCAGGCAGTTCTAGATGTGGGGGGCTGCAGTGAACTAAACAAAACGCCCCAGATGTCAGGCTGCAATCTAGGGGGGGGAAACATTTAACCAGTCAGCCATCCCAGGGAGGAAGAAAAAGAGGTATTAAACGATAAGAGGATGATGGGAGTACTGTATTAGGTTGGCAGAATTAGAGAAGAAATGTACCTTGTGACATTCTACAAAGGCGAGTAAGTCACATTTGGAAAGTGGAAACTAAAGCTAAAGGTTTAAGTGAGATAGCTTAATAACAATCTTCAAGCATGGTATAAATTGTCATAAGAAATCTATTAACTAGAATCTCCCAAATCAAAAAGGAATACCACCCAGCTAAGTGTGCGAGGGTGGTAAATTACAGAACTAACGAAATCCATTACACTTCCGTGAGATTAAACGTTGTACAGAGACCACACCTGATTCTAACAATATTGTGCTTCTACTTCTAAAAGTTGTTTTAAATCTCCTGAGTTGGAATTTTTCATTAATTCCTACTTAGAAACAAACTCCTAACTGCTTTCTAAAAATCTCTTAGTCATTTCAAGGAAAAAAATTTAAAGGACCCAGATAAAATCTAGATTTTTATTTAGATACTCCCCTCATGTCAAGCATTACCTCACATCATTACTGAAAATAATACAAAGAAGTTTGATATTGTAGCTCACCCTACACAATCCACCTCTCTAGGATAATTTAGCGAGCGAAGCACTTGTTCTAGGTTCCGTAAGCTTCTTTTTAAGTCACCTGTTGCCATTATTTAACATTTGATTCAGCTCCAGCTTTGGAAATTATCTAATTTTTCACCTAAAAAAAAAAAAATCCATGAAACACTGCTCAACTCTTTGTATCTTTGAAGCTTCTCTAATATCTTTTGTTCAATCTCATACACACTTACCATATTTATCTTAGCTATTTCTCCCCTAATTCATCTTCCCTACTGGTGTAGTACTGTCTTGTATCTTCCATATATTCCTGAATGTCAGGTGTACTTTTCCCCCTCAATATTTTTTCACTAAAAAAATAAGTTTGCCTTATGTTCATCTTCTAACAGTGTGTCTGATATTATATGACACTCTCCCAAATACTTAATGGTACAACAAAGTACAATTTGGGAAGACATATCACCCTAAAATAATCTCCACCAATGAGTATTGTGGATGCTTATAAAGGGTACATAATAAAAATCAGTAAGAAATGGAGACTAAGAAATTTAGCACAGATTTGGTCAGTATTCCCAGGGTTCTGAACTTACATAGTTGTAAATCAGATCGTTTGCTTAAAAAAAAAAAATAGATAAGTTAAAACAAATTCAGAATTCAGCTGGTTAAATATGGAAGCTGGTTAAATGCATGTTACCTTCATTCCCTTTTCTAAACACCACTAAAATGAAAGTAAATGATTAGAAACCATATATACTCATCAGGGTAAAGAAAACTAGAGGGGATTCCACATGACAAAGGATGTGTCAACAAAATTCTGGAAGATGGAAAACGGATGGATGGGTGATAACCAACCTAGCAGAGCAAAGGTAGGTCAATCCCATCCTCCTGTTTAGAAGGAAGCCAACAACAGCAACAGGTTCAGAAATGAGGGGACCTGATACTTCTGAAAGGCTGAAGGGTAAGGCCATGGCCTTGAAATAAGAACGATTATTTGGAAGTCCGTATAAGAAGGTGCTAAACCCTAGATTTTTACTTTCCCTCTGCTTCCCCTCCCACCCCCAACCCCCAGACACATATAACTTGCTCAGCTATAGGCAACTACCTCTGATTCCCCAGGTTTAGCAATGAGTTTTTAGAAAATATCAGCACAACCCATAAAAAAATTGACTTGGAATTCATTAAGATTAAACTTCTGTTCTACAAAATACACTGTTAAGAAAATGAAAAGACAGGCTGCAGACAGAATATTTATAAAACACGTACTGGATAAAAGACTTGTTTCCAAAGTATACAAAGAATTCTTAAATGTAAGAGTAAGAAAACAAACAACCCAATTTAAAAATGGGCAATATCTGAAAATCTCATTAAAGAAGATACACAGATGGCAAATAAGCATATAAGATGCTCAACATCAAATGTCTTTAAGTAATTACAAATTTAAAAAATGATACCACTGCATATCTATCACAATGGTTAGAATCCAAAAAACTGACAGTACCAAATGCTAATGAGCATACGGAGCAACAGGAACTCTCATTTTTGGTGGGTGGGAACGCGAATCACATAGCCATTTTGGAAGACAGTTTGGCAGACTCTTACAAGGCTAAACACCATACAATCAGCAATCGTGCTTAGAGTTATTTACCCAAGTGACTTGAAAATTTAATGCACATACAAGATCCTGCACGCGAATGTTTACAGCAGCTCTGCTCCTAATCACCCAAAACTGTAAGCAGTCAGGATGTCCTTCAATAGCCAAATGAGTTTAAAAAGTTAACACATCCATACAACAGGACATTATTCAGCAATAAAGAAAGAGCTATGAAGCCACAAAAAGACATGAATGAACCTTAATGCATATTGCTAAGTAAAAGGAACCAGTCTGAAAAGGGTACATATTGTTTGGTTTCCATTTTATGATACTCTGGAAGAGGCAAAACTGTAGAGACAATAAAAACTACAGAGATCACGGCTGCAAGGATTCAGAGGTAAGAGGGAGGGTCACATACAGGTAATGTGCAAAGCTACCTCACAGAGCGGGTGGATAGAAAAGCTGCTAAGTAACTTTGGGAATGAGTGGAGCCTGTGAGACTAAAGGCAAAATGAGCTGCACAGAAACACTGTACTCCAGTGTATAAAGTTGTTTCCCATGTACATATGAGTTAATTCCACATATATGCTGGAATTGAACAATTAAGCAAATGGATGGCTAACTAGTAGAAGCCAGGATTCGCACTGCTGGAGTGAGAATTTACAGATAAGCAAGGGGAGGGGACTGGAATGAGCCACGCCTCATGGTTTAGTTAGACATGCAAGTATGAACTCATGTTTAGCTTAATATAGATGCAGAATATGTGTAATGCTGGACTCCTGGAGAAATGGCCAATTCTAGGACTGGGTCAGGAAATATGAGATGAGCCTGAGGCATTATATAATTCTAGAAAGTAAGAAATTACACACAAAACAAACAAACCAATCCCACACGTATGTCATAGGGACACAGGAATCAAATGAAGCAGCTTCCAGTGGTCAAAGCTGAAACAATTTGAACAGCAAAAACAACAAAATCAGGCATTTGATAAAATTCAACATTTAGGATATAATTCTTCGTATGTTAGGAATAGAAGGGAACTGCCTGCAGTTATCTGCAGGATATCTACAAAAAATTTACTGCAAACATCATATGTAAAGGTGAAATATTGAAAGCTTTCTTCCTGAGACTGGGAAAAGGCAAGCTTATCCACGCTCACCATTTCTATTCAATACTGTACTAGAGGTCTTAGACAGTACAAAAATACAAGAAAAAGAAATAAAAGGAATAAAGACTAAAAAGGAAGAAATAAAAATGTCATTAGTCACAGACAACATAATTGCATTTGAAAAAATCCAAAAGAAATCAAATGGATTTAGCACGGCTGCTGGATAGCAGGCCAATATACAAGTATCAATTGTATTTCTCTGTACTACCCAAATAATTTCTAAATTATGTTTAAATATGTTAAAAAATATATGTGTAAATAATTCACTAGCCTCCAATATCATAAACATGTGAATAAGTCTAAAACGGATCTGTAAGACCTCAAAACAAAAAACCCAGAAAACTTCATTGAGATAAATTAAAGAAGCCCTAAATAAGAGGTCTACATCTTGAGCAAGGATTTAAAGACTCAGTAAGTCGATCCATAATTCAATGTATTCCCTCCATGCCATCCCTCCCCAAAACTCCCTGCAGTTTTTTAAAGGTGGAAATTGACAAGCTGATTCCAAAATTTGCATAGATATGCAAAAGATAAACAATAAATAACACAATGCTGAAGAAGATCAAAATTGGAAAATTCAACCACTGGATAATGAGATTCATTATAAACTTAAATTAAGAATTATTGAAAATATCTGCAAACAGAACAATGGAATGGAATAACGTACAGAAATAGACCATGCATACAATGACACTAGACTTATGACAAAGTTGATGCAGAGTAACCCTGGAAAATGGATGCTCTTTTTCAAGAAATGGTACTGTGTCAACTGAATATCCAAATGGGATAAATAAATCCTGACCCCCTGATGTAAAGGGTACCTCACATCCTTCATAATTAATTCCAGGTTTGTTGTTGAAGATCTACATGTAAAATGTAAGACAAATAGGCTTTCTGGAGATCACAGAGTAGAATATCTTTATGATCTTCAGGCAGAAAAAGATTTCTTGTCTTATAACTGATAAAATGAACCACATTAAACTTACTAACTTCTGTTCATCAAAAGATACCCTTAAGAGAGTGGAAAGAAAAGCCACTGAGTGGAAGTTGATACTGTTAATATATACAACCAACAAAAAGATTCATAGCTAAAAGAAAATCCTACAAAGTAATAAGAAAAAGAAAGACAACTCCATAGAAAAATGATAAAGAGATCTGAACAGGAACTTTACAAAAGAGTAAATGTGAAAAGATACGCAACCTCATTAATCATTAGGAAATCACAAAGTAAATCCAAAATGTGAGGTTGCAGAGCATTTGAAACAAACCACAATGGTGTGAAAGGGTAAATTAGTAAAATTACTTTGGGAAACTTATTAGTGATACCTACTAACATACTCAGGGCCCATGAAACAGGAATATGATACCAATGAATACAAATAACAGAATACGTATGTACATTTATGTGCACCAAAAGACATGAACAATATTTGGGATTTTAAATTAAATGGTTCATTTTTTTAAATCTCAAAGAAAATGATACCATGGAATTATATTTTTAAATGACTCATTTTATTGCATGGTGTAGGGCTTTCACTAGATTCTCAAAGGAGGTTATTCCCAAGGGAGCTTCCTAAACTAAACAGGTAAATAAATGGTTAAGGACTTTTGCTAGAAAGAGACAAGGGGCTTCTAAACTGTAAGTCAATCAGCCAGTGAGGCAAAGCTCAATAACACACTTAAAAATAGCTAGTATTTGTAACTGTCCATGGACACTTCATAGAAGGAGAATAATATAAAACAATACCTTGAGTATTGAATTCTCTGGGAATGAAGCTCCTCTAAAATGAGTTCACTGACATTAAAAACAAAAGAGAACAACACATAAATCAGGTGAGTAGAGTTAGTACGGTCATTTCCCCCTAGTCAACATCCCGGCAGCTGCCTAGGATACAAATCACCTTCTTACACACCTTCCCTATATCTACACATAACCAGAGGTAGGCTAGCAATTTGCAAAATCCTAAATTTAGTAAGCTTTCTATTTTAAGCCACTGGCCACCCAGCTCTGTACCCTTTCCTCCTCGTAAAGAACATAGAATCTTCCTGTTCCCAGCTTCCTTTCCTTTATCAACACGGTAAAGAACACGTTATTGAATATACTTTTAAATGCTCACGTGTGGGTTTTAGTCAATATTTTTCAGCCAACCAATTACTTCAACTGAACACATTTTTAGGCAGAGGGAATTTCTAGTGTCAAATGGGAGGGAACTAGAGAAAAGAGGAAGTGATCCTAAAAATCACATTCTACAATATACTGGCCAAGAAGGGTAAACCTTCTTTAACATCTTTTAGGATACCTGGGGGATTTATGTGCATATGGAAGCGGTTGAAGATGACTTCCCAAGACCAGCCTTTATTTTCCTGGGAAAGACAAGGTGGGAACTAATCCGGCTGTTGAATGCAAAAAAAGATATATTCTTGGGTGTTGCCCCTGGCCAATATAGTAGGTGTTAGCTCGTTTTAAGTTCCAGACCCACGTATTGTAACACAATTCTTCTAGGGGGACCTTTTCTCCTAAGACATTCTATAACTTTTATCTCTTCCCACAGACTTCCTTTAATCCTTTCAGATGTATGTTCCATCTTTGCGGTTCATGGAATTTTTGTTTCATTTAACACTTTATGGTATCTTTCCGTCCTTCCTTTCTCTGAAGTCCTGTAACATATACCAATGTCTCACTATTTCTACCTTTGGTAATGGAATTTCTGTCAACAAAGTATGTCCCTGGAACACATCCTCTTCAGTACCAGCAGAATAAATATCTTGAAGAAGAGTAAGATACAGGTACAGCTGGGATCTGTAGGTGAAGGAGATAAGTGATAAACAGGATAGAAAAAAACAAAGGGGTTAAAACATTTTTGAGTATTATAGAAAAAAATTACAGCTACTGCTCTACACTTTCACGAAAGGCTTTACTTTACTATTACAAAACTGAAAAAAACCCTAGAAATTAAGACATTAAAAAAAAAGCTAATTTAGGACTTGTGCACATTTTAACATAGTAGTTTCAGACATGAAAAGTAACTTTTTAAGAAATCGCTTAACATTTTCGCATTATAACCCTTATAAAAAGAAATTAAAAGACAAAAGCATATATCACTCAGCTTGTAGCACAGATTCAACCATTAAGATGGTCTCAATATTGCTTCCTAGCTTCCTCCAGAGAGTTCTCTGCTACTAGTTAGGTCTGCCCCACTGAATTTATTACAGGAGACATCGTGGAAATGATATAAAATAGCATTTTTAAGATTTTTAATCTAGTTGAATCTCACTGTTGTTAGAGGTCATTAAATGATGCCTCCCAATGGAATGCCATTGAATTCAGTGATTTTTGTTCAGAATGAAGCAACTACACCGACTGGTGTAAAGATGACGGTCGATGGCTAAGAGTTTGTGACAGCTCATAACGCTAAATATTATCTATCAAAAACAGAGGAGAGGGCTTCCCTGGTGGCGCAGTGGTTGAGAGTCCGCCTGCCGATGCAGGGGACACGGGTTCGTGCCCCGGTCCGGGAGGATCCCACATGCCGCGGAGGGGCTGGGCCCGTGAGCCATGGCCGCTGAGCCTGCGCGTCCGGAGCCTGTGCTCCGCAACGGGAGAGGCCACAACAGTGAGAGGCCCGCGTACCAAAAAAAAAAAAAAAAAAAAAAAAAAAAAAAAAATAGAGGAGAAAATTGGGGAAAACGGGGAGTAAGGGTCAAGTATATAACTCTGTAGGACTGCTGTGTTCATATATAAAACCGTTAAAAGGTTTGTGGATACTTTTGGAAAAACAGTCTACTACAGCCCTAATTCCGGAATCCAAATTTCAAGATTGATTTTGTTTTTTACGGTAAGGGAAAAAGCTACAGTCCTGTAGGAAAGTGGAGAAACACTGAAACACTAGGGAAATGTAAAGCAAGGAAAACATCAACTATTCTCAGCTCTTGCTTCTCATCAGTATTTCCGAGAAGCCGGACTGCCCCTGAGCTCAGAGGCTCCAACAGCAGAAATCGGTCCGTCTAGGACTTCCCACCCTAAGTTACAACCTGATCTGAGAAGATGAGCTCTTCCCATTTCTTCGTTATCAAAAGGATATCCCAGTCGGGTTCATGGGCAAGGTACGTCTAGCGCTCTCCTCCCCTGCACTTGATTTAAAAGGATGAAAAGGCAGCCCTGGTCACTCGCCCCAGCCGGGGCCTCGGTTAGGGCAGCGGAGAGAGGCGACCCCGGCCCATCCCGGGGCGCAGCCCCGCCTGCACCCCCGCGCTCACCCAGCAGCGGCCGAGCAAAGAACGGGCTCCAAAGGCCTCCGGACCCGCACAACGGGCAGAAGGGGTGGTAGCATGTGCAATCCCAGAGCCCCGGGAGCCCAGCCTCCAGCAACGACTCCCTGCGGCCCGACGCCGACGCCGGGACGCGCTTCTCCCGCCGACCGTTTGTATTCTGAGCAGCGGGTGGAAGCCCGCCACGCACCGCGGCAGGACCTTCCAAGCTGCCGGCTCCCCTGCGCTCCTGGATTCCCCGCTGCAGATTCCACAGCACGTTCGTACAGAGGCCTGGGAAGACTGACCCTGCCGAGAGTCTTTTCTACGTCCAGTCCGATCCCAAGGTGCAGATTCGAAGTCTGCCTGGTTCTGAGGCTCAGAGGGGCTCGGACTGCGAAGTGAGAGACCGGGACTCTGTGGCGAATCGTAGATCGAGGGGATAAAAATACTTCTTCTTGAAGCGCCCCCGAATACGGACGTCACTTCCGGCAACAATAGGAAACGTCAAAACTCGGAGAGTCGGCCGCTCAGGCTGCTGCAGCCTGGGGCACGCTGAATTCGGAGGGATCAGGTGCTGTTTCTGGAATTCTCCCCGACCTCACCTCCACCAGCGTGAACAAATAAAGTTTGAACCGGCTTCTCCATGGCCTGGGCACCCCTTCCCGGCTGAGCCATTTTCTTTTTGGCTGAAAGCCCCCGCCCAGAGGCCGATTCGTCGCGGCGGCGGTGGGGAATCGCAGGTCGCTCAGGTAAGGGTGTCACCCTAGATATTTCAGAGTTCTTGCCTCTCTTCCCTGTACACCCCTACTTTTCTCCTCGGAAATGATGACCACCGGTGCTCCAGTTGGCAGAAACTTGCCAACCAGCGAGACTTTGGGGCCAATGGCTGTGCGAAGCACCTTGAGTGACAGCGGTGTTGGCTAATTAAAATGAGGAATCCGTGTCAGGAGGCGGGAGTAGGTGTGCTCCTTGTGTTCCTGGGTGACTGGGGACCCCTAGGTCAGCTTGGGACCCCAGGTAGGAACCGGCTTCACTCTGAAATAAAGCCGGGAAACAGCAGAGGTTACGCTCTTCTAAGCCCAGGTGTTGCTTTCCAAGTAGAATGTGTTTTTGGTGCATAGGCAGAGTTTTTGGCTCTTAACATACTTTTTACAGTAACGTGAATGCAAACACATCCAGTTAAGGTCACGATGGATTGCCAGTTGCTACAGCTGTTAAACTTTGGTTATAAACTCGGCAGATTCTTAACTTGTCTCTTGCTTGTTTCTCTGTGACTAGGCTCTAGTTTCTTATATGGTGGGTGCTCACTTAATTATTATTAAAATTGGGTGAAATCACAAATGGATCCCAATCCTCAGTCGTTTAAGGGTTTTGTTTTGTTTTTAGGTTCTGTATGTATTTAGTAATTTAATAATTGAATCTACTTCTTTTAACAAGTGGAGTCTTTATTTTCAAGGATCCCAGGTATTTCCATATCAATAGATTATGACCTTTATTACTGCAAAGTGAAGCTAATTTATGTTTTCCATTTCAGCTTTCCATATATTTTTTTAATGTTGCAGCTGGTGACCATATTTCTGGGATAGGGAGAATTTTTACCCCCTAAGAAAATGGTTCACAAACTTGAGCAGATATCAGAATTAAGAATAAATTTTATTCTCTTTTCGGGTTGAGTAGGAAACTCGCCATTTTTATCCAGTTAACTTGACAGTTTGTCTGAGATACTGTATACAGTATGGCAGCTGACTTTCGCTCAAGTGAGCAATCCAAGAGAGAGCACCCAAGACTCTCTCTAGTCTTCTATAAGCTAATCTCAGAAGGGGCATTCCATCACTACTGCCATATTCTGTTGATAGGAGTCAATAAATCCAACTCAGTCCCTGTGGAGAGGATTACACAAGGGCGTGAGTCCCAAGACGCAAGGGTCTATGGGAGCCATCTTAGAGGCGGCCTAACACAGACACCCTGGCTAATAACTTTTAGGAGTTAATAGATAGAAATAACTGAGCAAAAATATGCCTGATTGTAATGAAATAGACAAACTTATACATGGATTTTATTTCTTGGAAAGTTTTTTTTTTTTTTTTTCCTGGGGCGGGTCTTTTTTTTTTCACTAAATGCCTGAAGAGAGGCTTATTATTTTTCTTGGAAAGCTTTGCTTGAGGAATGACATGTGTGAGAGGAAGGTTTGTGTTTTTAAGGTGTATGTGAACAGAGCATATCACAACTGGAGACTGTGTATTCCTTACCCATTGCCATTTTATATGGTTGAAATGGTTTCAAAATAAACATGAGCGAAGATAGCTTTAAAGGTGGAAAGAAGTTAGGAAAGGCTAGAGGTAAGCCTTTCTAGTGTAGAAAGAATGTGGCAGTCTCTATGTTGGTATGAGAGCAAATAGGAGTGGGAGAGGTCTGTCTGAGAACAGAAATGTGTTTGTGTGTTTGTTTTTAAGCATTATTAGATGTCAGGTACCACCTTCTTTCAGCATTACCTGGCCGCACATCACCAGCACAGCTTTTGTCAGTGAACCAAATGAGCTTATTGGAAATGAAAGGTACGGGCTTCCGGGTTTATTGTGACACTGTTTTGGCCTTGACCCACTGTAAAATTGCCTATGCTTCTTCCAGGTTTGAAAGATGTTGTCATCTTTTATACCTCAGGTGCTTAACGCCAGCCCGACTGTGTCAATCCTCAAATTGTAGATTTGGCTTTTAAATAGGTACTCCCTATCAGGTTAACATAGTTCATTTATAGTAGGTTACAACCAATTAACTAGTGCAGTTTTGGGCCCTTAGATGTCTGCTAAATTTAGTTTTGGCCCCTTAGATGTCTGCCAGATTTTAAACAGGTGCTTGCTAAAATAACACAGTTGAAATACTTCATTCACAAAATATCTTATGGTAATAACTAGATAAGCTAAACCATGCCTTGTAATTTATTACACTTATTATCAGTTTAATAGGGAATGTTTTGTGTGTTTATTGTGCTTAGAATTGCATAAATTAAAAGATAGTTATTTTCCTTATTTCACGATACAAAAACATGAATTACCAAGAAATTACCTTTTCTTTGATCACAAAGCATTGAAATTAGTCATTCAAATTTATGATTTTATCGTTCATTACTTAACCAACTGCTATGTATTGATACAACTCTCTTTTTTTCCGACATTTTGATTCAGATTTGGAAACTGAGGCTAATCCATTGGCTGACCTATGATAATGTGTCAAAATCATTAACATGAAGTCTATGAATTATACATCAACTCACGTTGCATTTCCATTGAATTATTTTACTTACTATTTTAAAACAACTTTAATGAAATACATCCACTTCTAGAAATTTATGTTCTCCATTTCTTTATTTTTTTCTCGTGGTTTTGTTTTACTGACATTTATTGACATAGATTATCCAGTGAAACTTGAATGAGTTTATATTCTATTTAGGGCAAGTGCTTTTGTGATGTAGATAGAGATGAGAAAAGATATTTGCTTTCAAGTTTAGGCTGTTTGGGAATTTAGCTCTGTGATCAGCAGTTTGTATGTATTCTGCAAGAGCAGATTGCAGGGGATTTCATAAGCTATTTGAAAGAAGGAACAAGATTTTAGCAAGTGAGCCATGCTTGGAGAGCCCCTATCTGCTCATCCTGAGCAGTGATTTGTAGAAGTCATGGACATGGGGGGAAACAGATGGAAAGGACAGATGCTAGATACACATACACAGGCACACATACGTCCATCTCCGTCACCTCTTCCTTTTATTTTAATTTTTTAGGATTTTCTCATTTTTATAGGATCATAGAATTTTATAGCAAAAAGAGAACTTAGGGATCATCAAGTTCAAAACCCGCTTTTTACCGGTGAGGAAAGTGAGGCTTTGAGTATTGTGCCCTCTACTTACAACTAGTTGAAGGAGCCTGAATCAAGCTCATGCTTTGTGTCAGTCTGTTTTCATTGTTAGATGTTTTCTCATCTCACTTCTGACTTTCCTGTTGGCTCCTGTCAATATTTATTTTATGTTAATACCTTGTCTTATTTGTGTAAAAGCAATTCAGTGAGAATTACAGTTTTTGTTTTGTTTTCCCATTTTTTTTTTTATTATGGTGAAATATACATAACATAAAATTTGCCATCTTAGCTTTTTTTTTTTTGCGGTATGTGGGCCTCTCACTGTTGTGGCCTCTCCCGTTGCGGAGGGGCCCAGCCGCTCCTCGGCATGTGGGATCTTCCCGGACTGGGGCACGAACCCGTGTCCCCTGCATCGTCAGGCGGACTCTCAACCACTGAGCCACCAGGGAAGCCCCATCTTAGCCATTTTTAAGTGTACAGTTCAGTGGCATTAATAAACACATCGTTTTGTTTTTTAATTCTACAACTCTCATAGGAATGGCTTTGCAGTCAGTGGGCATGGAGTGTGGTGTGCCATGAGGAGGTAGGTTGTGATGTGCTGCCATGACCACTGCTGATTGCAGTTGGGTTGAGTAAAGAGTGCAGTTAAAGAATCAGTGTAATTAAAAATAATGCCAGTGAGAAATTTAATAAATTTATTTTATTTGAAAGTTAAAACAGACAGTGGAACATCTCTTGCAAAAGAAGCTGAAGAAATAAGTGAAATTAAATAAGCCTCCAATTCTCTGCTTTTTGGTTACATTTTAAATGATATCTTAATGTTTACATTTGTTTAGATGCCATTTGGTAACACTCATTACAGAATCAAAGAACAGGAAAAAACCTTCAGAAAACAAAGTAATATTGTAAATCTTTTTCGAATTAAAAAAAAAACCTACAATGGTATGCTTTTTAGTAGCAAAAACTGCTCTTGCAGGACCAGATCTTTAAATTTAATGACTGAGTTTTTTTGTTTGTTTTGTTTTTTTATGTTTTTAATGTACCCTGTGACCTCTTAGTACTTAGCTATTTCCCTCCTGAAAAAGGCCTCCTTGTGGACTTACCCTTCCTTCATTTCTCTACAGTTGTTGCCTTTCAATGTTAGAAGTGTGATTGGTTATCAGGTTTTTTCTTTTCTTTTTTCCCCTCTACTCAGTCTGTTCTAAACTACTTTGGTGGTCTGCTCTTTTGGAAGTAGAGAAGTAAATGTTGGGCTGCCAATTTGGTTATATATGTATAAAATATTTTATCATAGACTCTCCCATGTTCTTATGCCTTTGAGTAATATCACATGATAACACTTAAAAAGGTTTTTAAAACCTAAAGTAACCAAAAATCTAGTTGTTACTTTCTCATTGGAAAAAAATTGAAAATCTCTAAGAAGATATAAATGAGTGAATTTCCTCATCTTTAAGGCAATAGAATTTGCATGTTAGAGATAATTCTTTTGGTACACATTTTAGGTCTTTATCTGAGATAGGAAATTTCTTATTTGTAAACCCCACTATTTAGACACTTAAGAAATATTGAAAAAAACTAACCATTTATAATGAGTGTTTAAAGTAGCTCGTTCATGTCACTCATAAAGTAGCCATTCATGTTAAACCCGTGATTTAACACTGCTTGCTCAGGAAGAGACTTTATGGAATCTCGTTTGCTTCAGACAAAAGTGTTTAAAGCAGAATGCTTTCCTGAGACCTCCAGGCTGCTTTGTGCTCTTCCCATCTTCCACTGCATGTCATCCATCCATCTAAATGATGCATAATCCATTCTTTATTACATATATTTGTTTCCACAGCATGTGCTATTTGAATGCTTAGTGCCATAAAATTGCTAAAAGCAGTGGTACAGTGTGTTCTTTTAGAATAGTACTTTATTTGATGTTTAACTTGTTACATAGGGATGTTTTGATTAAAGCTGCTTAATATATTTTAAAGATAATTTTATATTAGATATACCAACAGGTATTAATAAAGTAATCTCTATTATTCTTTTGTGGAAATACTCTACTCTTTTGAAAAGAGAACAAGACATTACAATAACAGACAAGTATTGTTCTCATAAATGTTAATAATTAACTTGATAGAGTTCTTGGTAATTAATCTAATCTATGCTGCGTCCTAAGTGGAAGTGCCTTTGTGCTATGTTACAACAGATTTGTTTAGACTACCACTGTATTTCTTTTTTAAAAAATGAGAAAAGTACATCCAAAATATGTCAGAAAAATATAGCTGTTTCTCAGATTTTCGCATTAGAAAAAAGGAAATGAGTCAGGGCATACATACTGCTTTGCCAATTAAAAGATGCTTTTATATATGTTATCTCAGTTAAGGCGTATAGCAATCCTGTAAAATAGATAGGAGTGATTTCCCCTATTTTGTAGGTAACCGAAGATCAGAAACCTCGTTTGAAATATCTAAGGTCATACAGCGTATGGCATAACTGGAACTCCAACTTTAAATTCACTCTCCAAAATAGCAGTGTCAAGAAAACCTACACATTTCTCTCAAGCACACATCATAGAGCCCACATTCTCTAGTCTCAGCATAATAAAGCTAGATATTAATTTTAAAAACCAAAAGGCCTAAATACTTAGATTAAAAAATACAGACTTCTAAATTATCCAGTCAATGTGTAAAAAAAGTACTATTATTATTGTCGCTGTTATTTTCATAGAAACAAGGATATCTAAGTAGTAAGGAGATTAAACAACTTATTGATTTTTAAAATATTTTTACCAAATTGGATCATTATTCCCACAAATCAGAAATATTATAAAATTGGAATTGAAGCAATCCAAATTAAATCACATTAGTTTATGTACTTTGATTTTTAATGAGTAGTTAAACCAATTTTCTTTAATGTATTTTGCATTTATGCTGGGTTTTTTTTTTTTTATTAGACCAAGTAACAGGCACACATCAATCCTTTTGCATTTATACCGTTACTCAGTTATTGATACTTCCTAGGTAAATAGTCAAAACATTATTATAGATCTGTATCCTTAAGTATTCGTATTCCTTGATTCTGTCTTCTTTTAATCTATACAGTACATTCCACAAAGTCAGAGGTGATTCATAGGTCATAGATTTTTAATAATTAGTTGGGTATCCTTAAATCTAAAATAGTTACTATTTGTCATAGACACTAGACTTGCTGTGTCCTTGGTCACCTTCTTTAGAGTGTTTATTAGAATCTCTAGTTCTTTGAAAAACTATATTGTGGTATCATTTACATACCGTAAAATTCACCCATTTTAAGTGTACAATACTCTGTCCTTTTTTTTTCCAGTTAATTGTAGATACACATGCAGTTGCAAGAAATATACCAAGAGATCTCTTGTACACTTTGCCTAGTTTCCCTAGGCAGTGACATATTGCATAACTATTATATACTATCACAACCAGGATATTGACATTAATACATTGCGCCTATTTTATTCAGAATTCCCCAGTTTATTTTTGCTCAAATGTGTATCTGTGTGTATGAGATTCTGTGCAGATTCACATATCCAGCACCACAGTCAAGACACTGAACAGTTCAAACACCACCGGGATCCCTGGTGCTGCCCTTTTATAACTACACCCACCTCCCTCCTGGGTAATGATGCTGAACGTCTATCATGTGATTGTGTACCATTTGTATGTCCTCTTTGGCGAAATATCTGTTCATGTCTTATGTTCAATTTTTCTTTTTTAACATCTTTATTGGAGTATAATTGCTTTACAATGGTATGTTAGTTTCTGCTGTATAACAGAGTGAATCACCTATACATATACATATATCCGCATATCTCTTCCCTCTTGCGTCTCCCTCCCTCCCTCCCTATCCCACCCCTCTAGGTGGACAAAAAGCACAGAGCTGATCTCCCTGTGCTATGCAGGTGCTTCCCACTAGCTATCTACCTTACGTTTGGTAGTGTATATATGTCAATGCTACTCTCTCACTTCGTCCCAGCTTACCCTTACCCTTCCCCGTGTCCTCAAGTCCGTTCTCTATGTCTGCATCTTTATTCCTGCCCTGCCCCTAGGTTTTTTTTTAGATTCCATATATTATGTGTTAGCATAGGGTATTTGTTTTTCTCTTTCTGACTTACTTTACTCTGTATGACAGACTCTAGGTCCATCTACCTCACTACAAATAACTCAATTTCGTTTCTTTTTATGGCTGAGTAATATTTCATTGTATATATGTGCCACATCTTTATCCATTCATCTGTCGATGGACACTTAGTTTGCTTCCATGTCCTGGCTATTGTAAATATTATGTTCATTTTTAATTGAATTGTTTAATTTTTTGCTTTTGAGTTTGAAAATTGTTTATGTATTCTCGATACTAGTCCTTTGTCAGATATGTGGTTTGGAAATATTTTCTCTCAGTCTGTAGCTTGTGTTTTTGTCTTCACATGGGCTATCAAAGAGCAAAAGTTTTAATATTGATGAGGTCGACTTTATCAACTTTTACTTTTATGGATCATACTTTTGATGAACTCTCTTTGCCTAGACATAGATCCCTAAGATTTCCTTCTCTGTATTTTTCTAAAAGTTTTATTCTTTTATGCTTTACATTTAAGTCTATGATCCATTCTGATGAGTTTTTGAAAGATGTGATATTTAGGTCGAGGTTCATCTAATTCAGTTTTTCTTATTGTTTACCATTCATCCATTCTTGCAGTCAACAAATATTTACTGAGTGCTTTGTAGGTCTAAGGCACTGTGTTTGGTATTGGATTTTTCCATGTAGCCTATTGTGTTGAATTAGTCCCCCATCTTAGTACTTACAGGCAGTTCTTACTCTGCACAGTACCATGTAAACTGAAATGCATGAGTGTTAGAACTGTGGCCTTGCTGTGCACAGTCCCATGGAACTGTCAGCCAGTAGTTAGCTTGGTACTGTACAAGGCAAGGACTACCTGTATATATTTTTAAATTTTTATTTCTTTTAATAAACAATAATAAAGCACAGTATGATAGGTAAGTTCCAAAATTATTGTCATCTTAAGGAACATATGTTTGAGTAATTCATATTTTATTTTATTTATTTCTTTAAATTAATTAATTAATTTATTATTTATCTTTGGCTGCATTGGGTCTTTGTTGCTGTGCGTGGGCTTTCTCTAGTTGCGGCCAGCGGGGGCTACTCTTCGTTGTGGTGCACGGGCTTCTCGTTGTGGTGGCTTCTCTTGTTGTGGAGCATGGGCTCTAGGCGTGTGGGCTTCAGTAGTTGTGGCACGCAGGCTCAGTACTTGTGGCTCACGGGCTCTAGAGCGCAGTCTCAGTAGTTGTGGGGCACAGGCTTCGTTGCTTCGCAGCATGTGGGATCTTCCCGGACCAGGGCTCGAACCCCTCTCCCCTGCATTGGCAGGCAGATTCTTAACCACTGCGCCACCAGGGAAGCCCCTTATTCGTATTTTATAATCAAGAAATATGCTTTAAAAATATAGATCTCAACAGTTGTAACATTGATTTCAAAGATCCAAGAAATTGACACTCTATCCATAAAGCTCTTTATAATTCAAGTTCCTGGGATGTGAAGATGTCATAAAGATCTAGAGTAGAACTTTCTTATTAATCGATTTATTTTGTGATACCGCCATAAGGACTCTTGATATGTTGAATCGTCCCATGAAGTCTTAAAGTTTTCATTTCTAGAAACATGTCTGTAGTGATTAAAGATGATGGTAGTACTTAACTGCCAAAAAGTATCTCTGTTATCACTGACTGATAACTAAATACTTGACCTTATTTGCCAAGCTAAGAGTGTCAGCCTAAGCAAAGTTAGTTTCTTCTAACTTTATATATTTACTAGTTGTTATTTTTTTCTCCTAGCGAAGGTAAATGGCATCTCCGAATTCACAGATCCTCAATTAATGGAATTTGGAACCAGGATTATAACTACTCAGATCATTAGGTCCAGAATAACCAGGTGTACTCTGAAATGGGAGAACCAAAATAAATAAGAGTTATCGTTTAAAGCGGACTGAGTGGTGACTACAAAACTACCTGTTATGATAAATTCCCTGTGGCTTAGGTTCTCTTAACCCCTATAAGTTCCATGGAATAAGACTTATTCACTGTTTATCTGGTGAGGAAAATGAGTACCACAGACTATAAGCTAAACAGATTCTGTGTGGGAGTCTGAACCAGATCTTTTTTCACGTCAAAGTGTATGTGCTTTCCACAAGAACAGTAGCCTAAAGAGAGGCTGCAGCTGGGAGCAGCATGGAGGTAATAAGCAGTGACAGAGGGAGAAGAGATGAGAGCTGGTGATGAAGAAGCAGATGGTGGATCGTCTTTGCCAGTTCTGGGCATAAGGTTTGGTGGTTAAGACTAACCTTTGGACTCAGATAGACCTGAGATGGAATCCTAAGTTTTCCATTTGCCAGCTCTGAGATCTTGGGCAAAGTTGCTTAACCTCTCTGAGTCACTATTTCTTCAGCTATAAAATTAGAATAATATCTACCTATGAAGGTTGTTTTGAGGACAAAAATGAGATAATGTATTAAAACTTCCACAATGCTTGGCATAGAGTAAGTACTAAATAAATTGTGGTTTATAGTACAAAAACAATATTATGGTTTAATATTTATATTATTAAATATTATGTTAAAAATATTGTGCACATAATATTATGTATGGAAGGAGGGAACACAGCCAGGAATTCCAAGCCTTAAATCTGCACATGCAAAGTTAAAGGGGTATTTTTTTCCCCTACTTTCTTTAAAAATACTTCTTCAGCCTTTAAAAGAAAATTTTCTATCACAACTGACAAGAATAATTCTTACTATTTTGATGTTTGCCTTGACAGGGGTCTCCTACTACTCTTAAACTGTGATGCTGAGCATTTATCTCCGTGATGGTTTTCAGTCTGTATGATGCTAAGCTCTTAGGGCAGTAATTCTTATACTTAGTGCACATCAAACTCAGTTATTTTCAAGTTTCACATGCTTGGATTCCTCAATCAGGAGATTTCTGTTTACAGAAAGGTTGTACGATTAATAAAAATAACTGGTGTGTACCTTTTACCCAGATTCACCAATTTTAAACATTTTGCAACATTGCGTTAACATTCTCTCTGTATAGAGACAGATGTTTCTGTTTTTCTGAACCATTTGAGACTGTCTTATACATTATGCCTCAATAATTCAGTTTTTTTCTTAAAGAACAAGAATATACTCTGACAAAACCGCTGTACAGTTATCAAATTCAGAAAAGTTGACATTCATATAAGTATTTTTATCCAGTCTACAGCCCGTATGTCTAGTTTTTCAGTTATCCCAATAATGTCCTTTCTAGCACTTTTTTTTCATGCTAAGATCCAGTCCACACACTGCATTTAGATGTCATGTTTTTCAGTGTCCTTTAATCTGGGATGATTCCTTTCTTTATCTTCACAGCATTGGCAATTTTGAAGGAAAAAAAAGATTATTTATAGACTCTTGGGTTTCTCTGATATTCCTCATGATTAGATAAAGGTTATATATTTTTGGCCAGAGTACTGTATAATTGTTATATCCTTCTCAGGGTATCACGTCCAGAGAGGCATATATGTCCTATCCTTCTCAGGGTATAACGTCCAGAGAGGCATATATGTCCTATCCTTCTCAGGGTATCATGTCCAGAGAGGCATATATGTCCGTTTGTCTCTTATTGGTAAATGTTAAGTTTGAACACTTGGTTAAATATTGTCTGATTTCTTAATTTCTTTTTGTAATTAATGAGTAATATATTTGAGACTCTGTAAATCTTCCATTCTTTATCAAATTCCAGATTCAGCACCCACTGATAATTCTTGCCTTAAGAATTAGTTTTTCTATGATGGTAGTTAAATGATGATTTTTCTAACTCATTATTCAGAATTTTACTATAAGGAAGAGCTTTCCTTTCTTCATGTAATATTTAGTGATCATCAGTGTAGACTCACTCATGGATTTCTTTTTTTTATGTGATAATTGAAGTATCATTCAATAAGTTTTACTGAAATGCTCATCATTTTCACTCTGTGAAAATATGGTTTTGTCAAAACAAATGAGCTAACATTTTATTATTAGCTGTGAAGTGCACTTTATATGTAATGTTTAATACAACAGCCCTCTGAACTATATGTATTACCACTATATTATATGCAAATTATCACCTTAAATATGAGGAAACCAAAGCTTAGACTAGTCGAGTAGATTCCCCAAGGTCCTGTAAGTGCTCGTTAGTGAAGTCAGGATTTGAACTCGAGTCTGTTCAACTTCAAAGTCCACAGCACTATGCTCCCTCTGTGACTTGCTTCACAGCTTCTGTAGTGGATCTCCTGTCTTTTTGAGAGTTTTATCACTTTTCTGACAGTTCTGTCCACCTTCCACACCACTATTACCCTAAGGAAGACTGGGAGTGGGGTGGAACACTGTCGACACCCTTTCCTTTCTCCGAAGGATAAATATATGATAGTAATACTTCTCAAGTGATATATCATACTGTGTTCATGCTTCGTATCAAGAACTGCTTTAAAGGGAAAAAGACATCCCGCAAGGGTAATTTGCAATAGAAGAATATTTATTTAGCAGTAGAAGAATAGAAAATGCAGTTTTCTTTGTCTGAATCACGTGTAGATGAGCCTCAAACCTCCACCCTCCCCATCAACTTGTTTTAATCCTAAGAACCAGCTGTTGGCTTAACCTCTTTTCTACCTGCTGGATGCTTTCCGAATCACTTTATCCAGTGCTCTATTTAAGTGATCCCCATTAAAGTCCAGAGCCTAGGGAAATCACCCTGATTCTGTGTCCCCTAGCAACATCCCTGAGAGTAATAACAGCTGCCTAACCATATGTCCCTAGAAAGATGTTGTAGGGAAAGTACATACAAAATTGATACTAAATGCCTTAAATCTTGAGACTTCAGACATCACAGTCACCACGTTTGATTATTTACCTTTAGTGCTACAAATGCAAAAGAGAAGAATAAATATAATTATCTAAAATGACGACAGATATACTGGGTGAGCTTAGCAATCAATTCAATTTCTAGATATTTTCTTGCTAAGATAAACAGAGAAATGGCTATGATAAAATTTTTTAAATGTGTATGAGTCTTTTGTGTCAAAATTAAGTTGTACTTATGTTGTAACATGACATAGCATATTTAAACATTAAGGAAACTTATAGCTCCTTACAAATTTTTGTTGATATTCTGTATTTTTTTCTGTGTTAATTTACTGTCTGTAGTTTTGCCTTTTCTAGAATGTCTTATAATTGGAATCACATATTACATAGCATTTTCAGGTCAGCTGCTTTCACTTAGTAGTATGCACTTAAGTTTCTTGCATATTTTTTCATGGCTTGGTAGCTCACTTCTTTCTAGCACTAAACATTCCATTGTCTGGATGTACCACAGTAAATTATCCATTCACCTGCTGAAGGGCAACTTGATTGCTTATAAGTTTTGGTAATTATGACTAAAGCTGCAGGTTTGTGTGCAGGCTTTTGTGTGGACATGAGTTCCCAACTTATTTGGGTAGATACCAAGGAGCATAAATGCTGGACCATATCGTTAAAGTATGTTTATTTTTGTAAGAAACTGTCAAACTGTCTTCCAAAGTGACTGTACCATTTTGAATTCACACATCCTTGCCAGCATTTGGTGTTGTCAGTTTGGGATTTCAATCATTCTAATAGAAAATAAGAATTTAATTATTAATAGCTTAACCACTACTTCAGGAACTGCTACCATTATGGTAGTATGTGTCGTAGGGAGGAAAAGTTACTACCTTTTGTGGTTTCTTTGCAAAAACAAATTTCCCCACATTTAAAAATTATTAATATGTTCCTTCTCTCTGTATCCTCCCTCCCGCATCTCTTTATAGCTTAAGCTTGTGGATTTCCAAGCAGTTCACAGTAAGGACAAAGAGTGAAAAATTATCCTGGACTGTTTTTTCTGTTTTAATCAACAAGTAGCCTGTTACAGTGGCCATTATCCAACTAACAGACAATAATTCAATAAATATACATGCCTTTTTAAATACTGAAAAAATACTCGGTGACATTCTTTGAAATTCGACTCAATTTTCAAATTATTCCTAATAATTTTCAGAATTTCTGGTCACCAGTGGGCTTGGGGAGGGGTTGCTTTTTTATTTTTTGATTATTACTCCTTATTGTAAGCAGCCAATTAAAACAAAACCATATTTTAAGTTTAGGTCACGCTATGAAATTTATTTGAATGATTTTGAACAAAAATCCATTTCTTCCTCCAAATTTTTAAAACACGCACGTCCCAGTAGTCAACTTGGGCTTTTAAAACAAGAATATTTTGTTTGTAAAAGAGATCATGAAAATAATTATTTGTGTTAGTTAAAAGCTCTTCCTGATTTCATTTTTCTCAGTGAATTTATTTGCCCAGGAAAAGTCACTTATTTGCAAAACCAAGTGAAATAGAAAGTCTAGGCCAATAGTCTTCTAAATATTTGTATATGAGAAAGTCTGATATTTGTAAGAGATAAATGTAGAGCTACTTTGGTTGGAGGTCAAGTGGAGAGAGAAGAGGCTAGAGCACTCCCATCCCTTCTCCTGCCTTTTCCCAGGTACCTCTGAGGAGTCCATAGGGCTCCTGGAGAAGAACTGGAAAATTAGTCTAAATTATGATTTGTATTTAAAGCAGCAACAGAACCAAATAGTCATTACTGAGCTCTTTATCATGGAGTCCTACGTGTCTAATTTATAAGGTTTCGGAATTAGACTTCAGGGCCTATGTTACATTTTATTACAGCCCACAACTTAAGAGCAGACTGGCAAGAATTAAACGAAAAGCCTGTTTCACAGCTGTTATGCATCTGGGAATTTGGTTAAAAGGGCCTAGCTTAGCTTAGCCTGGGTTGTGATAAAAAGCAGGGTGTACAGGTCTTTTAAGTGAAGTCCTGTGCTCTGATCAGAGTTGTATTTATTACTGGCCCATAAGTCCACATAATTATAATTTGTAAGAGTCTTTAAGACGTCAGTAATTTTTAAATCTTAACTTGTGAAAAATGATTATGTCACCTGTGGACTTTAAAAGTGGTTAGCAAACTGAGATAAAGGTGATAATCAAACTAAATAGTTCTCCATCCAAGTTTCATACTTACTATGTTCCAACTATTTGTAATTTCCTACTCCATTTAATACGCTTTAATGAGCAATGTTCATTCTGATAAATGAATGCTTCATGTAGACTTGTTGTACCGCAGGGAAAGGTGGATTACTTTTGTAATGTCGCCTTCTTACTCCATTCTGGCTTTCTCCCAGGCTTGCAGATGGGTCAGGGGCTGTGGAGAGTCGCCAGAAACCAGCAGCTACAGCAGGAAGGCTACAGTGAGCAAGGCTACCTCAGCAGAGAGCAGGGCAGGAGGATGGCTGCCAGCAGCATTTCTAACACCAGTCATCGCAAACAAGTCCAAGGGGGCATTGATATATATCATCTTTTGAAGACAAGGAAATCGAAAGAACAGGAAGGATTCATTAATTTGGAAATGTTGCCTCCCGAGCTAAGCTTTACCATCTTGTCCTACCTGAATGCAACTGACCTCTGCTTAGCTTCCTGTGTTTGGCAGGACCTGGCCAATGATGAACTTCTCTGGCAAGGGTAAGTTCAGCCCACCATGTTGGATCCAGATAGCTCTAAGTAGAATCTTGCCTACAGGTTGTGGGATTTTTGTTTTTTGTGTTTGTTTGTTTGTTTTGGGGGGGTTGGTGCTGCTTGTTAGCATAAACTTTAACTGGTGAATATTTCATCTACTTTTTATATTTTCTAACCACTATTTGTTCAATGAATTAGGCAAATATTGGAAAGCAAAGAGATAATCTACTTGCTGAAGTGAAAGTAGACTGTAGAAATTTCAGCAGTTCTTTTCCCAGGTTAAATTTAAGCTATAAATCTAAGAACTTTTGGTGCAATAGAATCTATGGAACCTAAGTTACTCCTTAACAGATTGTATACATGAGTCATGAAAATGAAAGAATCATTGAATCTTGGGTTTTCTAGCATTCTTTACCAAAGTTTACTTAAGTCTCATTATTTTAAAATGAAACTTCTGAACGGAGTAAAACATGTCTAAAAACAAGTTTTTTGAGACTTTAAAACCATTTTTCAATGAAATCTATGGAGAGAATCAATTATCTAAATAGCCAAACTTTAGTAAAAATGTATTACCAACAATGACATTTTTAACTCAGGCTTCCCGATGCTACGGAATTATAGTATTAATTATGTAGTTCATTTCTCAACCTTCAAATAGCTAAAAATCATCAATATCATCTTGTTATTCTTCCCTTGTCTTGTCATAATGAAGTTACTGTGGAAGTGAGAGGAAATTCTATTAGTAATATTTAAAGTATAGTTATTAATTTTTAATTGTTCAGTGTAAGAGGAAAAAAAAGTACTTTAGGGCTTCCCTGGTGGCGCAGTGGTTGAGAACCTGCCTGCTAATGCAGGGGACATGGGTTCGAGCCCTGGTCTGGGAGGATCCCACATGCCGCGGAGCAACTAGGCCCGTGAGCCACAACTACTGAGCCTGCGCATCTGGAGCCTGTGCTCCGCAGCAAGAGAGGCCACGATAGTGAGAGGCCCGCACACCGCGATGACGAGTGACCCCCACTCACCACAACTAGAGAAAGCCCTCGCACAGAAACGAAGACCCAACACAACAAAAATAAATTAATTAATTAATAAACTCCTACCCTCAACATCTTCTTAAAAAAAAAAGTACTTTAAAACTGGCTCACTTTTATTTATAACCTCTTTTCTACACTTTAGTATTCCCATCAAACTTAATTTATGATCCTATATTTGAACTTTGTAGAAGAGTTTATTTCTATGCTTATATGAACTCAATCAGAATGTGGTTTTCATTTGGGATTTAAATTTGGATTGTTCATTTTTAAAAGAAATGCTTCCTTTAGTGTTTACCACATAATTATGCCTATATATCTGATGCTTGGATTTTTTTTTTCTTAGTGATAAATTAAAGGCTAGCTTAGTTTTTTGTTTTTTGTTTTTTTAATTTGGATGTTGAGAGGTTCTGTTGCTTTCATGTAGCTTAGTAATAAAATCGAAAGCTATGGGACTAGATTAAAGAGACTGCTAAAATATTGATAATTTTCTAAACAAGTTACTAAACTCATTGTTATGAAATCAGTGATTTCATTTGGTTGGTAAAAATAATGCAAGGATATAAATTAACTATTAAGAAGATATTCCCATACAAAATTAGATATTTTACCCACTATCCTCAGAAATTTTGATGTTACAGGCTGAGACGGTAACTTTTTTGTTTTCTTGTAAGCTATGTGTGTGAGAAAAGAAGGAAGTTTGTGCCAAAAATCAATGATGAATATCAGAAAGTGAAACTATGGTTCACTTTCTGGATGAATACATCCAGAATTTCCAGGCATTGTAATAAGATGAAACGTTAGCTTTCAAATAACAACCAGTAGCTAATGCCTCAAACAGAGTTGGAAACAGGTATACCAATGTGTAGAAACAGTGTGTTTTGAGGTATGAACCATTAGCATTTTAAGTATTACAGATTTTGTAAACAATCATATATAGCTGTGATAGTAAAGAACCAGCGTTTTGAAGCAGTATCTTAAAAACTGCTAAACTTAATGTTGCAATTTAAGTATTGAAGTTATAGCATTATAATTTCTCCCTCTGCCCAGCAACCTTCCTCCTTCTACCAATTCGGTTATATTTCGCAATAGAGCACACTCTTGCTTAATTCTGTTTAAACTCTTGGTTAAGATTGCAAACTCAGGGGCTTCCCTGGTGGTGCAGTGGTTGAGAGTTCACCTGCCGATGCAGGGGACGCGGGTGCGTGCCCCGGTCCGGGAAGATCCTACATGCCTCGGAGCGGCTGGGCCCGTGAGCCATGGCCGCTGAGCCTGCGCGTCCGGAGCCTGTTTGCAAACTCAGGAGTAAGCTCCTTGGATTCAGATCAAGCTGTGTTTCCCTGGGCAACTTTTTTATGGTGTCTGTTTCTTTATCTGTAGCACCAAATCATGGGATTGTTGTAAAGACTGAGCAAGCTAATACTATTAAAATGCTTTAAATAGTGCCTGGCATCGAGTAAGCACCTGGTAAATGTTGGCTATCATTATCATCATCATTATTTATGTTTAACTTCAGTAGGACTCACAAATATTACTAATCTTTGTAACTCACATTTATTAAGTGCTGTCAAAATTGCTAAATTGAAGACATTTGTCTATCTTACTCTGGTAAACAAATAAAACAAGTATAAAAGTAAACATTTTATACTTTAGAGCTGTAAAATCCAATTTTATGTTATTTCATATCACTATTTTATCATATATATACATATTTAACTTAGAAAAATTCAATATAGTCATGTTTTCTCGTCTGCTTTTATCTTACTTACAGGTTGTGTAAATCCACTTGGGGTCACTGTTCCATATACAATAAGAACCCACCTCTAGGATTTTCTTTTAGAAAATTGTACATGCAGCTGGATGAAGGCAGCCTCACCTTTAATGCTAACCCAGATGAGGTAAGTGAAGAATTTGAATATTTGTAACAGTTGCGAACTTTATTGTTGTCTTGCTGCAGCTTTCCAACATAATAAACTTGCAAGTAAATTATAAGTCACTGAACATGACTTTTCAATCATTGCAAAGCCTGGTATTTGAAGTTATTGCTATGTGACTTAGTCATTTCTTTTTACCTTACCATGTCATGTTCTAATCTTGCTACCTGCTCACTTTGTATGGCAGCTTCCATGACATATATGCAGCCCGCCACTGGACTTGGTTGAGATACTACTACATTATAAGTCGAGAACACAAAATATGTTCATCAAACTTTATCTGCAGCATTTTCTTTGTTTCATCATTTCCATTTACTAACAATGCTATTTTTATCAGAGATAATCACAAAGGACATTTTTCTAGTTTGTGACACATAAGAATGTCTTTAAATAATGCCTTTAACAATCTAATACATGATGGCATAGAAACAACTTATAGATTCTGTTATAAAACTGAATAATTTTGCATTAATTCTTTAATTCTTTTTTCTTAAGACAATAAGCAAACATGAATAGAGAGCAGGGAGAGTGGGAGAAGCAAAAAGAACTGTTTGAAATTAATTAATTATTTAATTATTTCTTAACATAACATATGAGTGATCAAAATGTGAAGACAATTCTTTCTCTGATTCTCCCTTACCCCTGTTCTTATTTTAATATATTCTGGAAAGATTCGGAGTTTCAGAAATGTTTAAGTATCTACTAGACTTACTCTTAGAAATCTAATAGAAATTATATAACACTCAGAACTAATACTTATGGGTGGATCATTTTCTGTGGAAAAATTTGTCTGGCAGTTATGTTAATTTACTTACTTTTCAAAAACCAACGTTCTTCATTTGTTGTAGAGGTATTAAGGACTCCCTAGTTACCTTAATATTAATATTCTTTAATTAATATTAATTCATATTAAAGAACTACTGATCTTATAAATATGCACATAATAATACAAATGACATTTTGAAATTAAATTGACTTTTGCTTATTATATATTTCTCTGTTAAATTTTTCTTGTACATGAATAAAAATATAACACTGCTACAAAGGTTTACTAATACATGTACATCATCAGTTAAGTCTTAGCCCAAATACAACAAAGTATATATGTTATAAAGCAAATATGTTATAAGCAACAAATATGTTATATTTGTTCTCTTTCACCAGTTTTTACTTTCAGTGAATAGAAGACTGATACTTTTAATGAAAGTAGAATGATTTATAAGAAGTTAAAGTTCAAATTACACATTTGAAACCAATATAATATGGATGTTGCTAATTGAAACAGTTATATGACTAGCGTTATAATAAGAAATATTTCACATCAGTATCTTGAGTTAATTGAATGATGATTACTGGAGAAGAACTGGGGCAGAGTAGTACAGCGTTTTACTCCAGATACGCAGGAATCAGGAAAGGCAGCTATTACAGGCCCTGTCTTATGCCCAGTTTATCAAGGCATACTGGCTCCAGTCATGAATTAACACCAATGTTGAGTAAAACTGTCATCTTCAATTCATATCACTTTCAAATGTTACATTCTAAGGAAAGTGTAACTTGGTAAGTACTGAGTTGTAGATTGTCAAAGTCAGACAAGTTGGATGTGACTGCTCATGTTGATTATGGTAAGTAGTCATTCCTTGCTAAAGGAGTACTAATTTTTAAACAAGTTATAAAGCATCCTTATTATGCAAAGATGAAACTGTAGATAGGCCCTTATATACTAGAATATGATATGGGTAGTTTTAAATATCTAAATTGGAAAAGCTAGATGTCAAAATATGTTTCCATCTTTGCAACTACATATATCAGACTATAGAGTTCTTCACCTCCTCTAGAGTGTTTGGGCGGGGGTGGGGGCAGAGAAAAGAGGCAAAATTAAAGTCCTCTTTTTATCTGGCAAAAAAATATTAAAAAATTTCAGTCAAATATTTAAAGAGGGGATCCAATTTACTAATTAAAATAAGATTTTTAGATCTTCAGATTTTTACTTATCCATCCTACCTACCATTGTTATTGAGAGTTGGCTGTATTTTTTCCTTTACTCCCTGGCCTGATTCAAGGATATCCTGGAGCATTCCAGAAGTATTGAATTTACTGTTTTGAAAGGGGCACATACTGCTGCCAGGCGGCATGGAACTGAACCATTCAAAGTGACTTTTGGTTCCAGAATTCTGCTTCTACGCTTTTATGAACATCAGTAACTCAGCAAGCAGCTGTCGCCTAATAACAAAATAGAATTCTCTCTTTACCAGAATATACTTAGGACATAAATAGGCATGGAAGGACATTGAAGTACACTTGTAGGTGCAGGGAAATGAGAAGTATTTTGATAACTATTCCACACTTGCTTTCATTGACTAATAAATAATCAATATCAATTTGGTTGTTTATCCAACCAAAATATAATTGAAAGATTATTCTAATAGGTGTTTTTATATAGAACTTACCTACAATGAGTCATACTTTAGCCAGGTCTTAGAATGACTCTTGCCATGATTTTTTAGTGCTAGCAGTCAGGAAATACTTTATGGAGGTTGATTTTTTTTTCCCCCTTCACTGGAACGCTGTCATCAGATGTGTTATTTGGGTTCATTTAAGCCTGAGAAGTAAATTATTTTTGATGATATGTTTAAATGTAAGTGGTGTTTATTTTAAGTACCTGAGATAAGATGTATATAATTGTTCAGTATTGTAACAAGTCTACTTTTCCATAATTTCTAGTTCTGTACTTAACATTTTGATAGCAAGCATCATTAAAATATTATAAAAATAAGAATACTTACAGCCACAGGGAACGAGATTCTCCAAAGGACATCGTTCATGTCACGGATATGGGTAACCAAACTCCACAGCAGCTGCTGGCAGTGGCTTATGGGGTGGGGGAGAACTTCCGCACAGTTTGTGGTACGATTGTCTAGCACGCTGCTGTTATATGCATGACGTTGTGATCTCAGCTGTATGTAAAGTCTTGATCTTATGCATGAGCTTGTGTACTTTGTGGCAGGTGACCACATTCTAGTAAAGGAATGTGCTAAAAACCATCTGTTTACATTAGGCTGTATTTCCCCTGCATGTACAAGTTACGTGTGTGATTTTATTCCACAGCAGTATTACAATAAAGTAATTTTACTTATCAACCAGTAAGCTGTATTCCCTGTGCTCCATTTAGTATTAAACTTTTTCTTGACATAGTTATTTTTAAAACTGGAGTTTCTGAAATTGGTAGTGAATGTGGTTTAACTTTATATTATAGGTTTATTTTTATTCATATTTCTATAAATATGTTGTTAAATTTTTAAAATTATATCCTCATTGGGGTCAGGTAAAAGAAGTCTTTTTTTAAACTATGTAAGCACATTTTTCCTGTGTTCATATAGAAAGACCCACATGCATACAATCATATGCATTGTATTAGATTGATCTGGAATAGAATCTATTAGAAGAAACATTTTAAATTTGACCTAAGCATATGTTTTAGATGGAAATGTATGCACAAACTATTTTTGAGATATCATCTTCTTTTTGTTGTTGGACCAGCTAAAATATAAACAGGAAATTTGGAGGCGTTCTCCATTATAGAAAAGAACTCAGGTGTTTATACTCAGATTTTACAATATCTCATATATTAAAGCTTAACTTTTTGCTCCAGTATACTGCAGCAAAATGTTCATTGCCATTACTTCATAGCATAGAAACAATGATGAAAAATAACTTTTGTTCCTGGAGATACAAAACCCTGATATCATCAGAATTTACACATTTCCCAAATGTATTCTTTGTAATAATTATTCCACAGGATAATGGACATAGTCAAAGGATTTCCCAAGTCTAATAAATTTGACCATGATAGGTTGTGATTAGTTGGCTCATTTACAGAATAACCTGTCAAAGCCTCTAATATACTGATGCACATTGTGAATATCTAAGAGGAGGGTATTGTATGCCATATTATGCAGGTTTATTTGACATAGTGTCTTTTTGGCAGGTGGGTGGGGTGGGGGGAGTATAAAGTAACATTCCCGGGAACACATTCTGAGATACGCTAGTGTAGATTATCTGCAGTCTTTCTATGTGTAAATGAATATGTGTCCTTAAATGAATAGACACCTGGCTTGAATGATTGAAATATCCTGTTGTTCACTGACAGCTACCTGATGTTTATTTTACCTGTAATCTTCTTTTTTATTGGAAGTCTATGGATCTATAATTATTTGTTCTCTTTCCTTTGGTCTGAGAGTATTAATTACAAAAAGATAAAATAAAACAGAGTTGAGTCTTGACAACCAAGAGCTTTATTCATGTTCTGTATTTTGATTGTAGTCTAACATGTTTAAGAAAAACGTTAGTTTGGAAAGTAAGAGTAGGACAACAAACCTGATAACAATATTGTATTCAAGTAACTACATGTAGACATTGATTAAGTATCCGTGTCAAATAACTTGGAACAGATCATTCATCATTATATTCTTGGTATCTCGTTCTCTACACTAACTCTATTACGTCTCCTGAAGCACAGGAGTATTCCCAGGGAAGGTTGACAGGCCGCTAGATGCTTTTTAGTTCGGCAAACGTACAGCCTTTTGAGGTTTTATCCTTAGTTCTACAGGTCTAGAAATTTGACTTTATCTTTCACCGAAATTAGATCAGTCTCTCAGGAATAAACTTAAACTGTAGGTAGTAGAACCTGAGCCAGGTTGACAATAAAATGGGTGTACTTTGAACAGTGCCTCATAGCATGAAGAAAGAGAGAATGCCTAAGTTCTTAGCTATATTATAAACTAAAATATATCTAGGACCTAAATGTAAGGCCAGACATTATAAAACTCTTAGAGGAAAACATAGGCAGCACACTCTATGACATAAATCACAGCAAGATCCTTTTTGACCCACCTCCTAGAGAAGTGGAAATAAAAACAAAAATAAACAAATGGGACCTAATGAAACTTAAAAGCTTTTGCACAGCAAAGGAAACCATAAACAAGATGAAATGACAACACTCAGAATGGGAAAAAATATTTGCAAATGAAGCAACTGACAAAGAATTAATCTCCAAAATATACAAGCAGCTCATGCAGCTCAATATCAAAAAACAAACAACCCAATCCAAAAATGGGCAGAAGACCTAAATAGACATTTCTCCAAAGAAGATATACAGACTGCCAACAAACACATGAAAGGATGCTCAACGTCACTAATCATTAGAGAAATGCAAATCAAAACTACAATGAGGTATCACCTCACACCGGTCAGAATGGCCATCATCAAAAAGTCTACAAACAATAAATGCTGGAAAGGGTGTGGAGAAAAGGGAACCCCCTTGGGACTGTTGGTGGGAATTTAAATTGATACAGCCACTATGGAGAACAGTATGGTTCCTTAAAAAACTGAAAATAGAACTACCATACGACCCAGCAATCCCACTACTGGGCATATACCCTGAGAAAACCATAATTCAACAAGAGTCATGTACCACAGTGTTCATTGCAGCTCTATTTACAATAGCCAGGACAGAAGCAACCTAAGTGTCCAACAACAAATGAATGGATAAAGAAGATGTGGCACATATATACAATGGAATATTACTCAGCCATAAAAGGAAATGAAATTGAGTTATTTGTAGCGAGGTGGATGGACCTAGAGACTGTCATACAGAGTGAAGTAAGTCAGAAAGAGAAAAACAAATACTGTATGCTAACATATATATGGAATCTAAAAAAAAAATGGTTCTGAAGAACTTAGGGACAGGACAAGAATAAAGACAGAGACATAGAGAATGGACTTGAGGTCACGGGGAGCGGGAAGGGTAAGCTGGGATGAAGTGAGAGAGTAGCATGGACTTATTATATACACTACCAAATGTAAAATAGATAGCTAGTGGGAAGCAGCCGCATAGCACAGGGAGATCAGCTCGGTGCTTTGTATCCACCTAGAGGGGTGGGAGGGAGATGCAAGAGGGAGGAGATATGGGGATGTATGTATATGTATAGCTGATTCACTTCGTTATACAGCAGAAACTAACACACCATTGTAAAGCAATTATACTCCAATAAAGATGTTAAAAAAATTAAAAAATAAAAAATATATAGGGATAATTGGGTCCTCAGTGCCCTGCACCAGGCTGCTCCACTCAGTATGATCTGCTACCTATAGTACCCACCTTCCCTGTATGTTTCATCTAGGGTGTTTTTGGCTTGAAAGAAGAAAGAGCCTAATAATGGCTTAAACCATATAAATTTATTTACTTCAGAAGACACCCAAAATGGGTATCCCAGAGTTATTTTAGTGATACAGTGATCTCATCGTGGGACCTCAGTGTGTTGACTTTTGCCCTCTCTTGATAACAAAGTAGCTGCCACTACTCAAGATATCACATTCTCATATGAAAGTACCCTCAGCACAAAGAAAGGGGGCAAACTCCCTCCTCAAATTCCTTATGCTTATTAGAGAGAAGAAATTCTTTTCGGGAGCCTTCAGTTCACGAGAACTGAATCACATGAACACCCGTAGACCAGTAGAAAACAGGATAGAAGGGTTATGTGATTGGCTTAGACTTAACATGATTTAGCAACTGTGGCTGATATGGTAGAAGCGGTGAAGGAGTGAAACGGCCTTTGGGAAGGCATCCAAGCATCTGCAACACTATTTTCACTAGTGAGCCACTTGAAAAATGTGTGATTTTGCTTCCCTTATTTCTGCGGCTCTGCTGGTTTGGACACCTTAATACTCAAGGCAGGAATATTGACACCAGAGGCACAACAATTCAAACTGCTGGCGGAGGCTACCTTCTTGCCATTTTAGTCCTCCTGCCACTGAGCAAACAGACCAAAAGGAAAAAATTAAAAAGGTATGAGGGTAGATAATTATGTTGTGGTTGAAGTGGCTGAGCCTGATTACCAGAAGGAAATAGTTATCGCTACACAGTGTGGAAAAACAAAAGGATACAAGTGGAACTTGGGAGATGTCTAGAGTTCTTCTAATTCCATTATATTCAACTGTGAAAGTTATTGTTGAAAAATCACAGTAGTCCTGTAGGGGCAGGGTTTAAATCCCATCACTAGATAAAGAATCTCGACCAGCTGAGAGGCTGGCTTCATTCCTCAAGAGCTAAATATAGATTATCCCAAGCTAATCATGTTACTTCCATTCCCCTTGGCTTCCATGACATCCATGTAATCCAGTTCTGACCTGTGACACAGACCCTGTGACAAAAGAGTACTGTATATGCACACGCACAGTTCTGGCCATCGGTATATAAGGATGCAGTGACAGGAACACCTGCGGCCACCTTGAAGCCATGCAGGTTGTTAACAACACACCAAGAATAGCACATTGGAGGGAAAGAATTGGGTCCCATGATGCCAAGTGTGAGCCTAAAAACCTGGAGCCTTAGTAGTTTGGGATTCCTTATACAAGGTAATAAATCCCTGTACTTTTTTTGAATTGAGGTTCCTATGTTTGTCATCAAAACATCCTAACGCTGCATCATCATCATCATCATCATCATCACTGCTGTTACCCAAACTCGTAGGAGTTTGATATGAAATCCTGAACAAAAATTTGTTCATAAAAATAAGCATCGCTAATTCTCATTAGCAAGTTAATTTTATCTCTAGATTGCTGATGAGAGTTTAGAGTAAAAGGAGCTAGTTGACAATAAGAGGAGTCCCTCACCAAATGTAGCTTCTCCTCTATCAAGATTATTTACCCCAAAGACCTAAAACACTCACGTTCATCGGCAAAGTCCCTTTACCTTGATCATCCTTAGTGTCAAAGGGCAAAATTATGCCTCTCAGACACTGAATATTATCCTCTCGATAAGTTAATAACCTTCATCCAGGTACAGCTGGTCAAGTCATACTAAACTAGAGGCCATTAACTCTCTTCAGGGCAACATGATGTATGTGTGGGTATATAAGGATGTATGTTTCTATCTGTTTCAATCTGATCTGTCGTGTGTTGATTTTATGATTAAGAAGAAAACTTTATCCTGTGCCTATGAGGTCAACTTTATTTTACACTCTGCCCTGACCATACTATATCTGTGGTCACCCTCCCTTACCCTTCCTTGTCTGCAAGAGGCATTCCAGCATGTGGTTTAGAATCAGTCCATAAAAAGACACTGGTAGACTCAGTATAAACCTTGCAGAAGCTTCAAAGAGAATCAATTTCCCAGGCTGCTTGCTAGTCTGTATCTAATTGAAAAAGATTCAGGCCTGGAGTATTCCATAGTTTATTCATTACTCAAACCACCTGATGGGTTTTGATTCTGTTTTCCTAAGTCTGTTATAGGAAATACGAATTTGCTACCTCATTTAAGTGTAAATTGTCTGGGGTAAAAGCATACTGAAATTAGTGCACAATGTACTGATCTAGGACTTTGGTCTAGAGGAAAGAATAAAATTAGAATATTTTAATTGTAATATCTTAGCACCACAACCCTCATACTACAAATTTAAAAATGTGAAATGCTAAAATGAGCAAGATTTTTTCTTTGTATGAGTTTTGTTACAAATTTAGATAAGTGTACCTAGAGACTTTGCAGTATTGTATTAATATTTTAAGTACATTTCAAAGAAAAATCTGTTTGCCTTTTGTTTCCTTACTTTACCCTCTCTGACCACCTTGGCACCTCCACCATGTTCTTCTTTATCGATGTGACCACATTTTCAGTGAAACTTGACATCGCTTTCTAGATTTAAGTTCTCAGCTTTAATGTCCAAGGTAGTTGTCTCTCCTACATCTCTTTCCTGAATTTGAAATTGCTGCTACCAGTGTCACAATGAGTGCTTTTTTTCAGTAATTGAAAAGACAATATTTCCTCAATTATTGGATGTCATCACTTGTACAGCATCCATCAATTTAATTACAGCTTTGAAATATGGAAGTTCGAAGGAAACACTACATTAAATGCAATTTTTTGACCAACTAATCGTAGTGTACATTTATCCATAAGATTATGTAACCTTTTTTTCTTTCATATCAAAGTTTTTAGAGATGCCTTCTTTATAATCAAAGTCTTAACATCTTTCTGAATCACTTATTAGCAGTTAAATGTATCATTAGAATGACATGTTGCTTTTTATTTTTGGAATGGTTGCTTCGACCTTTGGGGGTTTATAATTTGAGGCATTTACAGTGTACTGGTCCAACTCATAGGTTTTTTTGTTATTTTTTCTTTTGTTATGTTATTATTTTCTCTTTTTTCCCCTATTTGAATTATATAATCCTTACAAATCTACAGCTTCTCTTGAAAGTCATCTGGAAGCTTTATACAGAGAGATTCAAATATTCATTCAACAGATACTTATTAAGTATCTCTCCACTTGCTAGTTATATGACTTTGACCTTGGGCAAATTATTTACACTCTCCATGCTTCAGTTTCCCCATCTCTAAAATGGGGACAATAGGGGAATTCTCTGGCAGTCCAGTGGTTAGGACTCTGAGCTCTCACTGCCACGAGCCCAGGTTCAATCCCTGGTTGGGAACTAAGATACCACAAGTTGCACGGCGTGACCAAAAAAAAAAAATGGGGACAATAATAGTACCTATATCATGGTAGTGTTGTGAAAATTTAATGAAATTATATGTGTTAAATGCTTAGTGCTTCTAAGTGCTCACTAAAATGTAGTCTTATATTTATAATAGAAGTAGAGCTACACACACCACACACAGGAGAAGGCACTGCTCTAGGCTTGGAGGTTCTTCCTCTCCTGGAACTTTTGGATTGTAGTAAATACATACTTGACACCTGAGTAATGGTCCTTCATGAAGTATGTATCAGTCACAACAACATCTTCTAGCTTTAGATGGTGATACACTTTGCCTTTAATTTCATTTTCTGACATGTGATGAGCAATCTTTGCATATACAATAACTTTTTAGTTCAGTGGTACTGTTTGGTTTAATCTTCTTGAAGACATTTTAAGCAATAAATCGAGGTCCAAAATTATGTTCAAGTTAAAATGTGTCTTGGCTGAAATGGTGGTAGGATGAACAGATACTTTAATTACATGAAGAAGTATGCACATGTGTTGGCAGTGAAACTACCATTTAAATCCTAACTTCTCTGCTTGTCTACTATTAAGATTTGGGCTTTTAAAAAAATTTTTAATTTTAACCTCCTTTTGAAAGTATATGTTCTGTTAGGAGAACACTTAAAAAGAATTTTGTTTATTTAAAAATTGATTCAGAGCTGTTAAAACATACTTATAAATGTACATACTAGAATTTAGGTAACATGATAAAATTGTAATTTTTATTTATTTATCAAAGTAGAGTCAGTCATTTAAATAGCCATATATGTAGATATGTATGTGTATATCTATAAATGCACATATTACAAATGCAATATTTGTGTGTGGTTTTTATAAAGTGGGAATTCTAAACTAACATTTGTGCTCAAATGTGTCACTTTATCATTAGTTTGAAGTGTTATTTATCATACCTTAACCTAATAGAGTTTTATCTCCATATTTTGATTAGGATGCTGTGTTTTTCTAATTTATAGACAGATTAGAGATGGGGCTTTTTCTAGAAGCTTACATCACCTACCAGCAATTGTCAATACTAATTGTAATAATGATTGCTATATTTAATTATTAGTAGTAATTTATCACAAGTAACATTATCTTCATGCAGTGATCTAGCCCAGTTATGGGTGTGACTCCTTGGAGACTGTTAGAACTCACAGACATGGCTCGTTTTCTGTTTGAGGCTATTAGAACCAATTAGTAGGGACTTTTTATTGTTATTTGAAACCTTAGATGATGAAGTTCATGTTATTTTGTCCAATGTCGTTGCTTTCTCTCCTATGAAAAAGAAACAGAAGATCTGTCCCACGCCTCTCCTCCATTTTTCCTGGACTCCATTAGAGATGATTTTCCATTTTTCTTTTGATTTTTTTTTGAACTATCCCTCCTTTTTGTGAGTTTCCTATTGACATCTTCTAGCTACAAATAATTTAGGGCGTATGTGTGACTGTTCTTAGCAATTCCTCAGCATTGTGCACTTTCACGTACAAACAGCCTTCCATAAATTGTTCTTGGAAGCTGAAAGTCTTGCCAATGCAAACAGGTCCATGAATAAGCTGACTTCAGTCCATGCTCATGACTTTTCATTATCCTCCAGATAGAATGTGGTGTTCTGACCAATTTCAGTAACTGAATCAGAGGGAACTGGCTACATGGGCACTCTCTCTTCTCTCCACAACTGTCACTTCTCCATGTAAGTGTGGACAGCATGTGCGCTCTGTTCTTCCCAGGGAGCTGACAAGACTGAAATCTGCAGCTCAGATTTGAAGCTGACATCAACATTATCTTTACGTATCTTTCCCAACATTTATTACCCCCCTTTTCCTCTTAGTTATAAGTCACATAGAACCTTCCAGTGAATAGCCTAGTTGTGGGTACCTCAGTCAGAGGAAAGCATTACTTATTACTCTTATAAAATAATCTTTCTATGTAGATGACTTAAAAAACTTGGGCATAGTTTTTGCTTTAGTTTTTTCAATCTAGTGACTAGATTAGGAATAATTAGAGTAAATTCCCATGAATAAAATTACCATGAATAAAAGTATTGTGTGACATTTCTGAAGTTGTGTGCTGAAGGTCAGTGTTATATACATAGGAGAGTTGCATGGTAAAGCTTAGTGGGCAGAATGAAATGACAGCGTAAAAGCATAGATACCTAGTCTTAAACTTTCTCATTAAGTAATCTTCTGCATTTATTTCACTTCAGCTAAAAAGCAAGGTGTTGATTTTTTTTTTTTAATTTGCAGAATACGTATCCCTAGAAGAATTTCATCTATTCAAGGTCTATGTGTTTTTTCCTCTAACTGTAGAGCACATGTTCTCTAATTAAATAGGAAGAGTGAGAACTGCTGGACTGGATAAAAATTAATAGATTTTACATTTTCATTAGCAATTCTGCTAGCACTATAAAAAGGAGAAATAGTATTAGAGATGTCATCTTAACCACTGCTGCTGCTATTATCAAACAAGACAATGGGAGTACTCTGACCTGTAGAGGGCTGCACTCTGATGTGCTAACTTTTTAGAAATAATTAAGATTTTAAAATAAAAGCTTTCACAATATATATTGTATCTTATTTTTACAGTATTTTTAGTACAAAAATGTTACATTTCAATTGTTCATTTCACTGTGGTTAAAATGTATACTTGAATATTAATAGATTAGAAATCTAGATTGAAGTATTTTGTTTTATAAATATTTATTGTTAAAATTTAAGGATAGTTATTCTAAAAATTTTCAAATGTCCTTTTAAAAAGAAAATTAAATGCAGTGTCCAGTTCGCTTTCTATTGTATAATGTTCAAAGGACAGATTTATTACCTGAACAGCAGTAGCCATGGTACTTGATTTTTACATTTTATACAACGGCAAATTTGAACAAAACTAGCTAAAGCAAAATTTTTTAAACTAAATTTCTTTCCTAAGTTGTTCTTTAGGGAAACAAATTAAGGGTACTCCCTAGCATGTCAGTTTTGTTTTATTAGTGATTTCTTTTATTGATACCAACTGTTACACAGTGTGTCTGCCAAGTGTCTGGGCCAGTTGCCAGTACTTTCAGTACTAGTAGTCAGCACTTTAAAAAAAAAAAATTAAGACTTTTTTATTAAGAGCAGTTTTAGCTTCACTGCAGAAGTCAGTACTTTGCATGCCTAATTTACTAGAATTCACTTTGTCCCCAAATACATATTTTTTGGTTCTGAACATATATATGGTAGATTTTACTTTTGAGGCACACTGTGGATAATAATGATTTGATTCCAAAAAATAGGTTTTATTAAAAGAGGAGAGAAAAACATGGGTATTTATATAATAAAAGAGAAGAAAGTAGATATAAAAACAGGAATTGCTGTGTGAAAGGAGCCATTCTTATCATAGTAAGCAAATGGAGAGATACATTAGGTAGGGGACTGAGCTCCAACACATCCTTTTCTTCACTCTGAGTTCCTTCTTAATATTGGCTTTAGCTATTTGCATATGTTTTCTTGAATTATTTGTGTTTGCCACCTAAATAAACATTGTGTCTAAACAGCTTACCGCTCTAATTGGAGTGTTTAAGTCTTGGTGCTGTCATTTGCATAACAATTTTTAGTGACATAATCCATGGAGAATGCTTTACAGAGTTTCTTGATTTTTTTTGTCTTTGAATCACTGACAGCATGAGTTCTATTAAAGAAAACCGTAGCATGAGATGAGATGAATTCACCTTAACTTCTCCTGGGTTTTCATTGCTGCTTGGCCCTCCTTTTCTTTATTCCTAGTGGATTCCCTGTTATACCCTGCACCACTGTTGGTAGAAATTTTTACCATTTTGCTCAAGGAGCCAAGCCAGCTCTCTTTTTCAACTCTCTCCAGATGGCTCATCCTCCCTAAAAAGAAAACCAACATGCACTGTTTTTGTCTTTTAACATTTTCTTCAAGCACCTGTCTCCAAACCTGTCTTCCAGGCTGAGAAAGCATGTTAGACCCCACCTGTGTTTTCATTCTTTTCCCCTGCTCTCCTCTTCTCTACTTGCAGCTCCAGTTATCTTCTCTTTCTTATCTTTTTGCGCTTTAATTTTGCCATTTTTTCCCTCCTATATACGAATACATTTTTCAAGTGAGTTGGCTGTACTCAGTTTCCTTACCTTGCTCATCCCCTAGCTTTCTACTTGGACTTGAGTTCCCATAACTCTGTGGAAAGGGACCTCTTGAAAGACATTATTTAAAAAGTTTCTTAAAGCAAAACTCTTCTACTTGTGTCTATCACTGTAAACCTGGCAGTGTGCATTATTTGGGGAAGACGTTCCATAGCTTTCATCAGCTTAAGGTCTTCACTCAAACCACACACAGTGTTTATTCCTTTTTCCTTGTGACACAGATGTCATAAGTCTTAATCTTTTCAGATGTCTTAATGCCTTAATCTATTCTTCTTTCCTAAATAGCTTCATCTTTAGACCTAATATCCCTGTATCCCTCAACTCTTCCTCACATAACATGAAGTCTAGACCCTCCAACAATCCAATCAGGCCCTGGTTTCCTTTATTCAGATAGTTCTAATTTGTCGGTATGCCCCATAAAATGTGACATCCAGAATTGGACACTTTTTAGTGAATCATGTAGATGATAATGAGCTAAAACCTTCCTTTTTCTGGAAACTATGTTAATATAGGCTAATATTAATGTTCATGATTTCCTCTCTGCCTGTGAGATACACGTGCATGCACACACGTACACACACAGAAACACACACATATACTGCTGAGAGTTTTAGTCCTGATTAATAACTATAATTAATGCTATATGATCTAGGGATTCCTCTGTACCATTCTTGTAAAACATTATTAAAAATCAAAAATACTCATACACATATTAAACAAATATATAGTTACTCAACAGATGTCATGCTATGGTTTCTTTCATATTTTATTGCTTTTTACAAAACAAGATAGAAATTCGGATGGTGGCCAGCTTGCTTATTGAAGACAATTATAATCCGGTCCCATGTCCTTTTCTGTTTTGTCATCCCTACTCTTCACTCTGAAAGCCCTGCTAAAGTAATCTTCCTTTCCAAAGGAATCCCGGGCTTGAAACTGATGCTGTCTTTCCTCAAAACCAGCAGTGTTGGCTGATTTCAAGCCTGTGTAGCCGGTTTTCAGGACTGGGTTGAAAACCATCTGCTTACTCCTCTGCATCTGATTGATTTTGGAGAACTCAAGTGAGGTTACATATTAAATTCTCAAACATGTATTCCGTTAAAAAAGGAAATGACCAACAATTGTATGATGCTTGCATAAGGCAAATGCCAGTGTTAATTTACAACTGAGGAGCATCAAACCATATTAACAATGGCATATATCATATAATTAGAGAATTACATGCTATTTAACAGATCACATTAGTGTTTTTTTTTACATTTTGTAAATTTTTAAAAAGTAAGTTAGAATTAGTTTTGTGTCTCTTAAATACTGATTTACAAGTAAGCATGGATAAAGAACCTATTAATTACTACTTAATTGACATTCCTTTGTCTTTGAATCACTTGGATTAAAATTAAGCACTGGTAATACTTCTAATATGTTGTTATGCTTTTTAAATGGAGGAGTTTTAGAAAAAAAATCAAAACCTGGTTTAATTTTGCAGAGTAGATCAATTAAATATACAGTCAACTCTCGATTGTTCAAACGAATGGAGGAAAGGATGGAACAAGCATTCCTGTTTCTCTCGTTCCTGCCCCCTCAGACAATTACTGAGCGCCTCATTCCAAACAAGTTCTTTGGCTTTTCATCTTGATCGTGTTCCGTGCTCTAGCCTTGTATCCAGGGTGCAGTCTGAAATATGGCTTACCACTGAGTTGGCAAAGTTTCACGTTCTCACATTCTGCTCTTTATATGCTTTTTAAAATCAGTGCTTTAGGATTGTTTTTATACTTTTCAAATTCTTATGAAAATCTGATAACATTGCTAATAGCCTGTTATCCTCATAAAATTAGTTTTATATAAAAACCTTACCTTTGAATTACATTTTATAGATTATTAGAACCTTTCAAAAGCATAACCTCATGGTACCAAATTGCTTAAAAAATGTAATATAAAAAATTTATGAGAGTTTTTATAAAAATTCTTCCAATTTTTTGAATTCCTAATGTATGCAATATTTCTGATCATTATGTAAGTGTTTGTAAAGGGAAGAAATGCGGAAGGAATTTATGTGTGAAAACAGTATGTTGTGTGTATATAATATGTCATTTTCTCTACCAATTAACTGCACACATTGTGCTATTATCCAGACATGAGCATTCATGGGAATGCATGTATCTGGATAACTGTGAGTTGAAATAAACACACCTGCTTTTATTTCAATAACTGCACATTCAAATCCACATAAGGCATTTATTTGAATGTGACCTTCATATACATGAGAGAACATTGGTTTCAGTGTTTGATTTTTTTGTTGCTATTTTGTTGTTGGTGGTTTAAATCTAAAGTAGGGTACAACCTTACGGGTAATGCTTCTCTGGAAAACTTTGCATGCAGAGAAAAGGAAATTCAAAGATAAACCCTATGAAAAACACTGAAATTGTTTTGTCTTATTATGTTTAACCTCAGTGTGCATTGGAGCTAAATTCTTACAGAATGTATTGATAGCAGTGCTTGAAGCCAAAGAGTATACAATCCATAAACCAGTCTGGAACTCTGCTCCTTTTACTTTAAGTAAATTTAATGATTATTCTTTCCAGAAAAAACCTGTTAGTCTTTGATTTGGAGAATGCTTTTTTCTCAAGAAGCTATTTCCTTGAAAAGTGTGTTAGAATATGTGTCTGAGCTTTAGAAATCATGTTTTCCATTAGGCAATTGAAGTGTTTGTTGTAAGGCTTATTCTTAAAGTCTGTGTAATTGTTCTTCCCCACTCCCCCCACCCCCAATTTAGGTCATATTTCTGGATAGTTAGTTTTAACTGACCTGAGCCAGAAAATTGAATTAGGATGTCCTTAGAAGTCTTAACTTTGAATTTCCTACTTTTCATTGCATGTAAACTATCAACCACAAATAACAGTTTCAGTTCAAGTTCTAGCTTGTATTTTGCATGTTAAAGCTATAAACAGTCTATTAATGCTGGAAAGAATCTATAGCTATTGTTCTGCTGTTGCCTAATTGTTAAATTTACAAAGGAAGACTGGTTTTATTTATGTAGACTTGTCTTTCTGTCTTAGGGAGTGAACTACTTTATGTCCAAGGGCATCCTAGATGATTCACCAAAGGAAATAGCAAAGTTTATCTTCTGTACAAGAACACTAAATTGGAAAAAACTCAGAATCTATCTTGATGAAAGGTAAAAAAAAATTAATTTTTCATCAGACATGAGTTAAATACTGCTTTTAATGAGTTAAGTTTTACCTTAAAAACTGTACTACGTAGCATTCATCTAGTTGCAAAATTGAGTGAAGACAGGAAAAAGATTCCTATACCTTGCAAATCATTTCTCTTGCGAGCTGATGAGGAATTTACCATTGTAAAGGTAAAAAAAAAAAGCCCAAGCACAGACGCAAAATGGAAGTCCAGCATCTTTGTGGTAGCAGACCAAAACTAGACATAAAATCTAAGTGTTTGGTAACTAAAAGTTCTGAATTTTGAAATTGTCCATATACAAATCAAATGGACAAATAGTACTCATACACACAAACCCTATAAGGTGTGTATATTTGCATCATACTACGCAAAAGTGTCATGTAAAAGCTTGAAAATTCCGGAAGTGTGATTTAATAGCGTGCTTTACAGAGACAGTGCCTCATATGCTGTTTTGACTTGATAGTCATTCATTTGTACTCTTGAATTCTGGGTATCAACAGACAGAAAAATATTGTGAAAATATTTTGATGTGACATCACCGAACTACCATTTTAAAAATTATAGATCTCATAGAAATCTAAAGAACGGCTCAAAAATGTGTTTGTCTTTTCATTGTAATTCTCTTTTTTTTTTATTTCTCAGGATTTTTCAACAACAATTTGTATTTATTATATTCCAGGAACTTTGCTAGAAGTAGCAGTATGCAGTTGATTAAAATATAATCCCTGTCCTTGAGGCGTTTATAGTTCAGCATATCGGTCATTGAAAGAAATTTCTTACGTAAAGACGGTGTCATTAACTCTTTTTGTCCTTAAATGCTAGGTACCTAGGGATCAGCAGTTTTTCTTTAAAGAACCAGATATTTCTGTGAATATTTTAGGCTTTGAAGGACATATGCTCTCTATTGCAGCTACTTATAACACATGCCATTGTGTCATGAAAGCAGACATAGACAATAAGTAAACAAGTGAGTATAGCTGTGTTCTAGTAAAACTTTATTTATAAAAACAGGCAGTGGGCTGTAGTATTTGGCCCACTAGCTGTAGTTTGCCTATCCCTGCCATAAGCAACTGGTAGAAATTAAGATTTCTATAATCATGGTCATATAATCACAGTTGAGTTCAGTAAGGATTGAAGCATATTATAACAAAGTGTGACTATTAGAACGCTATTGATAAAAAACAAGTATATATGCACATATGTACACAAATATTTATAAAATTGTAAACAACCTAAATCTATATCATTAGAATTCTTATATCCATAAGATACGCTACTGTGGAGCCATTTAAATGAAAGAGTTAGATCTTTGTGTAAAGACACAGAAAGCTGCTCACAATACACTATATGAAACAAGCAAAAGCAAATTCTAGAACAATATAGGGTATATGTAGACACTTAAAAAAAGTCTACATAAACAATTGTTACCTCTGGTGATGTGGATTGGTATGGAAAGTGAAGATTCTCCTTATTTTCATAATTAAAAAAATAAAGAATTCTGTTTGTCATTTGGATTTAGCCAAGAAGATACTTGAAAAAAGTTACCATTTTTAATATTGAAAAATTCATTTTATAGTTAGAATTTCTAGTTTCACCTTGTTTTGTTATTCTATTCATGAAGATTTTTAAATTGCTTAATTTTATAAATAATCATACTTTGATGTTTTAAAATTTTAAGACACATATACTTTATAGGATTGCTGATGTGGTAATCAACAAAGTATTTTCATCCAAAAAATGAATAATCTGATTTTTCCCATCATTTTTTTAATAGAGAAAAGTTAACTAAAACTGTACCTTTTTCTTTTTCTACTAGGAGAGATGTCTTGGATGACCTTGTAACACTGCATAATTTTAGAAATCAGTTCTTGCCCAATGCACTGAGAGAATTTTTTCGTCACATCCATGCCCCTGAAGAGCGCGGAGAGTATCTTGAAACACTTATAACAAAGTTCTCACATAGATTCTGTGCTTGTAACCCTGATTTAATGAGGGAGCTTGGCCTTAGTCCTGGTAAGAATGTATATAGTGAATTCCTTCCTTTTCCCATTCCCATCTCTAGGTAAAAATAGTAGTAGATGAGATATTTTTCTCACTATGGGGAAAAATGCTTCCTGTAGTTACAAATACTTGTCTTATTGCTTCTAGCAATAACTAGGTTGTCATAGCTATTATTTACATGTAGTAAATATACTGTTTTAGGAGGAAAGTTAGACTTAGGTATATAAATTCTTTAAAATTCTTGTTTAAGCATTGGATATTTTTACTAGTCTAATCAAAAACTTGAGAGATTATTTTTAAAGCTTTTAATAATACACATATTACATAGGTAACACCTAGAATTTTTCTACTAAAATTTGTTTTTAATACAACTAGTTTTCACTGTTTGTGTGTATGTGTATATGGGCATGGTATAGCCTGAGTCACCTATGTATTTTTTTCATGTGATATGGATTTATTTCTCTCTTCATATCAAAAAATCTTGTTGTGCTTCTCTTACTACAGAGATTGCAAAGCCTTTTCCTATCATATGAAATTTGTTGAGCATGCTTGTGCAAGACAATCTTTATTAAGACTGCAATATTCTGAAAAATAAACACCATAGTAGTAGCAAGTACTAGTAGCAAGTATCATGAGGTTTCTTACTGTTTTAACAGTAAACATCAACTATAGCCCTGAACAATATAAAGAAGAAAGTTTTTGTTGCGTGGGCTCAAGTTTAGCAATTTTTTCCCTAAAGATTTACTTTTGAGATTAATATGTAAATTCCATAGACCTTTTAAATACATATCTTAAATGACAAGGGTAATTTAATAAGCTTGTGAGATGTTTACGTTTTATTTTCTAGTACCAAGTTAATACATTTTATTGTCATTAAAAATGCTTTCTAATTAAATTAGGTTTTTGTAAAAGCGTTTGAAAATAAACATCCGACTTTTTTTTTTTTTTTGCCGTACGCGGGCCTCTCACTGTTGTGGCCTCTCCCGTTGAGGAGCACAGGCTCCGGACGTGCAGGCTCAGTGGCCATGGCTCACGGGCCCAGCCGCTCCGCAGCATGTGGGATCTTCCCGGACTGGGACACGAACCCGCGTCCCCTGCATCGGCAGGCGGACTCTCAACCACTGTGCCACCAGGGAAGCCCCCCGACTTTTTTTTTAATGGGAAGATATACTGACAGTACAAATGTATTTAATGGGTAGTTGAATGGGAATATCACATTTGAAAGCAAGAGAAATAAAGCCAATTCTGAAATTTTTAAATTTAGAATGACTTTTTACTATAAACTCCTAAACTATTTGAAGAAAATGCTCACTGAATTGGTGTTCAGTTAGGATGATCGACATCCCTGTTTGCCCAGGAGAGGAGTTTCCTAGGACACAGGACTTTCATCACCAAACTGGGGAAGGCCCAGGCGATTATGTTTAATTATAATCTAATCTTGAGCTTTAGAAATTATGAACAGTTTTGCCTTTGAGACCACAGTTTAAAAACCAGCCAGTAATTCAAGGTGTTTCTTTTTCCTTCCAGATGCTGTCTATGTACTGTGCTACTCTTTGATTCTACTTTCCATTGACCTCACTAGCCCTCATGTGAAGAATAAAATGTCAAAAAGAGAATTTATTCGAAATACCCGCCGTGCTGCTCAGAACATTAGTGAAGATTTTGTGGGGCACCTTTATGACAACATCTACCTTATTGGCCATGTGGCTGCATAAGAGCACAATTGCTAGGACTTTAACCTTTAACTTCAAACTAAAACTACCCAAGGACTTATTTAGAGGATATGGGGGTTACATTAGTGCTGGTCATTCTAGCCTCTGTATACAATCAAGCTTGAGTGTACAACCTTTTTTTCTTTTACTCTTTTCTTTTTTAGTAATTTCCTTGGGGAACTAAAGAATTTTGCAGAATTTTTCTTAATTTTGCTTATCATGTTTTGCACAAAGCAGAGCCATTGTCTGACACAGCTGTTTAAGAATGTTAAACTGACATTATACTCTAAAAAAGATGGTATATTTGTGCATTAGATTTGCCTGAAAAACTTTATTCATTTCCATTCTTTTTTAAAATACCATGTAATGTGTACATATTTAACTAAAAAGATTTATAATCATAATTATTTTATTGTAAAGATTTTAACTAAAGCCTTTCCTTTTTCTCTCAAACTGAGTTCTGAAATTTATTTGATTCTGATATGAAATTATTACTGTCTTCATAAAAGTTGGATCTGACTTCAGTAGAAAGCAATACCAGCTTCTCTTTCCTTTGAACTTTGAAAAGAGTATTGATTTGTTACTATGCAAAACAGGCACTTATTTTTATAACAGAAATTAATCACTTCATTTTTTAAATTTCTGCGTTAGTTAAGTCTCAAGTCCTTTAAACCATAGCAAAACACGTTAAAATCTGTTTCCACACATAAGAACAAAATGTCATTAGAACTTATATCTGAAGTAGTCAAACCTTACTATTCTCCTAATTTTTTTTTTATAAATTTATTTATTTTATTTATTTATTTTTGGCTGTGTTGGGTCTTCGTTGCTGTGCACAGGATTTCTCCAATTGAGGTGAGCGGGGGCTACTCTTCCTTGTGGTGCGCGGGCTTCTCATTGTGGTGGCCTCTCGTTGCGGAGCACGGGCTCTAGGCACACGGGCTTCAGTAGTTGCAGCATGCGGTCTCAGTAGTTGTGGCTCGTGGGCTCTAGAGCACAGGCTCAGTAGTTGTGGCACATGGGCTTAGTTGCTCTGCGGCACGTGGGATCTTCCCGGACCAAGGCTCGAACCCGCATCCCCTGTATTGGCAGGGGGATGCTTAACCACCGCACCACTAGGGAGGCCCTCTCCTAATCTTGATGATTTCTGTTCAGAATTAGTTGGGAAAGGAATATTGTGAATGATGGTAAACAGTCTTTATTCATTCATTCAGTATATATTTATCAAGGGCCTTCCATGTGCTAAGCATTGTGCCAGGTACTAGTGATACCTGGACATGGACTCTGCCTTCACAGCAGTTACATGATTGGATAATGAGAGGAAAACTAGCACTTAATGGAGAGCAAACGTGTGATGTATATCTTAACAGCTATTTAATCATTAAAACACTTAACATTGGAATGATAAAGAACAATGTAGGGCTTCCCTGGTGGCGCAGTGGTTGAGAGTCCGCCTGCCAATGCAGGGGACACGGGTTCGTGCCCCGGTCCGGGAAGATCCCTCTTGCCGCGGAGCGGCTGGGCCCGTGAGCCATGGCCGCTGAGCCTGCGCGTCCGGAGCCTGTGCTCCGCAACGGGAGAGGCCACAACAGTGAGTAGTCCTGACTTCCAGATCTAGCCCTGATATTATAACTGAACGATGTACTACAGAATTTTCAAAGACAAAACATAAGATAACCAAAATAACTTTTGAAAATCAAAGGGAATTTCAGACTGGTAGTAAACAATTTCTAAGATTCTGAAGCAGATATCTAAATATATTTCACATGTGCATAATTTTGAATTCTATGACAAAATAATTCTAATAAGTGTACTAATCAGTGTTCATAAATGCATACACCTGTGTAAACCAAACCCATATCAAGATATGCAACCTTACACAATGTATATGCAGTTAACACTGTATCCCTTAATATAAAATATAAACTTTGTAACCATAGAGGTGTATTTACCCTGTCGGTTATCTTACAGTTGTCATCTGTCTTACATATAGCGTATGTTATAAACTCCACAATATAATGGTATAATTTGCTGTGGACAGTCATATATATTTTAAATAAGAAAAAGAGCTGTTTTGCATTTACCCACATTATCATTATATTTGAGGTGGCTCTTAGAGGATCAGTAGGGAGGGTTTAGAGAAAGTCTTTCAATGTCTCATTTCTCACTACAAAATTAAGTGTAGCCTCCCTAGTGTGGCATGTAAGACCCTTCACGATCTGGCCTCTGCTTACCTTTTTTTCTTTTTTTTTTTGCGGTACGCGGGCCTCTCACTGTTGCGGCCTCTCCCGTTGCGGAGTACAGGCTCCGGACGCGCAGGCTCAGCGGCCATGGCTCACGGGCCCAGCCGCTCCGCGGCATGTGGGATCTTCCCGGACCGGGGCACGAACCTGCGTCCCCTGCATCGGCAGGCGGACTCTCAACCACTGCGCCACCAGGGAAGCCCATGGCCTCTGCTTACCTTTAAAGCCTCATCTCCAGCAACATTCCTCAAATGTGGGGATCTTCCCGGACCGGGGCACGAACCCGTGTCCCCTGCATCAGCAGGCGGACTCACAACCACTGCGCCACCAGGGAAGCCCATGGCCTCTGCTTACCTTTAAAGCCTCATCTCCAGCAACATTCCTCAAATGTGGTCTGGTCTGTCTTTGCCTTTTACAAGCTGTTCTTTCTGTAGCATCCTCCTCTCCCTCCTCTATCTAAAGTCCCCCTGGTGGCACAGTGGTTAAGACTCGCGCTCCCAATGCAGGGGGCCCAGGTTCGATCCCTGGCCAGGGAACTAGATCCCACAATGCATGCCACAGCTAAGAGTTTGCATGCCACAACTAAGGAGGCGGCGAACTGCAACCAAGGAGCCCACCTGCCTCAGCTAAGACCCGGTGGAACCAAGTAAATATTTAAAGTCCCCCAACTTATCACCTAAGATCCACCTCAAATCTAATTTCTTGGTCAAAGCTATCAAAGACTGTCTCTATCACACATACTACTGGTGTTAATTAATTTTCTACATGTCCAACTTCTTTATCAAAATGTGATCTTCTTAAGGTCAAGGATTGCAGCCTGTCAGATTCTATTGTAAGGCCTGAACTAGGCAAGTGGCAGAGGATTTACAGAGGAGGAATGAATTTTTAAAAACAACTGAAAATTGATAGGATTTAGTGATTTGGGGGAAGGGTTTCTAATATGAGGATCTGGTTGTCCTATCATCAAAGGTAGCTACTAGGGGAAGCAACCAATGGGATGAAATAGAAAAGATGATGTTTCCAATTTTTGGATGTTTTGAATTTGAAAGAATCAATAGAACATTGCAGGTACAGAATAAGACTAGATATGTAAGTTTGGGGGTCATTATACGAGGTAAAGCATGGGAAAAGACACCTCCTCTAGGGAATATGTTGAGTAAAAAGAAATACTTGGGAAACACAGCATTTCAGGTTTTGTAGAGAAAAAGAAGAAAGAAAATGAGTGCTCTTTAAAACTGTAGAAGGGGGCTTCCCTGGTGGCACAGTGGTTGAGAGTCCGCCTGCCGATGCAGGGGACGCGGGTTCGTGCCCCGGTCCGGGAGGATACCACGTGCCGCGGAGCGGCTGGGCCCGTGAGCCATGGCCGCTGAGCCTGCGCGTCCGGAGCCTGTGCTCCGCAACGGGAGAGGCCACAACAGTGAGAGGCCCCCGTACCGCAAAAAAAAACAAAAAATAAACAAAAAAAACTGTAGAAGGACCAGAGAAGAATGGCATCCCGAGAGCTAGGGAAGGGGAGTTTCAAGAAGGACGCTGAGCTTTGCATGTGCTGCAGCCCAAGTAGATTGTTCCTTTCTCATCTACACTCAGGCCTTTTCGAGAGTCTACCTTTTCCACTTGGGGCTGAGTTCTTTGAGGCTAGAAAATCATAGTAGCGCTAATGGCTTTTATATTGTCTCTGCCCAAATACCTCCTTATTCAGTGTGTAATCTGAGCTCTGCAGAAACCCACAAGAGAACTTATGGTCCACTGCAACTCAGACCTGTCTACACCTTCCTTCCCGGTAAGGGCCATGTTGTTTCAAGCCCAGAACACACCATACCAACTGCATACTGCTAGTGCATCCTTTCTATACACCATCATTACTTATGTTTTTAAAATACAGTACAGATTATATTTTTTTAAGAAAAGGAAAAGAGAAAATGCTCGAAAACTTTTACGAGTCCTCCAGATTGATCATCAACAGGATTTTTTCTAAGCGCACTCTGTTCAAACTAACACTCTCGAATCTCATCTGTGGTGCTTTCTCTCTGGAAAGCTTGTAACCCCTCTGCCGCTTTGCCTGTTGAAATGTTATTTGTCCTTCAAAGTCCCCTCAGACTCTTTCCCTTCCAGGGCAATTTTCTCAAATCTTGCAGGTGGAAATTTTATTCTTCTTATGTCTCCCTCAGTACCTAACACAGACCTTGGCCCAAAGCAGTTTCTCAGTAAACCTAACTGAATTATTTTAGCCCTGGTTTAGTTTCTAATATATAAGTATATAGAAAGATGACTTTACTATTTGCATTTCAAAAAAATATAACCAGACCTTTCTGGTGTACACAATTTACAAATCAGAAAGTTTAGAGTAAACTCTTAAAAAAACGAATACAGATTCAACCTATGTATTGTTCTGGATGTAAATTCATTTCTCTGGGTCTTCTAATTTCAAATATTTGCATAAATTACTGCTACTTTGATTGTCTTTTTTTTAATTTTGAGAGTTTAAGCCATTGATCTTGTTACTTCTCTAAACTGATCTCTTACATGATTGGCAATATTATTAATATGGTGCTCAATGAGAGTTAGCTTGTTCAGAAGTCTATATATTTAAAATAATAACCCATTTATTCTAATTGGAGTCTTTTCCTGTGTTTAAAGTGAACTTTTTCTTTAATATCGCTATTAATAGCTCAACTGCCTACAGCTGTTTACAAGCATTTGTAAGTGAATATGTCCACTTTGGGAAGCCATCCTAAGGAAATAATCCCAAATAGAGGAAAGACAGTACGTACACTCTTAGTCACGTCATTGTTTTTAATTTCAAAAAAAGAAAAAGTTAGAAACCACCGGAATGCCCCAAACCTGGGGCTATTCTAAAAAATAACCAATGTTTGAGTACACACAGGGTACCAGACAGCATGCTAAGTACTGGTCAAGTAGACCAGAACGCATCCTTATGACCTGTTATTATGATGCCATGATGTTTATGAATAATGTGAGTTAACAGTTATAAATAATGATAAATATTAAAAAGAAGATTAAATTGCCTATATACACACATTATGGTTACTATGTAAAACAAAGCAAAAACCTATGAATGGAAAGAACAGACTGGGATACAATATACCAAGATATTATGGATAATGGATTTTTTCTCTTATTTCTTCTTTCAAATGTTATTAAGGATGATGTATTTTAGATAGAACAAAATAAATTCATTGACGTATTCAGAAAATAAAGATAAATAGTGTTCCTAATTTAACTAGTATTGCTTCCCCTCAGAATGTTTCCAGGTATTTTTATTCAAAATTTGTTTCATTTTTAAAAGACACTTGGCTGATCTGTTAAATCATATCTGGACAAATGTTTTGTTTTCAAGCTTAGAGAAGTGGATTGTTTTATTTTATTTTTGTCTAATCAAATTAAAGACCAACAAGAGAAAGATACCAAATCTTTACAGAGGAAATTTTCATTTGTTTAAAAAAAAAAAATGGCTTTCTTCTCAGCCTGGTTGGACAGGAGGGTTGGATTTAATTTAAAATGATTAATGAGATTTTGTCAGGCCCCTTGACTTTACTCCACTGCAGTTTGTCAATGCAACAACCTGGGAAGCCAGGACGCCACTCTGTCGCCCAAAAGTACTCTCTGGGGAAAAAATTAACTGGCAGAACTAGTGCCAGGTACACGTCAATGGCATTGTCTCTTGGGTATCGACAGTTTAAAAGTCTCAATTGGAAAATGTATGTTTTGGGAATGCACATACCTAGGATGTTTTCAGTCTCTTGCAAGTGGTTAATCACTTTTTAAATATTTCAGTTGTTGATGTTTTCCAAAAGAAACTATTTAAAGACAAAATCTTTACCAGTATGTCCCTTCTCCCTAAATTATTTTAAAAATTAAACAAGAAAGGAATTCCAAGATCTCCGCTCACTTGCTGTTTTTCTTTTTCTTTTTTTACTTAAAGAATTAAGGTGGAGCTTTTTTAAAAAGTAAAATTATTTTTTACTTTCGAAAATACTTTTTTTAACCATTAGCATGACCTAATTTTGTCATCAAGTTTTTAAAATAAGCTATAAATTTGTGATCTGACATAATACACTCTTTCGTACTTACGAACTTACATTTTAAATGTTCAATGATAGGATTAGCTAAAACAAAATTACTGAATGTGGCCAGTTATCAGGTGTAAATACAATATGTATTTTTGCTTTGTTGCTTAATTAACCACATAAGGAAACCATACTAATGTAGGACTATCTTTGTAGAAATGTAACATAATGTATATTTGCCAATTTTTTTTTATCAAAGCCAAAAATTAGCAAAGAGTGCTTTCCTGTTAAACTGTATCAGGATGGTGGTCTCTTCTGAGCTGTGTGCATGTACACAACCTGAAGAGAAAGACCCTCAGCCAGAGCTGGGCTTTCCATTGACTGTTGGCTTCGTTCCCGTGTTAGGAAATCTGAGAAAATCACAGAAAAGTGGAGAGGCCTAGAACAGTTGATCGAGGCTGCTGCTCTTACCGAGAAGACAACACAAGAAACAAAATAAGTCCCTGTGTGTATATACCAGCACCACTGTCACCTATCACGTTGCCCTGCAGTGAGTTTCTTCCAGAGTATTTGCAATCTTGAGGCCATCGAATAGTTTATCGCATTTCTAAAATTCTCAGAAACTGTAGACACTATTTTCAAGGTGTGTGCATTTTTGTGTTATTGCAGTTTGGGTGCTGCATTGCATATTTTTCCTCTAATGTAGACAATTGCGTTTATGAAGGAATTCACAGTGATTTATTTTAGTTAACTTTGGAGATTTTTGTTCTTACTGACTTCATAAATTAAAAATATATATATTTCTCTCCCTCCCTCAATTAATCTCCTTCCTTTTTTCTGGAGCAAAGAAAATAATACATCCAAAAAAGATTATGGCCATTGTCAATAAGGAACCAGAGAAATGAGAAACTCTTGCATGGGGCCCAGTTCCTGTTGGGTTAGGTGAGGCCCATGCAAACAGCTCTCGCAGGTGGTGTTTATTACCAGGTTGAATTTCTATGTGTTCTTGGTCTGGTTACCCCCTCAGAAATCTGGTTTTATCAACTCACCTCAAAAAAATATATTTTTCATGGCATTGATTTTTTGTTTGAGTGATTTTTTTTTCTCTCTCTCTTTTTTTTCAATTTGGTTATGTGTGGCTTTGATTTTTATATCCAGAACTAAAGGGAATGTTACTGTGATGACTTACTGAATGTGATCAGTACATTCTCTTTACCAGCCTACAGAAAGTTGATTGATGGTCATGGAATCAGAGCAAGGAAAATTACCAGAATCAAATGCTTTGTGTTTTGCATCAGACCAAAATAACCAAATGCATCTCTCTCTCAATAGAGATGAGTTTTGCACAGTTGAAAGTTGAAAAAAAAATTAAATTAAAAAAAATGTAAAATTGAAAAAATTGTAAGAAAAGTATAAAGGACATGACGGGGGGACCCTGTCCGCCCCCCATCCCCTCCCACTTCCAGGGCCCCATCATTAGCTGCTTGGAGCTAGTGGCCCTGCCTTTTTCAATGTGTGTATGTGTATAAATGCTTGTATTTGTTCAAAGACTGGGATGCGTACGTCATGGAGATGGCAGACCAAGTAAACAGCAGCAGTTTCCTCTGCTTTATACAAATACACTAATAAAATAATACTCACGCATTATAATACCCCCAAAAGAAGTACCTCTCAGGCAGCTGGCAACCTGAGATGGGTATCATTGAGACTGAAGAACGACTCCAACCCGTATCAGAATTGCATTTTGACTACCGTGGGTTTTGTGATAAGAATGGGATGGAGGGGGCCACAGATGTTTTAGGAAGGGCAGCAAAGAGCAAGCTACACTAGTTCAAGTCAAACTTCCTAGTGCTGTAGACTGAATGTGTCCCCCCCCAGATTCATATGTTGAAACCTAATCCCCAGTGAGATGGTATTCAGAGGTAAGGTCTTTGGCAGGTGATTAGGTCTTAGGGTGGAGCCCTCCTGAATGGGATTACTGCCATAAATAAATAAATAGACATAAATACATAAATGCATAAATAAATTTTGATAACTGAAGTCACTGGCCACCAGGTATTGTCAATATTTGCTGCTGTGTGTCTCTTTATTTTATGCTGTTAAGTGGAACAGTGTTTTGACCTCAGCAATTTCCCTTGTCATCGACTCAGAATGTCTCTAATACTTTTGTTATTATTATATCAACTTATTTAAAACCTTACTATAGTCAACCACATTTCGGGCATGGCCTGCTCTCCTAAAGTTATTCTGATGCATTCTGTGCTTTTCTATTTCAGAGAAATCTCATTTCTCACATATTCAAGATTACTATAGCCCCCAAGTACCTATAATATGACATAAATTTAGGGCATTACATTTTACACGACAGTGAAGTTTTAACATAAATATTTAAGTAAGTCTTCAAAGATGGCTCACTTTGTGCAAGGAAGGAGTTAACCAGCTGTGGCGAAAGAGAACAAAAATGAAAAAAACTGCCCTGTCATCCAAGACTTCAGTGAGAGGAAGGCAACCGTAATCACATACAGTTCTATAATATTTTATATCTACCACTGCAACTTTGCAGAGGTCTGGAGATGCTATGTGAGCTTTGGAGGTTCACATGACCATTTATAGGGATCAGGGGAGGCAGACCCCCAAGTACATTTGGTATATTACTAACCGTAATGTACAGCAGAAGAAGTGTGTTCAAAGAGCTTAAAACAAAACAAAACCTAGTATTTTAGGAAGAGGAGAGTGATCAATTAGTACTAACCAGCAGAGTATAAAGGGAGGAATGTGATTTCAGTAGGTGTCCTCCCGGGTAGGGCAATAGCATAATCAAAAGCCTGGAAACATACAAGTGTCTGAGGTCATGGAAGTGAATAATCTGCTGGAATTGGAGGGTAAGGTCTGAGCAATGACATAGTGGAAGAAAGGGCTGGAAAACATAGGTTGCACAAAGGAGATGCTAAAATGGAGAGTTGGGACTTTTTATTTTTGTAGGCAACTGGAAATGTTCATGAACAAAGATGTAATTTCTGATCTGTGATTTGGGAAGAACTTTCTAAAGCCAATCTAAAATGTCAAACAGAAATGCAACAGATTGTAGGATAAGGAAACCAGTGAAGAGGCTACTGGAATTAGGCAAGTGAAATAAGGTGGAAATCTGAATTTTAGGATTGCTGTTGGAGTGGAAACGATAGAGGAAAGATTTGAGAGGCATTTTGGAAGTAAACCCTCTTGGGGAAAGACTGAATGTTGGCCATAAAGGTGGAGTTAAGTGTGATAAATTGGGAGATTGGGATTGACATATATACACTAATATGTATAAAATGGATAACTAATAAGAACCTGCTGTATAAAAAAATAAATAAAATAAAATTTAAAAAAATGACTCCAAATGGTCTGAAGAAGGCGTTGCTATTATAAACAGAGAGAACACAAGTGCAGGACAATTGACTTGGGTTGGAGGTAAGGTGGTGACAAGAGGGAAAGGATGAATCCCCTTTAGGTCAGTAGATTTAAAGTGCAGACAGGACAGTTATGTGAAGGAATTCAGCAGGTAGTTTGAAATGTAATCTAGCGCAGAGATTGGAGATAGATGCTAAGATTACATTTCGGGAGAGTCCTCTGCATACACATGACAGAAGAAACCACAGGAATAGATGCATATACTGAGGTTGTCATGATCACTTCACACAGGGCACGGAAAATAGTACGGTCTAAATAACTATTTGTTGAATGAGCAAGTTGATATTGATAAGTGTTCTCAAATATCCAAAAATCTCGAAATACTTTAATAACAAGCCTTGGATAGAGAAAGAAAGCACCCTGTTGCAATGGAAAGAACCTTTCACTAAATCACCAAGGTCCTATCTATTCAGAAAAGTTTCCTCTTGCCAATCCACGTCCCTGCCAGGATAAGAAGGGCTCTATTTATCAAATAGCCTTTTTTTTTTTAAATGGATAGACTGCAATTAGCCCTATAACTGGAGGACTCAAAACTAAAATGATACTAAACCAAGTTAAATCCTGCACTGATGATTAAGACCCACGCAAATCCATTACTCCATCCCCAACCTGAATATTTCTCAGAATCCTTAGAAGCCCAAGTTGAGCTGCTTTCACAGCTGTCTGAGGTTCAGGGTTGCAAAGTACCTTCAGGTTATATCTCATTGCCCTCATTTCCTCCGCCAGGATGCTGTTCCTGATACAAGCATAACTAAGCTCTAAAACAACCAAAATGGGGACTTCCCTGGAGGTCCAGTGGTTAAGCCTTCACCTTCCAAAGCAGGGGGTGCAGGTTTGATCCCCGGTCGGGAAGCTAAGATCTCACATGCCTCGCAGCCAAAACACCAAAACATAAAACAAAAGCAATATTGTAACAAATTCAATAAAGACTTTACAAATGGTCCTCTTTAAAAATAAATAAATAAATAGACAAAATGGTACTCTTCCCTGCAGTTTCCTTGTCTTAGATTATGATGTGTTCTTAGCAGAAACGGGAAGAGAAACTCTCTCCTCACAGGCTTAGACATAATCTCTGAGGCCCTCCTGACTCTCCTCCACTGGTTCTGCCTTCAGCCTCCAGCGTGTCAGTTTCCCCTCAAAGCCCTTCTCTGCATGCACATCGGCCAGACATCCCTGGGTCACCAGCCTCACCAATTTCTCCAACAGACCCACACTCGGCTTAGGACCACCCAGCACTCCTCAGCTTCTCCAGCCAGGCACCTGCCTCATAACCTGGGGGACTAGAGTTTATTGTCTACACCAGGACACTTCTGAGAGTGCTAAAATGCTAAACCAGATGGTACTCAAGACAACAGGCGTAAACTAGAATTGTGGTCGCTCTACCCGTGACTATAATACAATGTGATAAATGCAAAAATAAAAGTTTAAACACTTTGCAGGGGAAACATTTTAGATGCAATGCACCAATGGGTCCAAATTTGTTTCCAATCGAAAACATCTCTAAATTATTTTCCAGTCAGCATCCATGATAAAAACCATACCGTTCAGCTGGGGGTATTTACACCAGGCTACCCAGCAGAGCTCTGGCTCTGGAGGGAAATAATCTTTCAACTTGTTGGAAATGCATTTTGTAACTTAGAATCCCTCTACAGAGGAGCGCATTTTGTAGTTTGGTCAAAACCCTAAGGAACTGTGTCTCAGAAATCTCTGGAAAGATTATGGAGATATTTATTTGGCAATGATCTTAATAAAATCAAAATTACAGATAATGTTTCTCTGACTCATTTAATCTTCACAAGTGCAGGCTGAGAACATAAACGTGACTTTACTTAGAGGTCACAGGCTAGTGAGTTCTGGATATACTGGCTTTAGTGACATATTTGCGCATCTGTATCTATCCAAATATATCCATCCATCCCTGAGCAGGTCTGGAAAAGGGTATGCCAAAGCAGAGGGAGCAGCAAATGCAAAGGCTGTGAGGCAAGAACAAGTTTGGTCCCTGTACCGTAGAATGGAAGCTTCAGGAAGGAAGATGACGTTTTATTCACTTTTCTATTCCAAGCACCTAAAAAAGTCACTGAAGCATAAGAAAAAGTCGGTAAATATTTAAGGAATGTATGAATGAATGAATGAATGAATAGGAGAACGCATAGAGGGAAATGGTCTTAGGGTTGAAGGCAGAGGTCATAGCTTGTGGATCTTGGTAGGCAGTAGTAACACAATGGGGTTCTGTTCAAGTGCAGCGGGGTGTTACAGCAGGATTTAGAAAGAGGAGTGATGTGATGTGATTTATGTTTTTAAAACAATCATTCTGACTGTTGTGTGAAGAATGGACAATAGGCTGCAAGAAGAATAAAAGTAAGGAGGCCAGTTTTCAGATTTTTGAGGTTGTTCAGATGGAAAGTCACAGAGGCTTGGAAAAGGGCAGTGGTCGCAGAGATACAAAAAAACTGAATGCTCCGAGATATTTGGCTTTAAAAACTGGATAGATGATGGTGCCACTTACTATGATGAAGAATATGTTTAGGAAAGAAATTCAAGTGTGTTTAGCTACTAACCTAGAAAAATATAAAAACTAGTTAAGAATAGAGGGGACTGTTTATAATAAAATATTAAGTAAAAAAAAAAACCTAGTCAGAATGTATACAATAATTACAGTTATGAAGAGGATATATTTGTATATTGAAAAAGATAAGTTTAAAATATGGTTGCATAAAGACGTTGATTTGTTGAGAATTTTGTGTTTTAAACATTTTCATTTGAAGGTTTACTCTTCCTGTTATAATATTGTTTGTGAAATATAAAAAGCAAAATTCTAGTAAAAGGCTCTAAGTCTATGAGAAAAGTCTAAAATGATTGCAATGCAGAATAAAATTTCATTATACTAAATTCATTAAAGAATGTTGTAATGGAATTATTATAAAACCATTAAAAGCTGTATTCCCAGGTCTTGAGATCCAAAGCAGAATTAATGTGGACAGTTGGGGAGACTGAGAAACAAAAACAAAACAAAACAAAAAAGTCAAACCTAGATTATTGACATAAAATTTTACTGATAAAGTCCTCAAGAGAAGGAGATTCCGTGAGCTCCCATTATAATCCATTCCATGACTTATAACCTTAATTTCTTTATTTAAAAGTATTTATTTTATTGAAGTATAGTTGATTTACAATGTTGCATTAATTTCTGCTGTACAGTAAAGTGATTCAGTTATACACATATATATATATATACATTATAACCTTAATTTCTTTAGGATTTTCCCACCTTTTTCTAACATAAGGGCCCCAGTCTCCCTATGTTTCACTTCGAGGCTTTTTCTTGTTTTGCGGGCAGTGGGAATGGATTACAACTCACCGTCAGCTTCAGTGAGGAGCGCTTCATATATTTGAACACGTTTTAATTATTCCTTCTTTTGTTCAGACAGGTAAATCCTGTTACCATGCTAAGGCACGTTAAGAAGAGATGGTTCAGTAGTAATACCACAGCACATCCTTAGCTTGGCTATATTGAGAGCTACAAATGGATTTTATACAAATGGTTTCTGCATGAAATTATCATGATCAATAATGAAGTTGTTACAGTTCAACTTTCTGTGGGACCCCCAGGGAAGCAGAGCAGGTATAAATCGGTGCCTGGTGTGTATTGAAAACCCTGAGCTTCACGTGCATGTTTTCACTTCCCTTTAAACAGCAGTTACCCTAGAACTCCACGAACTCAAAACCAGCCACATCTGCCAGAAAACTTACCCACACTTCCAATTTCTGTATAAAATAAGCTTTCCTTCTTATTCACAGCTGTTATCAAACCCGATGACCAAACTGATAAATTCTGCTGTGATCCATGCATTTCAAATGCATGAAGAACTCCCAAGGCCAAAGTGAAAATGCAAGGAGAAAATTTTCCACAACACTTATTAAAATGTGAATGTTCTACTAATTTTGTCCTTAGGAAAAGAGCACACAGACTTGTTGGAGAGAGCATTTTTCCACATAGACATGTTTATCTCTAACATTTCAGTTTTAGATCGAAAGAACACTCATCTGGAAACAAAGATCCTGACTTCACAGAAGTACAAAAGCAGAGCAAAATCTCGAATTCTTCATTTAAGCCCCTCTACAAGTGTTTCTACATCCTGTATAAACCATTTTTCTAAGAACGGAAGATTCTTTAAACATGTCTTTGGAAGATCTAAAAATGAATGCAGATCTGATTTTATTTGGAACTAATATCTTCATTCTATGCCAAAGAACAGATCTGATTAAATGAAGTAATTGTATTTCTTTAATGTAAGTGTGAGGTCTTACTTAAGGGGTCTCTGAATACAAAATCTATGCATGATTGCATGCGTGTATATATATTAGCAAATGTGTTTGGTACTTGTCAGCATGAATGTTATGCTAAGATGTTAGTGTTTTGGACAGTAACTCCCCAAGTTAGCAAACTGAAGTCTAATGCCTGAATTTATCTATGTAAATTTGAATGAACTTGATCCAAGCCTTCGTGGGGCCCTAGGCAAAGCCAGATGTTCATATCCTTAGGCAAATTTCTGTACACCGCCCACCTGAAGGCACTGAGAAATATGGGAAGGAAAAGAGCAAAATTTCTTAAGATAAGCTTCGGGATCTTGCAGACGGGAGTCTGGGGAAAGCAGCTGGCAATGCTTTGTAAACTGAACACAAGATGTATTCTGACCATTCGCCGTTAACCGTGGTGCTCAAAACGAGACATTTTAAACAAAATATGAATGAGATTTTCAGAAAAATACTGTCTTCTTTGCACCAAGTTTTGCTCCACGTTGCGGTCGGTTTTTCACATTTTGCCACCTAGTGGACAACCTGAAAACTACAAGATTCCCCTCCCCCCATCCAATGATTAATTTCCATACTCTCCAGGAAGAATTGCCCTGAGTCAACCTAGAGCAAGGATTTTGTTTGTTTTGTGCATTGGTGCTCCTGCAACAGTGCCTGGCACTTAGTAAGCCGTCAGTAGACAGCTGTTTAATAAAGGATCAGTTACCACTGGACGTCATTGCTCTGTGTAGACAGATATCCAGGTGTTTCAACTTGATATAAACACCTACCCCTCCTTCACCCCAACTGCTCCAAATAAAACTAAATTTACCCTGGAAAATGGCCTTTCTCCTTTGACTAAAAACCATGACTGGCTTTCTTCTTGCTTTAGGCTGTGATACTTCTTATTCCCTTTTTTGTTACCAAAAATTATTAAACCCATTTAGCCCTCTTTTTATAAAAAGAATACATATGCATATGTATAAATATGTTTTTCTTTTTCAAAATAACATTCCATGCTTCTACTTCAATGAGACTGAAGTGTTAATGATTCTTAAACATATTTCTCCTGGCATAAAGATTGGTAATTTAAAAAAGCAGAATAATGATCATAACTTTTAAATTCAGTATTCCTCTAATGTCTTTTTGATTTTTCAGACTGTCTTTTGAAAATATTTTAAAAAGCAAAACATATGACTATGTTTTAGTACCTTAACATTTAGGCTAAAAAAATTCATAGGTAATCCGCCTCAAGTTTCTTTCTCAGGAGAATTAATTTCCATTCGGAAATCAGCAAAATAAGTATACATATAACATATGCTAGTAGTTCATTAAAAGAACTTATTCTTTTTGTTTTCAAATCAGGCTGATCTTAGGTTGACAATATCTTAACATGTTTTCATAATATATTGTTGAGATACAAAGCTTGTTTTCTTTTTTAGCTGAAAGCACGTATATTCATTATGTAAAACTCATTTATGTTACATACTTTAAAAGTGGAAGTTGCAATGCAGCTGCTTTCTGAGGTGATTTTTGCCCCTCTTGAAAAGGTTTAAGCAGTATTTTTATAAGTAAAATCATTTCTTACATATTTGGGTGACTGAGTATAACATCAGATGTACATACAAAATAACACATGCAAGGAAAACAAAGTTTAGAATAACATTTTAATTATTTTTTAGTGTACGTGAAATAATTTGTTTTTCTCATCTCTGTCCCAGGGTCAAGGTCTATAGCATTTATTGGAACCAGCTATTTCTCTCATTTTCATAAGGTCCCAGGAGGCAATAGTCATATATTGTTACTTCAGCCTTCAAAGAGGCAAAGCAGTACAGAGCCCTGTACTGTAATAGACAACACAAAACAGTCCCAATTTCAGTTCCTGTTATACTGACAAGTCTCCTTCAGGTAAGAGATGGAAACATTCTTTTATCATTATAAGGTTAGTGACAATTTTAATGGAATAAAAAGATTATTCTTACTGCATCGGGGATAGAAGTTCGGGGTGTGGGTATGGCGGGGGGAGATGTCTTTTCCCTTTTATGTTTGTGTTGTTCAGAAGTTCTCTTTAATTGGTTTAAATCTAGCTCATAATCTCAACATTACTACTGACAATCAAAGCTATTGAGGACACATTATTTATAGAGCCTGACCAAAGAATTCAATGTACATATTTTTTTTAATTAAAAGAAGATAAGTAGCTGATTTTCTACCTGAGAGGTTTTGTCTTTTAACATCAATAATATAGTATTCCTTGCATTTGCTCTATCATTGTGACTAGAAACATTCTAAATGTAGCTTATTCGCCTCAAACACACAGTGTGTAACATTTTTAAAACAAATAAGAGTTTCAAAATTAACTTTTCCTGCCTGATATGCATGACTTATGTGGGAAAAGATAGTGAAGATCACACAAACACATATTCACATAGAGAAGTTATGGAAATTAGAAAGAAAGAGGGAAAAAAAACCCAACAAATATCTCTAAAGTTGTTGAAAGTCTTTCAAATAGACAATTCCTTCAGATTTTATATTTTGATATAAGTTGCTGTTTAAACAAAAAGTCCTCTCATTTGGGAGAGAGGTTTTTTAAAGACAAAAATAAATCAAGAAAAGAATTAAAACAATATGTGTTTAAACTAAACGACTTCTGTTTTGTTGTAAAATACATATAACATAAGTGAATTATGTTTCATAAAAGTGTAAAATTTATAAATGACAGTTTCATATGGGCAGAGATGAAATGTATGTAAATTATGTTTTAATATATTAATGTTTTATAATCTAGGAAGATTATACACCATTTTAATCTTGCTTTCTAATGATTTCTTGCAAATATTCATTTACTACTTTTCAATCCACACCTAGGAATTAAGAAGAAAAACCTGTTGAAACCAAAGAGTTAGTTGTTATTTCTTGCTTTAAATGGGGCAAATTCTGATTTCATAGAGGAGAACTTATAATGACAATTTCTAAAACACAGTGACCGTGTTTTTAGCGTTTCGTGTACGTGCCAGATAGTTAAAAAACATTTTGCTTCAAAATAACTGTGTATGTTTAAAAAGCCAAAGGTACTATTTTTTCTGCAAAGTCAAGTTGTATAATCAAACAGCATCAGCTTAGAATGACTGTGGAAACGACTAAAAGGACTACATTTTACTAAATCAGAGATGGATTTTCTTCATTGTAACTGTTCTCATAAGAATTATGTGAGCATCTTTTTAAACACTCTTTTAGTTGCCTTTTTCCTTTCACTTTAACTGTGTTCTGGCGCTTGACGAGCATGAACCGTACCAGGTCCCTTTCAGCGAAGACTCCAAACAGAATAAAAGCCATTTAGGGTCTTGAATACATTAGAGTAAAATATTTATGAATGAAGGAGGGTTGTCTCCTTCTGAGCTTTGCCGCGTCGGACCATTCCTGAATCTTCTCATTAACATCTTCTGTGACCTCCACCAGAACTGGGCAAATCCCGTGACCTTAGGAGAGTCTGACCGCCTGGGGGTGGCGGCGGTGGGGTTTGGGTGGGGATGGGGGAGGGAGTGTCTCTCCAGCCCCCTCTCCATCCATTTCTAGGTGTGTGCGTCGTGTGTGTGTGTGGTGTGTGTGTGTGTGTGTGTGTGTGTGCGCGCGCGCGCGCGCGCTATAAACAAGAGGCACAGCAGGGAAGCAGGGCGCAACTCCTCCAAGATTCCAAACCTCACTCCCGAAGAGCATTAAGGCCTGACCGTCGCATCCTGGTCTCTCCATCTTCCCACCGGTGTCCGGAGATGCGCGCTTCTCCCGCATCCCTGCATCCGGGACGGGGTGGGGGGGATGGGGGTGGGTTCGAGATTCCACACCTGAGCGAGGGACAGGAGCCGCACTTTCCGCCCTGTCTGGCTCCAGACCGTGTCCACGTCTCTCTCTGGAACCAAATGGACCACAGAGTTGGAAGAAATAGGGCGACTCGTAAAGGGGGACAGCCCCTTGCCCCGGTCTCAAGGGAAAATCTTCCCGAAACATGGGTGCCTGAATTCAGTTGAACTCTTGGCAATCTTAGTCGCGCGCTTTTGTCCGGAGATGGTTATAAAATGAATTTTCGAATCCCTGGATTGGTAAAGGAACCGGGAAGGGTCAGGCCAGCATCCAAGGAACTCATCAGGTGTCCCGCGGCCCCGCTGGAGGCCTGCCCGGCAGAGGCGTTCGCTTCATGATCCAGGGAGGCCGCCGCCAGCCTCGGTGTTGCAGCTGCTGTGGACGGTGGCTGTAAAAAAAGAAAAAAACAGAAAACAAAAAACAAAAACAGTATATTTGCAACCGGATGGAATCGTCTCGCTGCTTCACAGAGAGCGAGGTTTGGCCGCTTGCCTGGCGCTGGGGCTAAGGCCACAGCCGCTGTTGGGTTCCGCAGGAGTTCACATCTTAAAATAGATGATCAGGGATAGTTCTTCCCCTAGGCAAACGCTCCCCACTCACCCTCCCCGCCCGCCATCATCAAGGCAATTGGCGTTGAACTCTAGGGCGACTGGTTCCGACCATCGGCGCGGGACCTGCGTCCCGAGCTGGGTCCAGAGCCACGGGGCCCGCGGGCGACACGTCCAGAAGTGGAAATGCCTTCAGTGAACCGAGGGCTTTGAACTGAATCGAACGAAGCAGGAAGAGCTGCCATCTCCGCGCCCTGGAGCTGTGAGCACCGGCGTGAAGGCCTGGGAGAGGCGTGCGGGTTGCAGGATCTCCCTCCGCCCTGTGCTGCGCGGTGCTGCCTTAACTCCGTGCAACCCCCGTCCAGGTTCACGGCCAGCTTGTGTCACCGGCGCATATATCACTGTCAGCTCGGACAGAGCGGGCACAGCTATCTCACTCGTCCTGACCACGCCGGCTCTAGGCTGGTTCACTGCCCGGGCTCTGCGCGAAATGCCCCGACCCGCGGTATTTGCCCCCAGACTTCCCATCCGCGTCTCCTGGGCTCCAAATACGCGCTTGCACTTTATCAGAGAGGCAAAGGGCGCGGGGAGATGGTTCTAGCAACCGACCGCCTCAGCACGCCAGGGCCTGATTGCTGTCCAGCAGTCAGAGAGCGCGAGAGCGCATCATCAGATATCGTTTTGTGCACGGGGAAGCCTGAGCCCATCAAGGTTATAGTGACATTCCCAAGGTCACGTAAAGCTCTAGGAAAACTGCTGCTTGATCCTAAGTCCCTTGATTCCCGCTATCACTGCCTGGTCCCTCCACCGTCCAGCCTCTCAAGTTCATTGTTTTAGAGATAGCAGGATGTAAGGATGCTTGTAAAAGGGGAATCACTATTTGCAGTCATTGCAATGGATCAGTATAATTTTCAGTGTGACATTTCCAGTTATCGTCCCAGGAATGTACTTCAGATCTTTCCTCATTCTACTTCACAAATTCAGATACGAGGAATGTCCGGCGATCTTAGATATCAGGGTACTAGACACACAATTCACCTCCCCACCGCTTTGGCCCCCGGGCAGTGGTTTCCGGGCGCCCATCAAAGCCACGAAGAGGAATTCCGAGCAGAGCCAGAGGACTGGGGAGGTGGGCGACCAGGGGTGGGCGCGGGCGCAGAGAAATACCGAGCGAGGCGAGCGGTCTGGCAGTCAGCTTTCACCTTCCCACAAGCTATTAGGGAAGGGACTGGTTTTCGTCCAGCAAACTCTGCCCTTAGGCATTCTGGGCTTGACGCTCTCGTGACTATTTCTCACTATTCGCATTAATTGTTTTAGCAAAGTACACACACACCCCTCCACACTTTGAGAAAGGCGAGCCATTTCAGATTCTTTGTCCCAGTGGCTTTATTTATGTATTTATTCATCCATCCATTCATTCATTCATTTAAATCTGTGTTGAAAAGTTGGTAGTCCCCCAAAGCATTTATTTCTGAAGAGGCCACAGTGATGATCTCTTCCCTTTTATTCTCATTCAAATGACTCTCTCTCCCTCTCTCTCTCTCTCTCTCTCTCTCTCTGTTTTAGTCCAACAGAAGAGAGAGAACCCCCAACCTTCAACTGTCAACTGTTTTCCAAACACGAGATTAATGTTCCCCAGGACTCAGTGGTAACGTGACCTTTCTGTTTTCAGATGTGTTTTTCAACATGTAATCGTTTGTTTGTTATGTCTCCCGGTGTGGACTCAGGAAAGCTGGGGGAAGGGCTGTGGCTTGCCAGGGGGGAAAATGGTTTTGGAGCCTGTTTTTGTTCCCTTCTCAACACAGGAAAGTGCAGAGCATTTTATTTTTATTTTCCAGAAGATAATCCCCTAGAAAAAAAGAATCCACCATACTGGTCCTGAAAAGAAATTTGAGCATGTGATGAGCAACTATTTAAAAATAGCATATCTCCAAACAAAAAGCTAACATATTTTTCTTTTAAGTGAGGGGGACTTCTGGGGTTTCCGGTAATCCTTTTCTTGATCTAGGTAGTTACATAAGATGTACTGTTTTTAATAATTTTATCAAGCTTTTTGTGTATGATTCATGGCCCTTTTTGGATAGTTATACTTCCATTAAGTTTTAAACATCTAAGATGTAGGAAACCTCTGGCATATGTGTATGTCACTAGACCTTCTAAAACTTATTTCTAATAAATTTCCAAACCAATATATTTGTTAAACTGTATTAAGAAACTTACCAGTGACTTGATTTCTAAGTAATAGGTTCTAAATCAGATTGAGAACAATGTACTTGAATTAGTTATTAGAAAACCAGCATAAAAATCGGGTGACTTTCTAATATAGTAAAATATCAAATAAGCAATGAGAGTTTAAAGCTTGTCTTAAGAAAATTCCTAAAGAAACAAAATAGCTATTTGGTTAAAAAAACAACAACCAGACTTCATACTTTAAAACGGTATTTAATTGTTTGAGACCAACTCTTATTAGAAAATGCTTTATCCCAAAGGAGAATTTTAAGAAGCATCTCAGCTATACTCAAAAATGAATTTCTGTCACTAGAAAGAGGCCAGTTTGAAACATAATTTCCCTCCATAAAATATTATTAGGCTGCTTTCCTGGTGGGTGACTATTTCACCAAGAACCAAAGACTAAATTGCTCTCCCCACTTAATCAATAGCTTTTATTGCTGGCATCAACCCCACTTATGACCCAATGCTGCCTTCCACGCCTTATTTCTTCCTCACTCTCATCATCCCTTTCCTACTCACCCTAAATTTTCTGCTACCCCGTTCAGTCAAAGAAAAAATCGTGATTCCCAATCTAGGAAGTGATTTTCCGACAAATGGCTTTGTTGTTGACTCCACGCCCCCCACACCCCTTCTCTCTCTCTCTGTCTCTCTTTCTCTCTCTCTCTCTAATCGACCCTTCGTTTCCAGGAACGACGGCTGAGCCCGCACTGCCCACACCGAGGCTTGCTGCTGCCTTACTTTACAGGCCCTTCCGCGGTTTTATGATTGGTTGCTGTGGTTAGAATGTTTATAGATAATAAGCAACGAATCCGTTTCTTGCCTAATGAATTGCCCCAACCGCGCACCAGCTGATCGCCCGTAACTAGCTCCAGGACCGAAACTACCCAACTTCACCGCCGCCCCAAATCAAAGCCGAGTACCCCAAGGTCAGCAGAGGCGTAGTTCCCATTTCCCAGTTCCCGTGCCCCGCAGCCCACCTCCACGAGGGCTCTGCTCCACCCGTTCCTCTCCCCACCGGTGGAAGGGATGAATTCCAGTGAACGGAGGCTTTCTTGGCGTCTGAAAAGCTGGCTGCAGATCCAGGGCCTGGGCGCACGCACTCCGGGGACAGTAGCTCTGGGTCCGCAGCAGCTCTAATGTGGCCGCACCGGCCCCTCTGTCTTCGGGCGGCGCACAACCCACGGGCAGTTTGAATCGTCCTGGTTCTGAAGGAGGTTGTGCCCGTGGAAGATGCAAAAGGCTGGCGTCGGCCAGGGCGCGCGCCCCCGCGCCCCCGCGCGACCGCAGCTGGAAGGAGGAGAGGGAGGGTGTAGGAAGGGCGCGAGCTAGTTAACACTCTGCAATCTCGTCTGAAGGGCGCGAGCTAGTTAACACTCTGCAATCTCGTCTGTTCAGACTCCCAAGAGACGCGGAAACCGTGGATGATCTGCCAAGAGCATCACAAGAACAGAGGAAACCAATCTCTGGGGTGAGATTCTTGTATACACATGGCAGCTGCGCGCGGCCTCGGTCAGTAGCTGGGGCCAGGGGCTGTGACGATGGCGACGGGGGGCCGGGAACCGAATCTGGCATCTCCGTTGGCCTTGCGTCGAGGGAGTAGACTGTCTAGTTTGGTCTCTGAGCGGCCGAGAGGACACTGGTGTTGGCCACGGAGGATCCCCTTTCCGTAAGGACCCACAGGAGGGAAGCCGAGAAACAGTCTAAACCGGAAGGTCCAAGATCAACAATTCTCTTACCAGAGCCGTTTCCAAAAGGCGTTTACCAGTTAGCTGTATTTTGAATGAATACACTTCCTTTACGTAGTTGAAAGGTCTGCAGTTTTGCGTTTATACATTTGATGTTTATGCTGCCTTCCATCTGGGCCCCCCGGTTCCCGGGATCGCTTTTCTCCAAGAATCCCAGGAAGGGTCGTTACGAGTGTTCATTTCCCACGTGTGATTTTGCTTCCCTTTATTGTAAAGAGTAGGTGAAGGTGTTGTTGAGTCAGGACCTTATCTTCCTGGGTGGCCACTGCTTCCCAAAACTGTGGGTAGAGAGCACTTCAGTCCCAGAGTCTTCCTTCTTTCACTGGTTTTGGTTTGTAAATCCCATTGTTTCACGGCGGTGGGGAGGGAGGGGCACTTCTGCTGTTCTACCACTCAGTGAACAAATATGTATTGGATGCCTACTGGTCCAGGTGTTCCGGACGCAGCAATTAAAAAACACAGCAACAACAAAACCCTTTTCTAGAGCGTCCGCTCTAGGGGGGAGGATCAGGTTTATATTAGGACTCACTTTGGGTTGGACACTGAGAGGATGTAGTTTTGAATAGCAGCGTAAGGCACAGACCTAGCCATCTGGTTGGAACCTATCTCCTTGTCACCTAAGAGGTTTCTTTATTGTGTGCAGTCCTATTACATAATAAGTCAAGTCACACTGCCTTTCTTTCCCCAGCCTTTCCACAACGCGTACCTGCCGTGTTACAGAGCAGATAGCAACACCCTCTACGCTTTTCCCCTCGATAAGCCCACTTCCATCTGTGAGGCAGTGGGAGAAGGGTGTTGCTTCTCAACTAGTGTTGGTCTTGACTCGAGCCATGGAGTCAACAGTTCAATATTTTTAGTGTCGTCTATGGAATCTTGGCCCCATGGACTTTCAGTGACACCAGGCCAACTCCAAGACAAAAAGCAGGTCATGTCCCTCAGTGACAGAGGGGGTTTTCTCCCTCTACCTACCTGGGATCTCATTGCCTCTTCCTCTCTGGGGACAGAGGTGTTGCCTGGGGAAGACTTAGCATCTCCCCAAGGGCAGCCAGAACTGACCAAGTTTCCAGGCAGTGTCTGATTTTGCTGGAAAGTCTTTGAATGCCTCTCTCTTTCTCCACTGAAAGTCTCCCCTGGGAAGTTGCCCATTTACTACCAAGGTAAGGCAGGCTTCAGGGCCTTAGCGATTTTGCCTGAGCCTGGGGCTATGGCCTGCCCCCCTTCTGGGGGCAGGGATGCTGATTTAATTGCCCCTTGATGAAGAAGAGAGTTGAAAATGATCCACAAAGGAGAAGACTAAAAACAAAGGCAAAAAACCCTCCTCGAACTCGCCTCATTAGAAATAAAGATAAATAAGAACACAAAACGTTGATTGGTTCTCCAGCACCGAATGTGTGTGTGCATGGTTGATACAGAGAGAAGAGAAAATAAATCCTGGTTGCTTAATGAAAGGAAGAAGTAACTTATGTAAACAGAGCTTTAGAAAAAGACACCCAGAACGTTCAGGAAGAGCCTGCCGCGAGCATCCCACCATCGGTCCCTTCACAGATGCCAGGGGACTGGGAGGCTGGGCGTGAACGACCGGCAGGGCTCCCTGGATGTAGCCGCACATCCAACAGCGTCGAGGAACAGGACCTGATTTTATCTGATCATCAGAGGACTGGGTAACTCAGCAAGGCATCGCTGTCTGCATCGTAGGTAGCGCTGAGAGCTTTAGGGGGTGTTTGGACTCCGGTGTGGCTTCTGAATGTGATGGACAGTAGACTTTGCAGAAGAGAGGGCTCTTACCTGCAGGAAGGTACAGCTGTTCCTTGGACTTTGATCATGCTACCTGCCGTAGAGATGGTGTGCACGCCAACACACGCGCAGTCCTGGGCCCCGCGGACCTTGGGGTGCTCCGGGTGGGTGTCCCTTCCCACAGGTGGTGCCTGAAGAAAGTTGAGGTCCAGAGGGCTCTTCTTTAGCCTCAGGTAGCATCCTGGATGACTCTTTGATGTCCAGGGCTTACAGCCTGCAGAAAAGGGAAAATGCACGTGAAAGCACTTCTTCAGCTGTAAAGGATTAGATGATGCTATTACTAGGTGTATCTGAAACTTTCATGTACAAATACGGGGACAATTGGTAAGAAAATTCTCGGTAGAGTTCTGGTTCCATTTCACTGAAGTTCTTTGCCACCTCTCCTTCACTTCCACTCTCATCTGAAGTTGACTTTTACTGAAACTTTACACAGTCTTTGCAAAATACAATCCTGTTACCTTCCTCTTCCATTGTACAGTTAAGCTGCCTGCAAACTTGGCATTAGAATTAACCACGGCTCAGCCTCAATTCAGAAGCGTTACTGTGTGTACAGGGGTATGCTTCAGGGAAACGTCCTCCAGTGCAGGCCTGGAGATGTGGGCTAGCAATTTGCAGGGAGTGAGTCGCGGCTATAACTCAATTTTACTTATCACTTTAACGTAATGTAAAAACTAGACCCGGTAGGCTTTTCCTTCCTTCATTTTACAAATTGTGCAAGTAAAGACTCTGCCCATACCTTGCTACAGGGAGAATGTAATTTAGGGAATTTATGGCATTACATCTCACCTTTGTACCCTAGATGAGTATTTATCAGTCCCTGTGCAAAAATAGGGGCACTAAACATCAATATGTATAATAAACCTTGTGCATAGATCTGAGAACTTTTCTTGCCTGAATTTGGAGAAGAATAGACAGGCTTTATGAAAGTAACCGAATTCAAGATGAATATATGTTAGGCATTATTATTGGTATTGGTGACAACAGAAGCCTTTTAGAATAAAATTCAATTAAACCAAACATTTTTATAGTTGACACGATCAGAAGAATAAAGTACTTTTATACAAGAAGAAAAACTCTATTGATTTGGAGACAGGAGCTCAGTTGACCAAGGCAGGAGTGGGGAGGTGGGGAAAGGAGGGGCAGGTGAAGACTACCCCCTTCCCTGACTAGCCATCAGCCTTCCTCTCTCCTTGGCTCACAGACGTCAACTTTCACAGCCTAGGCTTCCTATCATAGCCCTCTATTGCTCAGGGTTCCAATCCTTTCCTTCTTTTCCCCTCCCCTGAAACTTACCAGGTTTTCTCCAGACCCCATTAGGTCCCATGAATTAATAAACAACCTTATACATGTGAAAGTGCTAATGGATGACTTAATGTGTTCTCCTGGCCAATCTATTCTAGTTCCCCTAAAACTGATGTTTTCAATGCCTTAAAAAAAGGGTGGGCCTAGAAGTAGAGATTCTAGGCAGTTTTGTCACAAGGGGAGATGTCCTGGGGGAGGTTGCTAATAAAGACCCTTTCAACGACAATGACATATTGTCCATCTGTGGGATGAACTGGCCCGAGGACACCTGTAGTAGTGAGTAAATTCAGTTACCTTCTAATTTAGTAGGGAAACCCCTTCTCCAAATGGAATTTTACTTGGAAGCTCAATACATGAAATACATTCAAAAAGAACTGCCCTGGTTGACAGGGTGGTGCTGGACCCATAATCTGACGACTAGACTGGTAGCAGCCCGTCCCTCACAACTCTTCCACTTCTTCTCCCTGGGCTCTTGGGGAGAACGGTTTGAAAATGATTACTTTGCCTGAGTTGGATATGGAAGCCATAGATATAAGAAACAACTGGTTGGAAGGAGAGAGAAATTGTATAGTTAGAAGGATTATCAGCGACCATGAATGTGAACAATCGTATGTGTATGTACTATGTATAGAATGAATAGGTTCCATAGTCATAGATTCCTAAATATACTTATAAACAACGACTACTGGAAAGGGTTCCCTTTTTTTTAAATTTTCTTTTTAACATCTTTATTGGAGTATAATTGCTTTACAATGGTGTATTAGTTTCTGCTTTATAACAAAGTGAATCAGTTATACATATACATATGTTCCCATATCTCTTCCCTCTTGCGTCTCCCTCCCTCCCACCCTCCCTATCCCACCCCTCCAGGCGGTCACAAAGCACCGAGCTGATCTCCCTGTGCTATGCGGCTGCTTCCCACTAGCTATCTACCTTACGTTTGGTAGTGTATATATGTCCATGCCGCTCTCTCGCTTTGTCACAGCTTACCCTTCCCCCTCCCCATATCCTCAAGTCCATTCTCTAGTAGGTCTGTGTCTTTATTCCTGTCTTGCCCCTAGGTTCTTCATGACCTTTTTTTTTCTTAGATTCCATATATATGTGTTAGCATACGGTATTTGTTTTTCTCTTTCTGACCTACTTCATTCTGTATGACAGACTCTAGGTCTATCCACCTCACTACAAATAACTCAATTTCATTTCTTTTGATGGCTGAGTAATATTCCATTGTATATCTGTGCCACATCTTCTTTATCCATTCATCTGTTGATGGACACTTAGGTTGCTTCCATGTCCTGGCTATTGTAAATAGAGCTGCAATGAACATTTTGGTACACGACTCTTTTTGAATTATGGTTTTCTCAGGGTATATGCCCAGTAGTGGGACTGCTGGGTCCTATGGTAGCTCTATTTTTAGGTTTTTAAGGAACCTCCATGCTGTTCTCCATAGTGGCTGTATCAATTTACATTCCCACAAACAGAGCAAGAGGGTTGCCTTTTCTCCACACCCTCTCCAGCATTTATTGTTTGTAGATTTTTTGATGATGGCCATTCTGGCCGGTGTGAGATGATATCTCATTGTAGTTTTGATTTGCATTTCTCTAATGATTAATGATGTTGAGCATCCTTTCATGTGTTTGTTGGCAATCTGTATATCTTCCTTGGAGAAATGTCTATTTAGGTCTTCTGCCCATTTTAGAGTTCAGTTTTATATTTTCCTTGAACCCAGGGTCTAGTATTGTCACCATCTGTGGTGAGGAATGAACATGAGAAAAGCACAACGCGCAGTCTGAGAAGAGAGCCACGGGAATGAAACACTGTGAAAGTCATGGAGGTGCTTTTCTCTGTTATCCCCATTCACAGCAGGTCAGACTGCCCAGATAGCAGCTGCAGAAACAATTGGGGACCTCATTCATAAAATCAAAGGCATAATGCCCATGGCAAGCCACCAAAGGAAGGGAGGATGGAGAAGATTACAAAATGCTGGTGAAACAGGGAAGGAGTCCTTTGAGGAATAAACATCCCTGTGTTTTCTGCTAAATGTAGAAATCAAATTTTTTGTGTGAGAAAAATCATGATAGAGTATCAAATAAAAACTGTAAGTGTTTGCTAATTACAAAGTTTATCTGGGGAGAAAAACAATTTTCTTAGTAGAAAGTTTGATGGGCTGTTTAGGCTCCTCTGTCGTTTTTCTTGTCTGTCTTCATAAGCTCTATGTAATCCAGAAACAGCCAGTAAAAGAAGAGAATCCTGCTCCTTTAATTACTTCCTGTAAAGTTGACAACTACTACCTCAGTCTCATTGGCTGTTTGACTTATAAATAGGCCACTCTTTCAAAGACAGCGTAATTATTTGGGGACACTCACTTCCCTAGCTATATATCATGCCTATCAAAGCTAAGTAGTTCCAACCTACCTTCAGAGTGTCTTAACATCTCACTTGAGCATTATGTTCAATTGTTAAATGTTACTTCATTTCTTAGCTGGCAAAAGTCCTAAAATAAAACCGAAAATGTATCCAAGTTGAGGATAAAAAATAAACTCAATCATTTTGAGGATGATCAGAACTATTGAATCCCACTTAATCTCACTCACACCTGAGTATTTCATCACTTACTATGAATTTCATACTTAGGAGACTCTCCTAGGTAGAAGGTCCATAGGAATAAAAGCAAACTTATGAATATTTGTATGTATTTAGGTGGGAAGGACATAGGCCATTAAGAAAAACAACATGAACCAGAACTGTTACAATTAGGGTGATTTAATGTGATTTAATGAGTCACTAAAATTCTTAAGCCTGAGATGCTAGTGTTTTCCATAGAGCTCTGAGGAAAACAATTTCAAATTTTAAAAAGCATCAGTACTAGTGTAGATAAAAATAATCTAGATTAATTTTTTAAAACTAGAATTTTATTTATTGGTTCAAGACACTTTTTTTCTAAGAAAAATTAGGGCTTTATAATTAATACTTAAACCTTGGATATTGATTTAAATACAAGATTAATCAGAAAGAAATATCGTAATTCACGGGACATGTGTGGGGTATACATTAAGTTTCTGTTTGGTATGATGTGAACTAAAGTGAGTGAAACTAAAGTGAGTGAAACTAAAGTGAAACTATCTATTCAGTTTGATCCATTAAAAACAGCCAATTCCATAGTTAAAGACTCTTTACCTAATGGATTCTGAGGGATTCTGGCTTATCTGCTTTGTCTCCGTATTGACCAAACAAACTATTTGATTACAAACATGTACTTTCTTCTGTACTAGGTAATGTTGTAAATTAGTACTGCTAGGTACAATGTTTAGCTATGAGTGAAACTTTCTTTGATTCCAATGCTTGACTCCTAAGGTATTATTTTATAACTGTATTTAAAAAATTGGGGGGCTTTATCATTTCACAGTTTGGTGTAAATGTTTAGTATAATTATAGGAAACTGTAGGGCACTTAGGAAGCAGTAACAAGGTGGGTGGGCTTTCATGTCATTTCTCATATGTGCAATGTGAAATGGAGATGGACGCAATTCTGAAACAAAAATTTCAATGCAAACATACCTTTGGTGAACTCGGAATGCTGCAGGAATGAAAGATTTCTAAAATGAAACAGAATCACCCATTGCAAATCAGTGATTTTGTTAATCTTTGTATCAGCAGATGTATCAGAACCAAAGGAAATATGATAATATGTGCTTGTATCTGGAATGCATTAAACTATCGCAGTAAAACAATGCACATCTGCATATGTGATTAGTCATGCTTTAATTTTCCTTTAATGGCGGCATATGGGGAGGAAGTGTTTAAAAAAACCCTATTGCTTACATTTTTATCCTTAATTGAGGAGGAGGTGGTGGAGATTCAGTCTTACCATTGAATACTCTATCCCAAACTTGAAAGAAAGAATTGCACAATCAAGGAATATTTGTGTGACAGAGTTTTTTGTATAAAGACGCCAAGACACACAGTCTCCATAAGCGGGAAGATAATACATTAGTAAATAAGATGTTAAATATCTATAAAAGGAGATAAGTAGATACATATTGTTTGGTACAAAATGTAAAACATATTAAAGGGCAGTGAATTTTATTTGCTTCTAATAAAATATCTCGAGAAGGCTACACAAGAAGCTGACAACAGTGGTTACTTCCAGGAGGGAGCCTAGCTGGTTGAAGGATGGGGATGAGAGAGAGAGGCATTTTTTTTTTTTTTTTTGGTATATTCTTTTGCACCTCTTGATTTTTGAACACCGAGCATGTATTACAGAATTATTCCAAAACTAAAAAAATAAAAGAAAATCAATATTTAAGTACATGGTTGGTTTCCAAAACAATGGTGCAAATGGACACCATTATACTTGAAATTTTTAAATTATGAACTCTTCTTAATGAAGAAATAGTAATCTGGACCGAATATTAAAAGATGGATACTATGTGGACGGTCTGAAAGGAGGGGGAAGCATTCTGAATTCAACTGACATTAAGCGAAAGTCCTACAGAGGAAAACATAAGATATTTGTGGTCTTAGTAAGTAGACCCGGGTGACTATAAGTAATTTGGGTTGGAGAGATTAAGATACAGATTGTGAAGGGCCTTGAATGCCAGGATAAAGAATTTAGACTTAATAATACAAGCAGAGAGAAGCTTTGAAAATTTTGAACAGGGGAAATGTCTCCTAATAATGTTCAGTGTGGATTGACACGAGGGAGATTGGGGTCTAAGACAACATCCCAGGCAAGGAGGTTGTGGTGGAAACAGTGGGGTGAGTTTGTAAAGTTCATTTTTTGAATTTTTTTGGCTGCGTCATGCGGCTTATGGGATCTTAGGTCCCCGACCAGGGATCGAACCTGGACTCTCGGCAGTGAAAGTGTGGATTCCTAATCACTGGACCGCCAGGGAATTCCCAGAGTTTGTCAAGTTGACGAAGGAGACAGAGATGAAGCCCCAGCGATTGGAATGCAGGGAGAGCCAGTGCACTGGAGGGTCCCCAAAGACAGTGCTCATCAACCTCCGATTCTTGAGGGTCATAAAGAGAGAGGGCTGAGACAATGCTTTTGTTTTTATTGATTCGTAAGTAACTGTTGAGAAAGTATAAACCATGTATTTTTGATGAGTGTACATTTTCATGTGAGTGGAGGGGTGGAAACCAGATTTTCAAGATTTACGGTGAAATTGGTAAGAGGAAAAAAGAAGCACTTATTAAAGTTAAATAATCCAAAAAATAATCAATGGTTTTTGAATGCTTACCATGTGCTAGAATCTGTATTAGGCATCGAGGGTAGAGCCTTGAACAAGACAACTTAATCTCTGCCTGTACAGAGTTTATAGATCTCTTGTGAAGATACACAGGAAACCAGTCATTAATGATGTATAGATTATGTGCCATAGAAGAAGAATGAGTGCTTGGGAAGTTTATAGCAGTGAAAAGGATAGAAACGGAAAAATAACTGGAGGAATGTGGTAGAAACACACGAAATAATTTTGTTTTTCCAGTTGGATCCATGTGTCTTGGAAGACACGTTGGGAGGGGTCCGTGGGGAGGTCAAGGGCAGATAATTGATGGTGCAAAGTCCTCGGGGAGAAAAGAGAAGATGGAATTAAGCCCAGGTGGAGATGTTTACTTGTGGAGAAGACGGACGTCGATTTTTTGAGGCAAGGGGAAGAAAACTATAGCATAGAGATAATGCTGTTCAGAGCTGGCAGGGTTCAAGACTGGGTGTCTCACCCTTGGGGGTAAAGTTGCGGCTTCGAGAATATGGGTTTGGGAAGCCCTTGGGGGAGTATGCTGGCACTAACTGGCCTTATTCTGAGGCAAGGGTAAAGGCTGCACTGTCAAGCCCATGTCAGCTCGAGGTAGTGGGGAGGCGAACGGTTCACAGAGCCTGGGGTGTGAAACACTCTGACATCCATCAACACAAATCTCCCACAGAGCATGCCCTCAATGGAAACCGTTAAAATCTATAGAATGGAATCAAAGGCATTTTCTTTCTTTTTCATATTGTATGAAAATAGGATGCATTACTTACTGGTGTATGCAAAGGTCTCACGTAGTCAGCAGTCCTTGCGTAGGAACAAAAAGGTAATAATTTTAAAATGGATCGGTGAAATCAATAAAGAGATTTTCATCTAGCTTGGGCATCTCCCTCCACGTGTGATATTAACGTAATCCTCAGCTACCGGTGGCATGACCCTCCTGATGAAAGGATATGGTTAAGAGTGCATTCCGTGGCTTCTGTCTGAGGTGTTCTGGAAGGAAAAGAACACAGAAGATGGAGTAGTTTGGGGGCCTGAGTCCACAGGTCTCTATGCCCAACCCCAGGTTCAGATAAGAGCAACTGGAAAATGGGAAAAGTCTTTGTGACGGATGTTTCCCAGTGATGGACAAGGTGGAGGTGACTGGAAGGGCCGTGCTCACGTCTGCTCTGGAGCAGCTGTGGAAGGAAAAGGGCAGAAAGCAGCCCGGTTACCCCACTGTCTGCTGTTGGGGGCCCCCTTCCTGACCAGGGGAGCCCCCCTTCCTCTCCCCTGCAGCCAGAGAAGACAGCCCACCTCTCCACAGGCCTGGGGGGATGCAGCACACGATCGTGAAGCTGTGCAGCTGATAATCAGCATTTATACTAGTAACTGAATGCATTGAATAGTTCGGGGAGTGTAATCCAGACCTGAGTATCCAGAGAAAGGATAACTTCTGGCTGGAGACCGGACAGTATAAATCAAGCAGTTCACTGGAAATACGGTGTTGATAAGGTCGCGATAGTTCATGAGTAGATACATTAATGAGAAAAAACTACACATTATGTTGTCATAACACTCCCTGCAAAAAACATCTCTTTGCCATTTAGTCGTGAATGCGTTTCTATTTTATTAAAACGTGTTGCCTATCGTTTTATATCATGTGATAAATTGCAGCTAAGTTTAAAGCGCTATTGCCATTTAAAAATAGATATAATTCCATTATTGCCACATTTTATACGGCATCAGAAGTCAGACTGCCCTTGTTTTTTTTTTTAATTAAATCTGTCTATCAGATAACCTAAGCCTTTAAAGCCATATATCCTATTTTAATTAAAAAAATTCTGGTTGTGATCATTGCCTAGAATTAAAATCCCATGTAAAATATGGGAAGAAAGGAGGTAAGGGGAGGTCATATAGTGTTACCTGATAAAAGGAGACAGTAATATTTAAAATGAGGTAAGTGTTGCACGGATTTATGATGTATTTTATCTTCAGGAGAAACCATAGTTTATCGTGCTGTCATTCAGCTTGAATCGTCAGCTGTATATCTTTGACTTTTTGAATGTAACTGTTGAAAGGAAAAGACTTTCAGCCATGTGAGCTATGAGACAGATCAAAAGCTTAAAGCAATTTTGCTTTGCTCGTTCAAATATATTTTTATTGAAACATATTTTGTTGTCATGCACGCATAAATATTCCATAGCATCAGTTAAAGAAGGTGAGTCCCAGAGTTTCTGGGTGTTGTTAACAGAAAGGAAAGTAAGAATTAAAATATCCTTCTAACTTCTATCATCTCAGACTCTTTGCTCTCTCTATTTTTCTTAACATCTAATTTTTCAGTAGCCACACTTATCCACAGGGAATTCCTATTGAAGAAAAGAGAAATAAATTCGTGATGTTAGATTCACAGACTCAATGTAACAGTAAATTTAAGGAACATAAATCCTTACGAAATAACAGTAGACACTAATTAGAATGTCTTAGGAAGTTGATTACAGTTCCACATTCTACATGAGCCTATAAACAACTCTGTTAGTTGTTGTTTTTTAAATTTATTTTTCCCGCCATTATGCTTATATTTCTTTGTTGCTTTCAACTAGTAACACTGTAATTAGTCATGAAACAGTGAAAGCTTGTTAACAATCAATACTTTGATAATAACTTGTTCACTGGAGTTAGGTCCAGTTTTTTAGCTTCAGATTTTCTTACAATATTCACATTGCCTTCCCTAGGTACTTTTAGAAACCAAGAAAAAAATTCTTTTCTTCAATTAGTGGACTAGATTTTTAACGTTTTCTTTTTTAGGAGTTGGTTTTAGTTTGGAAGTGAATGATAAGAATAAGCTGTGAAAGAGTCATTAGGAATAGGGCTGAACTAGCATCACTACAGTCTGAAGACAGGAAGGGGTATAAGTTCTTCAAACAGCCTTTGTGGAAATTAATCCCAAAGGATTTAAGTGATTGATTCAGAAGTATTCAGTAGAAAAGACAGGTGAGAACAAGAGGAGATAGTCTACTGTTCGCTCTGAGCTTTTAAAATCTAGTGTCTTTTCATTTTAGTTTTGGAAGACTACGGTTAATAAAGTAATCAGAGGTTAACTGGCTTTTCTGTGTCCCCTTAGGAACCTCTTTCTTAAGAATAAATGCCTAGAATGTGCTTGTGCCCATGCCATCTCCCTCAATAGAGCTTAAGACTTGAGGTTTTAGGAGGAAAAAACAGAGAATGAAATAGGGCTCAGAAATTAAATGTACTGATCACCTTTCTCCAAAAAGCAGCTTATAAAATGTAGATTCTTCGCTGCTGTGTTCTCACCTCTCTATAAAGTGGAAGAATAATGCAGGTTTCTTAAAAAGATTGAAAAAATGATAAAGCAGCCTAGTGTTTTGAGTTGGTGTAGCAATTTATACAAAGAACTTGGAGACTCTCATATAATTCTTAGTATTATTTAAAGAACAGCAGCTTGAAGGGTTCTGATGCCTTGTATATCTTACCCAGAGTTTATTAGAATGTTTACAAAAGGACTCACTTCATAACTCACATCCTTTCTTAAAGCAGTAACTATAAAGCAGCAAACGTATGACAGATGTGTGTCTGTGTGTCTTTTCTGCCTTGTTCAGGCTTTATAGAAAGTTTCTTTTCTTTTTTTTAAAGGAAATCATTAGTGAAGGATCATTTCACATTAACATGCAATTTTGATATTCTTTTTAAAATCTTACTTAAAAACTGTATTTTCATTAGGTCCATCAGAGAATATATTGTATAAGTTTCTGTATTTAATTTAGGTCACTCTATGCTAAATTCACATTTACTACACTCTGTGGTAATAAAATACCTTTCAACATTTTCACCATATTTTATACTTTGCTTGTTCAAAGACTTTTTTTTCAAAGTTTCTTTCCTTTTTTGTTGGGGAGGTAGGTGGGGATACTTCAACTAGATGAACATCTGATTGTATAGCTTTTTTAAAAATCAAAAAACATAAAAACTTTTGAACAGGAATTACCATAACTAATGCATATATCCAATATATATACTGAATGAAAGCAATACATGAGGGAAGAGTAAGTGGTTCAACAAGTCCTGAATACTAGACTTTGTAAACAAACAAAAACCCATTTATTAAGAACAGATTTATTTATTTGTGATATTTTGTAAATAGTTGTTATGTGGTAGATGTTGCATTATGTATTTTAATTTTACAACCTAAACAACACTATCAAACTATTTCGATTTTTTGTTTTTCAGAAAGGAATTGAATATGCCACATATGATAAAATAGCACTAATTCATATTCTACTTGTTTATCCAATGATTGGCAATTACTTATTCCACCAATTAACACTATTAGTAAAATTAGTAACAATTCAGAGCAAAATAAGTTTATTAAAATGATTAAAATAGTAAGAAAAAACCCTTTATTTTATGCAAATGTTTGATTCCTAGTGCAAAGAAGGAAATAGAAATTTTTAAATGAGATGTTTCTACAGTATGTTCTTGATGTTGGGCTATAGCACATATTCTTTCCCTGTAAAAGCTTTTCTGTTAGATTGGTTATGTGTTAAATTCTAATGGACTAAAATGTTTTATTATAGAATAATTATAACATAGTATCATTATAATATTTCGTTATATATTTCAAATTTTAATCTAATTAGATTTATTGTATTTTGATATATCCTGTATTTTTGAATCATAAACAACCATTTCTTAGAACATGGTATAATTTTGACTTAAGACATTTCAACTAGTGATTTTTCCTCTGCCTTTTCTTCACCAACCTAGTCGTCTCCTTTTTATTTCTGCATTCTCCATTTTCTATGAAATACAGTTTTCATCATCATGGTTTCATTTATGTCTTTTGCTTTTCAGATATATTTTAAAGTTTTCTTTCAGTAAATTCTTCCTGGATATAACAAGAAGAGTCAGTTCATATTCTTGGAGCTGCTTGATGGTTTAGGAGGGAGTTTTTCTAAATTTTTCCTAACAAGTTAATTAAGTACCTTCCAATTAACTGAGGCCTCCAGACTTTTGATAACTCTTTAGTAAAAGGGAATAGCATTTCCTGGATGAGCTCATTTAAAACAAACGAACAACATTTTAAATAGTGAAATTTGTTAATAAAAATAATAAGATGGTTACAATGATTGCAATGATCACAGTAATGTATTTCCTTGCTAATTTATAATTATTGCATGAAGTATTTTTCTGAGAAATTTCCATTGCAGTTACTTGAGACATATAACTTAGCTGTAGCATATGCACGAATACTATAATTTGCTGAGGTTTTATGTGTAATTAAAGAAAAAAATTCTATCAGCAAGTGATTTTTCATTTTCCCCAGGTGGATTATTTGTGAGTAATCAAAATTTTAAAAATCACAATAATATTATGAAACTGAAACAAAATGATGAATCTCCAAAGAATGTTTTTAAGCACATCTGATTTTGGAGAATATCCTCCAATACTTCTTTTGTTTAATAGTTTTAAAGTTTGTAGTCATTATATTCCAAAAATACAAAAAACAAACAAACAAACAAAAAAAAACAAAACCCAATGAAACACTCCCACCTTTATCTATGGCTCTCACCTACTTATGTCTGTCTACTAATTCATCCATTCATCCATCTATCACCTGCCTTGCTATCTATCAAAATCAATCATTTGCTGATATGAAAAAACAATTCAAGTCTTTCAAATGTTATGAAACCTGACTATTATTTGCATTTTACTTCAGTAGTGCTACATTGGAGAGAAATGTCACTAGGCGCTCATAATTCAAACACATTAAAAAAAGTAAAAATTCTTCTATTTTAAATCATGTTAAAAAGATTGTTTTAAAATAATCATTATGAAAATATTCCAATTAAATTATTATTAAATGTATAGTTAGTACCAGATGTCAAAGTAAAATTTCAAGTCTAGATGGCATAAAAAGAAAAGTTGCCTAAAGCTAACCAATTGATTATTATGGGACTTACTGTCTTTTCCTAGAAGCAGAAAGTTACCATGTTGACTGTATGATTTTCTTATTATGTATATTTTTCTAATCATTAAACATAGATGCTTTATAAGGAATGGCATTTTATGAATTGAAATAAGTCATTGGTAAAAGTGAAAGTTATCATCAACTGTCAGTCTATGTAATAGCTGAGAACAATCGTAAAAAATGTATCACAATTTTGAAGTTTGATCATGGGCCTTTTGATTGCTATGAAAAATCTAAGCCTTTCTGCCTGTTACACTGTTAAGATTCTTCCGTAGGAAGACAGGGCTGTGAAAATCTGCATTGGCCTTCAATGTGACTTGATGAATAGCAAGAGAGCTTAGTGGAAATGCTGAACTCCTTCATGATTAAAAAGCAAACCTTTAATGTAGTTTTTGTTTACCATGTCATAAGTGCAGCATTGGAAGTTACTGCCAAAGAGTCATTGGAACAGGCATCAGTGAGACAATGTCAGCCAGCCAATGCTTTGAAAATGATTCAGTTCCTCTACCCTTATGACTAAAATAATATCCAGTGGCTCCAGCCCCAAGCCTGGTTAATGCATCTGTCCAGAACACATAATTACTCGGTCATAACATTCCCCCGGCCACCAGCCAACAAACCAATCAGCATTTCTTCCTAACTTACCAGAATTTTTGCAGTGTCAAACTGTTTGATCTCTAGGTAGTAAAAATGCAAAAAATGGAAGGACACTGCACTGGAAGGTTTTAATTTAGAATAGTTTCTCATGGAAATTAAATTTGAAGAGAAACATGTTTTGTTTTGTTTTGTTTTGTTTTTGTTTTTTTAAAAGTTTAGTGGTATTTTTATGGAGGAATTTTTAAAAAATTAATTAATTAATTTATTTTTGGCTGTGCTGGGTCTTCGTTTTCTGTGCGAGGGCTTTCTCTAGTTGTGGCGAGTGGGGGGCCACTCTCATCGCCGTGCGTGGGCCTCTCACTGTCGCGGCCTCTCTTGTTGCGGAGCACAGGCTCCAGAAGCGCAGGCTCAGTAGTTGTGGCTCACGGGCCCAGTTGCCCCGCGGCATGTGGGACCCTCCCAGACCAAGGCTCGAACCCGTGTCCCCTGCATTGGCAGGCAGACTCCCAACAACTGCGCCACCAGGGAAGCCCGAGAAACATGTTTTTGTCATCATGACTGAAGTTGAGATTTTAATTTGGTGTCCCTTTGCATACTGTGCCATTTATTTTTTCATCATAGGCTCACATTTTTAGTCATTTTAGTGAGGAAATTTTCTAACAACAAAAGAAGAGCAAATATATCTCCAGTGACTATTAAATATGATTTTGTTTCCAAAACATTAACAAATACAGTGGCAAAATTTTCCTTTTGGTTAACATTAATATTGTACGTGCCTATATTTGTATACATGTGTGTACACTGAATCCCTCATATCATCTTCAGAGAGAAATTATGAAAGTATATCTATATTAATAGATAAGTGTATGCATAGTCTAGGGGTTTTGTTTTGTTGTTTTATAAACTCATTGCATTTGAATAAATGTTAATGGAATTGTTAATATTATTCTGGGGGGTGGGATAAATTGGGAGATTGGCATTGACATATACACACTACTATATATAAAATAGATAACTAATAAGAACCTGCTGTGTAGCACAGGGAACTCTATTCAATACTCTGTAATGACCTATATGGGAAAAGAATCCAAAAAAAAAAAAAAAGAACGAGAATATTATAATGATACTATGTTATACTTATTCTATAATTCTCCTTTGGCTTTGGCTTTCTTTGCATATGTATAACTGATTCCCTTTGCTGTACAGCAGAAACTAACACAACATTGTAAATCAACTATACCCCAATAAAAATTTTAAAAATGGATTAAATTAAATTAAAAAATTATTCTAGATCGAATGACATTATTTCTCCCTGTTTTCCACTGCCCTGTTTTAAAATGGATTTCAAAAATCATTTTTTTATGAGGTGAAGGTTTACTGAGCTGTGAGGTTTGAGCTTCCTTATATGGAATAAATAGATGTAAGCCACCAGGGGAAGTGGTGAGGTCACCGCAGCAGGAGTCAGGTTGTGAAGGACCTTAACATGCAAAGTAGAAGCACAGATATTAGGACTCGTAGTCTGAAGAAATGACATTGGAATACTTCCAGGGGTTAATTTATGGGCGCATGAAAGTGTTTTCTCAATCACTTCTCTCCCTTCAACTTCTTCCTCTACCAGGTTTAGATGACGATGTGCCCATTGCATCATCTCCCTGGCTTCAGGTTTGGTATGAATTGAAAGAAGCGCAGAACCACTCTGTTCCCACAAAGAGCTGGTAAGATTTCTATAGCATCACTGCTTTATCTCGGGCACACACTGACCTCCAAGGGAACAGAGTCTGGAATGTAGATAAAAAAGATAATGTCAGGGACACCAAGCTGCCTCTCAGACAGCTGATCACTGAGCACTCTGTGAGGAAGAGCACATTCAACGTCCTTTCCAATTCAGGACGGGAGACTTGTGCATATACGTAATATACATACCCTTACGTATGTACGCACCTGGGGCTGTGTGTCTGGTTTCTCTGCGCAGGGCACACTCACAGTCACAGTTTATGGGCTGGTCTTCATTTCTCATTTCATTTCCCATGTGCTGTTCACATGTCAAAACCTTGAAGTATTTACTGAGAGACTGTAATAAATAAGAAACATGAACCATCCCTAAGTCATAACTGCTTTCCTTTTTTAGTGGTTGAATGTTTTATAATTCCAAAGGTGACTGGAGCTTCCATCAGTGTGGATATGGTTAACTCCCACCAGGCATAGCGATTCAAGGGAGAGATTCTGTGGTGCTGGGGATGCACCTACCCCTGCAAATCTGCATATTTGTGTACAGCTATATCCTTACAAGCAAGCAGGTCTAGTTTGTGAAGGACTCTTGTTTGAAGGATGGAGGTAGCTCTTAAAGTGATAAATAAGTTTAAGAAACGACTTTATCTTAGAGAGGAGAAGTCATAGTGTTCATGAATTACTATGTCTCTGCTATGAATAAACTCCATACAGGGACTTCAGAGAGTAGATATCAGATAGGAAACTTTCCATTTGGAAGTAATGGAATTCATGCTCTCAGGCAGCATTGCCCAACAAAAACAGAATGAGAGTCATATATATCATTTTGAAATTTGTAGTGGTTTAGTAGTCACATTAGAATAAGCAAAAAGAAACAGTGGAATTAATTTCAATAACATTGTATTTAACCGAATAGATCCATAATATTATCCCAACGTTTAATCAATGTCAAATATTAATAATATATATATTTGAAAAAATTAAGCTCTCTAAATCCAGTGTGCATTTGATATTTACAACCTATCTGAATTTAGACTAGCCACATGTGGCTAGTGGCCACTCTATTAGCAGTGTACTCAAGTGAGAGAGCGGAACTCTTGATCACATGTGCCAGCTTAGACACACGATGGAAACTGATGTATGCTTCTAGCTTTTAGTTCTTGGAGAGCAAAAGCATAAAGACATTCACCACAGAAGTCTTTGTTTTTTCTCTTGTCTTTTTTTTAATAATTTTTATTGGAGTCTAGTGGATTTACAATGTTGTGTTAGTTTCTGCTGTACAGCAAAGTGTATCAGTTATACATATACATATATCCACTCTTTTTTAGATTCTTTTCCCATATAGGTCATTGAGTATTGAGAAGGGTTCCCTGTGCAATACAGCAGGTCCTTATTAGTTATCTATTTTATACATAGTAGTGTGTATTTATCAATCCCAGTCTCCCAATTTGTCTCTCCCCCCTCCCCGCTTTCCCCCTTAGTAACCATAAGTTTGTTTTCTACATCTGTGACTCTATTTCTGTTTTGTAAATAAGTTCATTTGTACCATTTTTTAAGATTCCACATATAAACGATATCATATGATATTTGTCTTTCTCTGTCTGACTTATTTCACTCAGTATGACAATTGCTAGGTCCATCCATGTTGCTGCAAGTGGCATTATTTCGTTCTTTCTTATGGCTGAGTCTCAGGTGCTAAATTCATTTAGATTTATCCTCATATTTATTGGGTTGTAGTCTTTATTTCTTCTTGAATATCTGAGTTTCCCTCAGAGGTAAATTGTATTCAGCCTGAAAAAGATTTTAAATGTAAGTCTGCAGAAGATAAATTTTCTCAGTTTTTGTTTTCTGAAAAATGTCCTAATTTCATCTTTAGTTTTGGAAGGTATTTTTGCCATGCATATAATTTTAATTTGAACTAATTTTATCTAAATACTTTATAGCTTTCTGGATTTTTGTTTGCTTTTTTGTTTTTGCTTATATTGCTTCTGCTGAGAAGGCAGTTGTCAGATGTCAGTCTCATTGTTGCTTCCTTTTTCTTTTAATTGCTTTTAAGATTTCTCTTAGGATTGGTTCTCAACATCAGTTTTATCAGGCTGTGAACAGATACTGATTTCTTTTCAGCTTTTTCTACTTGAACTTTGATGGCTTCTTGAATATGGGCTTGATTTATTCCATTAGTTTGGAAACATTCTCAGTCATTTTCTCTTCTCGTTCTGTTCTTATTTTCTCCATTCTTGTTCTGTTCTTATTTGGGGACTTCCACTACATTTATGTTAGGCTTTTATACTATATCCCTTTATAATTCTTATTTTCTTATTTTTCATTCTTTAGTTTCTCCATGCTTCATTCTGAAAATTTTCTTCTGACCTACATCTCAGTTCACAAATTCTCTGTTCAATATCTTTAGTTTACTGTTTATAAAACCTGCTCACTGAAATTTTAACTTTGGTAATTGTTTTGCTGTTGCTATTTTGGAACTTCTATCTTAAAAAATTGATTTTAGTTTTCTGCTAAAATTCGAAGTCTTAATCTTTTATGTCCTTGAACAGAATAAGCTTAACTCCAAATTTGGAGCTCCTGTGGGACTGTTTCTATTGTTTATTTTTGTTATTTCTTAGTAGTGTCACTTTTCTGTGCCTGCTCCCTGCATAACCCCTGCCCATAATGTTTATAGATTGCTTTTAAAATATTCTGGAAATGGGACTTCCCTGGTGATCTAGTGGTTAAGATTCTGCACTTCCACTCCAGGGGAGCAGGTTTGGTCCCTGGTTAGGGAAGTTCCACATGCCTTGAGGCGCAGCCAAAAAAAAAAAAAAAAAAAATTCTGGAAAAGAAGATAATGTTGTAATGGCCAGAGAGGATTTACTTTTCCCTCCAACAGGCATCCGGGAGCACTTGTGAGGTGGGGATCATGTTAATCCAATTTCATGTATTGAGATGATTTTAAGCTGAGCTGTAGATCCAGCAATGGCCACACCCCACCCCTCACTCTTATCTTATTCTTCACCCTTATCACCTGAAGGTGTGGTCCTTCCAACCAAAAGGGACGGGGTTCAACTGGGAACTCCCATTGGCAGGCTCTGGACTGTCTCTGTTCTGTCAAAAGCACCTCTCACTCTCTCATTCTTCCTCTTTCAAATTAAGAAAAAAAAGATGAAAAGTGGTCACAGAGCTGTGCTCACTTTTCTGGTTCCCTTTTATACCTCAAGATCCTGAAGCAGTAACTTTTCCCTCACATGTTCGCTCTCCCATGCCTTAAAGCAGATGTTTTATATGTTTGGCCCACCTTTCCTAATACATAGCAGAGAACTACCCTAAATTATCTAGTCTACCACTTTCCCTTTAATTCTTTATAATTCCTAAGACTGATGTTATTTTTGTCCATTTTATGATCAAACTTACCTCGATAGAGTGGCAACTTATCTACCTTTGGTTGAAGCTGATCTAACAGAGTAAAGCAGAATCCCTCTGGCCTAAGCATTGTCTTTTAAAAATCTTCATGTCTTTCACCCTCCAACTTCCATTCACATTTTAAAAATTTTTATTTTTTATTGATTTTCACCTTTTCACCCTTTCACCCTTTTTACCCTCCAACTTCCATTCACATTTTTTAAATTTTTATTTTTTATTTATTTTTATTGAAGTATAGTTGATTTACAATGTTGTGTTAATTTCTACTGTACAGCAAAGTGATTCAGTTATATATATATACACACACACACACACACACACACACACACACACACATATGTACATTCTTTTTTTATAGTCTTTTCCATTATGGTGTATCATAGGATATTGAATATAGTTCCCTGTGCTTCACAGTAGGACCTTGTTATTGGCCCATTCTATATATGGTAACTTGCATCTACTAGCCCCAAACTCCCACTTCATCCTTCCCCCATCCTTCCATTCAAATTTAACCAGAATACACCTCAAAAATTTCCCATCATTTTACATTTTCTTTGTGGTAAAGTAGATATTCTCTACTTTATAGATAGAGAATGATATGATACACCCCCAAATAGTTCTGGTTTATATCTTGGGATCATAGTATCTCAGTAAAATATGTGTCAAATGTTAACTTGTATGGAAGGCTTAAATATACTTTTCTCTACACTTGACTTAATAGGAACAATTTTTAGCATCACTCTTGAAAACAATAATTGACATGGTTTTTGTTCTTCACACATAACATATTTTCTAGCTGCGTGGCTATAGACGGTTTCAGCTAATTTGGTTTTGGTTTGTGTTTGACTTTTTGTTATTTTGCTCATTCACATGCCAGAGAATGAAGTGGCATTTGAAAAGACTGAAGCTTAATTACAGTAGCAGATGTTTTTGGAGCCTAATGGAGATGCTCATATAGAGTCCACGGGTGTGTGCTTTAGATATTCAGAGAAAGTTGATATACCCCAGGCCCAGACAATTTAGAAGGGAAAGAGACATGATTTGATTCATTTAGGAATGTTCAGCCCTAGCTCCTTAACGCTGAGCTGCCTTAGCTAGTTTGTGTATCAGAGTCAGCTTGTGCACGACTCTGACAGGAGGTGTCCCTGCTTTTCAAGCAAATAGGCCTACAGTGGCAGCTGCTCCCTGCTTCCCCGTGTGGTTCATGGATGTGCCCCTAAAGCATCAGCTTGCCCTCCTTCCTCGGTTCCTCTTGCTCTATCCCTGTGGCTTCCCTGTTACTGAGAAGCAAGACACCAGTGCATCACTGGGAGCCCATGCATGTGCTACACATAAGTGTCAATGACCTTGGGCAAATTTTGAACCATGGGAAGGTTAGTGGATAAATGCTACTCTCTTCCTCCATCATAAAAAGACTGTGTAGACAAGTGAACTTATCTATGAAACAGAAACAGACTCACAGACAGAGAGAACAGACTTGCGGTGGCCAAGGGGGAGGGCAGTGGGGAAGAGATGGATTGGGAGTTTGGGATTAGCAGATGCAAACTAGTATATACAGGATGGATAAACAACAAGGGCCTACTGTATAACACAGGGAATTATATTCAACATCCTGTGATAAACCATAATGGAAAAGAATATGAAAAAGAATGTGTGTATGTATATATATATATATATATATAAAGAATTATATATATATGTATAAATGAATTACTTTGCTGTACAGCAGAAATTAAAACAACACTGTAAATCAATTATACTTCAATAAAATAAATTTTAAAAGAAAGACTGAGTAGAGACTCAGTAGCTTTGTAAATGCCCACTGGAGATACCTTGTGAAAATGGGTGACTAGCTCACGATGAAGCTGTGTCCAGCATTGTTTGTATTTGATCTCCTCCACGCCTGCCTTTCTGGATTGCAGTCCTCAACAAACATCAGTACATCTGCTTTGGCCTGGGGCTCTGTTTCTGGGGAACTGGGATAAAACAGGGTGTATCAGCAACATCATGAATATTTATGACTGTGATATCGCTAACTTAGTAGATTCTTGGTAAACACGTGTGGAATATTTATTAAAGACTTACACTGGCCAGAAGAGATTTTGATTAAGATGTTTAGCCAACTGAAGTTTAAAATGGTAATGATAGCAAAGGTTTAGTGAGAATTTACTGTTTGCCAGATACTGTGATAAATGCTTTGCAAATGTTATCTCCTTTGGCTTTCCCAACTGGTTAATACTACTATTACCCAGTTTTTACATATGGAGAAAGTGAAGCTCCTAGTGGTTAAATAACTTTTCTAAGATCATGAGTTAGTGTCAGAACTGAATCCAAATGATACAATTCCAGAATTTATGTTCTTGACCACACATTATACAGCCTGTCCAAAGTTTTATTTTTGTTTGTATACTTCTATTTTGTTTTGTCGGTCATGTTATGGAAAGTTGAAAAAAATCTATTCCATTTGACATATTGAACAGCTGTGAGATATCAAAAAATGATAAATGTTGTTATCACAATTAACGAATAAGACATCTGTTAATTCGGGACTTCCCTGATAGTACAGTGGTTAAGAATCCTCCTGCCAATGCAGGGGACACGGGTTCGAGCCCTGGTCCTGGAAGATCCCACATGCTGCGGAGCAACTAAGCCCATGTGCCACAACTACTGAGCCTGTGCTCCTGAGCCCATGAGCCACAACTACTGAGCCCACGTGCCACAACTACTGAGCCCGCGAGCCACAACTACTGAAGCCCGTGCGCCTGGAGCCCGTGCTCCGCAAGAAGAGAAGCCACCGCAATGAGAAGCCCGCGCACCGCAACGAAGAGTAGCCCCCGCTCGCCACAACTAGAGAAAGTCCGCACACAGCAACAAAGACCCAACACAGCCAAAAATAAAATATAAATAAATAAATAAATTTATATAAAAAGAAGACATCTGTTAATTCGTTAATTCGGGTTAATTCTCAAAATCAACAAGCTGATGTTTTTCTGAGGGGGAAAATGTGAATACAAGTAGATAGTTAAAATAAATTCCTTGTTCAATAGCTCAGTCATCCCAAGAACTAATATATTATTTCATTAGATTATCTAGGAGATCCAACCTGGTTTTCCTCCTCAAGTCACCTTACTGAAACAGGTAATTTTTTTAAAGTATTAGCAAATTTAAAAATTAGTGTATTTGTTTGAAGCAATGAAAGCAATACAGTCAAATGACTTTATGTGTTTTCTTTTAGTTAGAAATATGATTAAAAATAACATTATCTTTAGCAAAATGTCTCTAATTCAGGAAATGGGTGATATTTAAATTATAGGTAGGGAATACTCTTGGGATCCATTTGACTTGAAAATGGATTCTAAGTAGGTAAGCGTGCATCTCAGTAGGAAATCTGAGATATCAAGTATCTTCATAATTAAACTATAACATGCAGCACATATCTATCTGTTAGGCACTATTTTATTTGCTAGGAATATGGAAGCGAAAAAGACTCAAAATCCCTGCCCTCATGAAGCCTACGTTCTACTGAGGGAAATAAAAAATGTCCTTTCAGATTGCAAAGATTACTATGAGAAATAATAAATCAGTGGGGGTTGACAGCTTTTGATGAGGTGATAGTGATAGGAACCAGCCATTTTAGCCAAGGGGGTCATCTTGAAGGGTCCAGATTCTCAGGTACAGACATTATTGATGCTGAGGATCTGAAGATTTACTCATATGTGCCACAGACTTCTGCAGGTGTACAGCAGCATGGAATCACAGAGGCAGGAAGGTCTTCACATGTACCTCATCTATCCCCTTCATTCTGTAGATCACATTGAGAACAGGAAATTCCAGTTGACTGTATCCTAGTTTACACAAATGGTCAGGAGCAATGCTGGCTCTCTAACCCCATTTCCTAGTTTTCAGTCAAGTATTTTTTAGCAATCTTTTATTCACTCTGTTTCTGCATGAATAAGAGAATGATACAACTCCAGATATTCAAAAAGCTTCTTCCAGTCTTACATTGTTCAGGCCTTATTCTAACTTCTCAGTCTTTCCCTGTCACTTTATCTAAAATTGCGACCCTTCATGTGTTGGGGCTGCCTTGGAGGACTGTCACCCTGTGCTATGTGACCTGCCTAGGTTCCACTTGGAGAGCTCTGACCATTGCAAACAACACTTTCTTTCCAGGGGCAACACATGCACTACTGGGAACAATACTTTTATACTTATTGTACAAAAGCCAGGCATTAACTTGCTTCTTTCCTCCCAAAATGGTAAGTTGCATCATCAGGGTGATCACAAGTGTCCTTCAAGGGTTTGAAGAAACACCACCAGTAGATTATGCAGCCGTCAGTTGTGGGGAAAGGTCTCTCCGAATGAGATGACTCTTTCTTGAAAGGTATCCTACAGGGATGATTGACTTACAATGTACACACTGTGGGAAGTTATCCCTGCCTTGGGAAAAATCCATTTAGAAAAGGTGGTATGGAAATTGGTGCCTAACTCTAAGTAAAGTGATCAATGACACCACCTTGGTCCCTTCTAGAAGACATTCAGGCCAGCCTCAACTCACTGATCAGGTGGTTATGCTCTCAACTTCCTCTTTGTACCTGGATTAATGCCTTGGGTGAAGTGGAGAGCTCAATAGAGAAACTTTAGGAGAAAGTCACCTGCTTCTCCTGCATAGACCCTGACAGTTTATGGGATTTGTTCATATGCTTGGGTCTTGGGCCATGGGTGGCATGTTGAGGTCAAGGTTGGCTCCATCCTCCTTCTTCACATTACGTTGGTAGTATAATAAAATGCTGTAGTGCAATAAAATGTTGATAGTGTAGAAAAATGACTTAATAAAGAAAGAATTCAGAAAGAGTCAGGGAAGGTTTCTCAGAGAAGGTGACCCTTCATCTGAGACAGAGCAATAGTAGGGGTGAAACAAGCCGAGAGGGGCTGTCCTAAGGTCCACTGCCCAAATGTCATGACTTTTAAAATTCCATCTCAGTTGAATAGTATCAGTCCTTCCTTGGACCCTCATCTCCAACCCCAAAACTCTCTACTTATAATTTCTTTCCTCTCATAGCAGAGACATCTTATACTACAATATATCATAGTCATTGCCGTACTTCTCTCTCTACCAGATTGTAATGGCGGATCTATGACTTGTTCCTATTTGCGTTCGCCATGTACGCAAATCGTGCTTGTTTATGGAATCAAATCCTACAATGAAGTAGGCTAATGAACTAAATGGAAAGTGAAAAATTATCGTGTATTTTTGACTTGTTTGAGTCAAGGACCAAATGTGCTGAAATGAAAGGAATCTTATTTAACGCAGACAAGGACGTTAAGTTGGTTTCCAGGAATCCCAAGCAAAGACTTTTCCGTTTTCTCTTCTCTCAGTTCAGCCTCCTCAGACATCCCATCACCACATACCCAAGGAAACTACTCTTTTTTGCCGAATCTTGACTATTCCATGAGCCTGCCTCTGCGACAATTACTTCTATGTGATCTGGTAATTGAAAATTGCAGTCTAGGTTTCTTTAGGTCAGAATGATGTCTAGGATAATTTGCATGGAAATCACTGTGATTATATAGCTCTATTTCAACTGAGAAATTCTATGTCATGTAATAGTTGTTATTATTCATATAGCTGAACATGAAAGTATTATACTTCCATGCTGGCTTTACAAGTAGTAGAGTGACATAAGTGACTCATCTCAGGGAAGAATATCCAGGCGGGAAAATTATTTTCAAAGGTATATTTTATTTGAATAAGGATCTGTGTAGAATGGTAACATTAAAAACAAACAATAACTAAAAGTGTCACCAGCCAGCAGTACCTATGCCTCACCTCCCCCTGGCCCCACCCTGCCCCACCTAAAGCATGTGCAATGCTGTGGAGGAACATTAAATTACAGTGAAGTATTAACGTCTGGGACTTAACCATCTCCTGGGAAGTCTTCCGCCGCCTGGCCTGCCTGGATATATGTCAGGGCTCTTTACCTTCAGCACTTCTGAGTACCAATGACCAGAGGTTTTTCTTACTGTAGAGCCAGAATCTCAGGAGTCTGTGTATTGAAGTCACAAGTTTTGATGAACTTAAGAGAGTAAAGAAAGGCCTGTGATGATTTCTGTGACCACCTTGGTTTTCAGAAATTCATGTCATCTAGTGCCTTGAGTCAAATTCTCAATTCTTGAAGAGATTAGGAGAATTTTTACTTCCTTGGTGTTGTCACCACAGAGTCCCAGTCAGTATTGAGATCTTAAAAAAGTCAGAAAAATTTCTAGAGAGTGAAATTGTTTTCCATCAGAGAACCAATGTAAGGTCCAGGATCTTTGACTTTGGCTTCAGACAGAGCTGTATTTGAATCCCCAGTAGGCTACGCACTAGCGGGGTACTTTGGACAAGATACTTCACTTCTCTAAGCCTTAAGGTTCTCATCTGGGAAATGGGAGTATTAATATGACCAGCTCCATAAGGTTGTTTTGAGTATTATATAATATGATGCTGCTTAAAAAAATCCTTCTCTTCTAGACATTCAGATTTACGGATGAGGTCACATGAAGGTTATGGTTTACGTCAAAATAGTACATTTGTGAGGACGTGGGTGGGGATATAGAAATAACTAGATTGGCCATGATTTTGTAATTGTAGAGAATGGGTTATGAGGTACATGGGAGCTCATTACATCATTTTATTTTTGTGTATTATTGAAAATGTCCATAATAAAAAGTTTAAAAAGATAAAAAATAATGCAAGTAAAGTTCTTAGCACAGTGTTTGGCACATACTATATATTAAGCAAATTAATTATTTTAATGGTAATCTTCACAAAGTAATGGTTAACATCATGAACATGGTGAAATATTGATGTAAATATGTCATCTTTAAAATGAACAGTTTTAACTTTTACAAGTTATGTTTTTTTAACAGGATAACAATCAAGTATATCCCTGCTATATATGATTTTTTTTCCTGTTTTAATTGAATAGGATATAACTTTTTCATTATTTATCACAAATAAAGAACCCATGAGTAATTACTTTTTCATCTTGTCCTAACCAAGTCAAGAATGGGTGAAAAGGAAAAAGAATAGGCAATTTCTGAATGTTATGACATGATAGAAACCAAATTAACAACACTCGCAAAATTCTAAGTAAATCGAGAACCATTTTTATTTGTTCATTTAGTAAAAAAGATATCTGATAATCACATATGTTTTAGCAGAATGATAATGAGATCTTAGACTGTTAACAGAAATATTTAAATTAATGCTCCTTTGTTAAAGGCTGTTTTTTCTTGTTCTTTTGGGAACCTGGGCAGCCCTCTGCCCAAGCCAGGACCTTGTCCCTGAGAGAGGCTCTTCCGTCTGCAGGACAGGTTTTGTACTCCAGCTCTGGATAACTGTGGAGCTCTCCAACTCACTGGAATGAATGACTGTGGAACAGCATGTTTCCTGCCCTGGTGGGATTTACTGACGGATAGTAGACTTCTCATTCTCTAAGATCAAACTTGAACAGTAAAACACATACTTCCTGTAGAATCTCACCAATCCTTCTCTTTGGAGATTTTCACTTTTGCTCCCTGTCTGAAAGTCAAGCAAATCTCTAAAGCCCGTGTCCTCCAATGGTCCTGCTTTTTTCAGGGACTTCTGGAAATAATTATCTTTGCACTTTAGAGATGAAAGCTTAGTTAAATATGTGAGAGACCAAGCAGATGTGGCAGGACAGATTACACTGCACATCATCTTGTGTCACAGCTGTACAGCTGATGGAGAGCTTGCCTGCAACCGTGTCGTTTAGAGATACTGGCAAAGATGGCTGTTTGGAGGAAGATTAACATCGCTGTTACCAAGTGATTTAGGAGTGAACCTTAGGATGCATGCATCTAAATGATTTTTTTTCATCAAAAGTTCACCTAATTCGAGCGTGGATACAAAATAAAGTCGGTCACAGACAGTATTTAGAACACTCCCTTTGTTAATATCCATAATCAGATAAGAAACAATTGTTTAATAGCAAACCATTGTGCCATTAGTTTAATAAAGAGTAGGATGTAGCCATTCTGTGCACATTTACTCCATGATTAGATGATTTTATTTTTATTACCGAGCCTATGATATAGGATTTTTATACTTTGCTTTTTCTTCTTTAAAGAAAGATTTTTTTTTTTATTTTTTGAAGAATACTGCAAGTTAGATAGTAATAACATACAACTAGATAGTAGTTTACACCATTCAAATAATTTCATGCCTATTATATTACAAGATGATTTAAATATATATATACATATTTTATTTGGCTGTAGCACATGGCATGCAGGATCTTATTTCTCCGACCAGGGATCGAACCCAGTTCCTGGCAGTGAAAGCGCCGGGTCCTAACCACTGGACCGCCTGGGAATTCCCTAAAAAATATTTTTAAAAATGTGATGCAGCGTAAGAAAGCATTCCACATGTGCCTCTCAAGCCACATAACGCACATCAAACCTGCACTTGAATTCATCATTCACTGATGGCTGAAATGAAATGAATCCTTTGTTTTCTCAAGGCTGCAAAGAAGAATAGGAAACACATGTGGTTCTTGATATCTAGATGAGAAGTCTCACTGCGTGGTTTGGGGACCTGATGGTCAGTGTTCTAGAGGGCATCACAACCCTGACTAAAATGGTCCGTCCAGAACCTGGGGAGATGTTCGTGATGGACCTTCAGAGGTCTCATGGAAGGAGGACAGAGCTCCATTCTGATGCAAGATAAGTTGCTGGAGGCTTGGTGGTGCTGTGGGAAGACCTGTTCCTACAGCACATCCAGACACACATTGCTGTCTCTCTCTAGTCAAAAAAAAGAAAAAAAAGAAAAGAAAAAGAAAAGGAGCAAACACCTGTGTGTGTGTGAAAACTGAAGCATGCGAGCATCACTTTTCAATATGCTGCATAGTATATATTCACATATACTGTGTTACCAAGTAATACGTTTTTGAAAGTGTTTATTTCCCTTTGAATTCCATCTCCTTTAATACCCGCAACAACCATGGGACAATGATGGAGCAGGTTTTATCATCTCCATTCTTTAGGTGAGACCCAGAGAGTCCAGTAACTTCCCTCCGGTCCCTCAGCAAATGCGTGGCACGATTCGTATTAGAATTGTCTACTGACCCTCGTTCATTTTACCATGTTCACATTAAAATGGACATTAATGACTTCTCGTGCTTGGTGGTGAAGTCAGACACTTAGAAAAGGTTTATGTTTTATCGGCTTTTATTTTAAATGATTGATACAGGATGCTCATGTATTTAATTTGCATTTTAAAAAAGACCGCCCTCACCATAGTACTTGAAGGATGTGTCAGCATTTGAAGATGTTGTGATTTAGGGCATTTGGTGTTTTCTGGATAAATCATTTCACTCTCCTGCCTTTTCAGCTCTTTGTACTGGAAAGGGCCTGCTTTGCTTCACCTGATCACTTCCTGACCAACCTGGAGGCCCCATGAACTGGCACCTGCATTATAAAATCATCTTGATGCCCTCAGGCAAACAGTACGTGTTCCTCTTTTGAGCTCAGATCAAACTTTGTCTTTGCTGCCTTTTATTCAGCTTCTCCCTTAAAATAGCCATTCATATCTTATTTTCTTTATATGTTTTCTGATGACTGTAGATTTTTATATTCTCCTACAGAATTTATTGTCACCATAATAGGTCATCAACACATATTCGTATTCATTGCCTGGATATAGTAGAGAGATCACTGTTAACGTACGCTAAAGAACAGAAATATCAACCTTGTCTCTGCTATTACGGCCAAAAAATTATAAAAGGATCAATAACCCATAACAAAAATAATAACTAAATAATTTGGGGAAGTTAAAAGCATTTTGGGAAGTGTTCAATTACAGGATCCATCCTTATCTGTCTTTAACAAGTTTAAAAGAGAATTAAGCCAGACTGTCCATGGACGTTTCCTCACTGGATAGTAAGTTACATCTGCTCTGGAAGATTTCTTAGCACTGAGACATTGAACATACCCTACAAGCAAACAATTACATTTTTGGTAAACATTTTCATGTTCTACAATGACAGACACTGCTATGAACATTTTTCTTTGGCTTGTGGTTTGTCAGCAGTTTGGAACATCCCTTTCTGAAATCCTAGACCCTCTCTGTCACCCCTTCTTTCAAAGATGAGGAAGCTAACCTATGGGCAGGTGTAGAAGAAGGAAGGGATGAACTTTAAAATAAAAGGTATCAGAAATAATTAAATGAAATGATTAGTTTTGAAGACCACCATATAAAAATGTCTTTTTCTTTTTCTTTCTAATTTCCTTCCTTCCTTTTCCCCTTTTGCTGTCCTTGCATCACCATCCCATTTAAAAAATGTAAACAGTGTGACAGTGAAAGAGGTAAGAAGCATGAAGATGAGTTTACCAGGTAAGACTTAGCACTTGGCAAATTATACAGCACATGTCTAAACTCTTATTCTATTCACTGATATCAAACTAACATGCCTTATTAAAGAAGATGTATGATTCTGTACAAAAGCAAAGGTGCTTATATATGTTTGTATATTTGAGGTGTCAGTGGACTATCATTAATTGAAATGAGAGGTGATTTTGACTTACATCTGGTTTGACTGGGTTTTTCAATTAACTGACGTTTAAAGCAATTTAATGGAGCACTGTGACATTTGTAGACACTAATATTGGTAATTATAATAAAATGAGGGAAACCAGAAAGCACTGTATATAATTGAAACACATCTGCATGTTCTATTCCTAGATGACTCTTTATTATATGATGTAAATTTGGGGGATTTTTTTTAGGGTTTTTTAGTAATAATGCCTTTCTGTGGGTATCAATTTGTCCTGATAATTTTTAATTACCTTAAGCATTCTGAAATGCTTTTATTTCTTTCTGAGTAAAGCACTAAAAATATACATATCTTATTATATAAAGATGTAAAAACTTAACTGCCATAATGTTCATAAGTCACAATTAGGAAATTAAACAAAATCAAAGAGCCACTTATAGACGAAAAATTTCCCATCTTTCAGTGCTTTAAATATACTCAGGTTACACTTGTCCTCAGTCTTCTCTTTTTATATTTGCTAATCACGGAAGATACTGGTAGCCGGGTAATAATCCTGAGATACTAACAGAGAGACGTTTTTCTCTTACATTAACCGGATGTATAAGTCTTGCCCCTCCCCCTCCCCCCAGGGAGAAAAAGATTCCCACCTTCACTGCCTTTGTGAGTTTTGGAAGAGATTCTTGAAACCCAAGATACACACACTTTGTGAATATTTGGAAATTTAGGTCTGGGCTTGAAACCTTGAAGCTTTGGACTTGGAAGAACGTAAATCTGAGCAGGTTCTCTGCCCCGTAGACAGCGCGGGGTGGGAGGCGGAGGCAGTCCCAGGGCCCCTGCCCTCCCTCGCCCTGGGCCCAGGGCAGCGAGTTCAGGGCAGAACGCGATAGAATTCCCTCTGACGTGCAAGGACTTGAGAGCAGAGAGGCCCTGCTCTCTCACTCCCCAGACAAACAGGAGGACACGACCTTACTGGGAAGGCCCTGCCGTGTCTGTGACTTGGTGACTTACCCTCGAAGGGCGAGGTGACCTGCTCGGCTTCCCAGAGCTCAGATATCCTAGGATGCCTCTGCCTGCCCGAGAGCGGGGCATGTCGGAGGAGGTGGAGAAGAATAAGGGGTGGGAGAGAGATGGAGACCCCTGCGGATGTTTCTGCAGATGAAGGACAAGCCAACAGAGGACGAGGAGTGACTCTGAGGCTGGGACTGGATGAGTCACGGTTGCACCTTGGCCGATGGTGGTATCAGGGGGACCTGATGGGACAGATGACAGAGGATGTCAGCAGAGGGCAGTGGCATCTGACACCTGAGAGGGTCACTCCTCCCATCACTGAAGGACAGGACTCACCTAGCATTTAGCACCAATGTCAGGAAGAAAAAACGGGAGAGGGGTATATTCTCAATTAGTTCACATTTAAGCCTGCAGTGATTGAAAAAAGTAACCAGTTGAGTTTACTTAAGGGTGAGGACTTAGATGAAGTTTTCTACATCAGATAAAAGAACTCTTTGATCACTACAGTAGTTACATTTCTGCACAGAACTTTATGGCTGAATTTTATACCTATTCCATATCTATACTTTATTTATGGATCAGAGCATCTTTTGTGTTTTGAAAAGCAGAATGAAAAAGAGCTATGATGCTAGATCACACACAGAAAGAAAAAAAAAAAACCCCAATAGAAATACACTGAAACTAATTGTTAAAAATAAACTTTTCTTGACATATTTCCCTTTAACTTGCAGTTCAAAGCCAGTTTTGGTCCGTAGAAAATGTTAGTCTGGAAATTTTATTCCTTCTTTGAGTTTATTTTTATCACCAATTTGGAAATTCCTCCAAACACTGAAAAATTTCTTTTATAAAATAAGAATGGGATGATACTTTTTTTTCGATAGATGAGCTAAAATGATGCTTTGTGAAATGGTTTAAATGGGTAATACCATGAGTAAAAAGTTAAGATAAAATTAGTCATATTTATTGTTCTTCAAAAACATGCATGTTTCTATTTACTGTGGTTAATCTATAAATTGCTATAGCTACCATGATTAATGGCTAGACAGGATACCATCAAGGCATAAACCCCGTTTGGTTGTAAAACTTATTCTGAAACTTATTACTAAGAATGACAAAAACAGAAATAAGCTATTCAAGAGTTAAAAAAGAAAAAAACCCAAAGAATGACAAAAACAGAATATTTGAGCTAAAGGAATCATATATATATAATATATACTATGCTATACTTATACTACAAATACATGTAATACAGATATACATGCATTTATATATACTATACAAATATATACATATATAAGTATTACACATATTATAATACTAATGTATTATAAACATTATACTAATATACATAATGTATATGTCATTATATTGGTAATGGTAGTTATTTAGTATGTGGGAGATAGGTTTTCAGTAATGTTAAAACTGGATATTAACGCTATGAAATTAAGTTACAATTCTAATCAGTACAGCAAAAAGAAATGTCTTTATGACACAAAAGGTTTAATTATCAGGGTAGGAAAACATAATTTTGGTGGTAGTTTACACAGAATAGTACACTGAGAGTCTTGCTGATAAATGTCTAAAAAAATATTTTTTAAAAACTGAAACAGGGGCTTCCCTGGTGGTGCAGTGGTTGAGAGTCCGCCTGCCAATGCAGGGGACACAGGTTCGTGCCCCGGTCCGGGAAGATCCCACATGCCGCAGAGCAGCTGGGACCGTGAGCCATGGCCTGAGCCTGTGCGTCCGGAGCCTGTGCTCTGCAACGGGAGAGGCCACAACAGTGAGAGGCCCACGTACCGCAAAAAAAACCCCCAAAAAACCCAAAAAACTGAAACAGAGTAACATGATTAAAATCACTGATATGACATCTCACCTATATAGATTTAGTTAAGGAATAATGAAAAAAACAAAATTTGTACCTCAGTCCTAGAATGTACAAATAAAAACTTGTAATGAAGCTACTTTCTCCCTACCTCAATGAACATAAATATCCTTTAGTTTAACAATATACGAATACAGTTTTAATGAACAACTTTATTTAAAACTGTAACAGTGCCCACTGAATGCTAATTTTTAGCAAGTCGTGTTGGAACTGCAGTGAGACGGCAACATCTCAGATATTTAATATCATAAATCTAGAATTTTAATCACATGGCCACTGATGATGTTGTTTATATGAGCAATTTGTGTGGCTTGTCTTCTCCTTGACAAAATGATGATTGATGCTGTCAACACTAATTTTCTCTTCCAAATTATTATATGTAATTAAATTCAGCTACTTGAGGGCATTTTCTTCTAAAAGTTTAATGCAAAATGCTTTTAATATGCAAATGATTTCAATTGCTTTAATTCTCTAATTGTAACTTGAAATTTTTCCATCAGGCACCTGTAGAACTATACCCTTTTCTGTTTGGGGGGATTGGTTCCTAAACCCCTTTCAGCCTTTTGCTCTCGAGGGGAAGGGGGTCAGAGCAAGAGGAAAGAACACACTAAGATACATGCCTGGGGGCTGAGCCATCTGTGTGCACTTGTGAGACCCTGTAATGTTCTAGCAGGGCCGTGCATGTCATGTGCACTAAATTAGGACGGTCTGTTCTTTGCTGACCTTAACCTTCTTCTCCCTGGCTTAACTGTCCTCTTCATTCATTCACTGCTGCTTCTTTGGTAGTCTGTGGCCTGAAATAGAACTAGATTCTTGCTGCCCTCTCCTTGCCCCAGTCAGTTTTCCGAACTTTCCCCAGTACCTTCTCCCATTTCTCAAAAGCGCTTCACAAACCATTTTTCTGTCTCTGCTATTCTCCAAAACTCAGGTCTTTAGAGCGACCTTCATTTCTCTAATTTTCAGATATTGAATTGGCATTAGTGATAAAAAGAAAATAATGTTAGATTCTCATTTGCTCCTTTCTTTGCATGCTTTTCCCCTTGTTTTAAAAATGCCCCAAAGGAAAACGATCAAAGGCACGTGTGTATCATTTGGTCAAAGAACTATGGCAAATGAAACACTGTGCTGACGAATTGTTCTGCCACCTGAGGTCCTTGTCGGATGTTGGGACTCCTAGTTTTGTTACCAAATGTGGAAAATATAACTGATAAGACTGATTGAGGATAATGAGATAAAAATCAGTCACTGAAATATCTCCTCTAGATCACTTCAATGAAAATAATTCACTGAAGGTCGTTCACTGGACAGGCAGTAGCCAGGCAGTTCCTACTGTGTAGCTTAGGGAACTCTACAAATAAGTTTTAAAACATAAAGGTACAAAATGATTAATATAGATAGAGGTACAATTCTAGGGGTGTGTGTGTGTCTGTGTGTCTCAAATATAATGCTTGACCTATGTGTGCCCCTCATTGTAAGACCTTGCAAACAGCTGTACAGAAATTTCACTGTACAGAAATTCCAGATGTGACCAGAAATCACTGAGTGCACTTTGACAAACTGATTTTTAAAGAGGATGAAAAGATTTTTTGTAAAAAAGGAAAAAAGGCTGCACCACATTCGACTCGTGCTTCTAAGACCTCCCACATGGCTCCTCTGACTGACAGGTCCGACATCCCTCATATTCCCACAGCATCCCAGCTAATTACTCAGAACAGATAAACCCACCAAAAGCCAACAAGTAAATAGGAACGTATGTGAGGAGTGATCTCATCCTGGCTTTCTCAAGAAGACAGCGCAGGCGTGGACAAAAAAAATAGTAATTGATGGTTTTTATTCCAACCATCTTCTTTCTTCCCTCCCTGCCCCTCCGTTTTGACCTTCAGTGTTTCCTAGTAAATGCCCATCTATGGAAAATATTAGTGCATGTTCACTGTACAGGTATTTGGTTTCATGAAATCACATAACTTTATTAGAAACCCAAGCATCAAAAATTTAATAGACATTATCCTGGAATGATATTTATACTATTGGGAATATCTCTGGAAAATTAATAAATCTTAACTGTAGGCAGTTGCTTAGGGAAAGATTTTCTTAAGGCAGTGTGCAGTGGATTTCAAGACTTTTTAACATAAAAGCTTTAAAAAATGATCAACCTTTCTCTCTTTTCTGTGCCTTAAGAAATTCTTTCCTATCTAGATGTGTCCTAAAGATATTCTTATATTATCTTAAACTTCTTTACACAAAAATAAATCTGGAATTTATTTTTGTCTGTGGTGTGGGATACTTTTATTTTATTTTTTCAACCAGAAAGAAAACCATCTCATCAGCATCATCGCCCCGATGACTTGTTAGGCCAAAGCTGTGCGTCATGAGCGATGCTTCCATGCACATGGGGTTCTATTTCTGGCCTCTCCAGGTTGTTATTTATATACCTGGAGACAGACAACCAGAAGTCACATTTCAGCATCACAACTTGCTAGGTGTGTGATCAGCTGGATTGTGGTAGTTTTGGGGGAGAAAATCATGACTGTATTCTTGGGTATTATGTTTACAGGCTGAGTGCTTCTGGTGGAACCAACAGGGGCTGATTTGATACCCTCTGTTGTCTCAAGAAAAGATGCACCCTTTGAATAGCCATTAGGGCCTTTTCTGACCTTAACCCTAGAGGCACTGCCAGGAACCCCAGCTCAGCAGGAAAGTCTCCCAGGAGAGGCTGCTCTCCATTCTGTCACCACAGTGACAAAGACACTATATACTTCTGGCACTGCCTTTCCCAAATTTATATTTAAATTTCCCCATTTGTTCCCTGAATGTCTCCTATATCTGTTTTTATTTTTATATTTTGGTTCTGTGTTGTACGTCTCTGTCCTTATAAATATCGAAGAGGTGCTCTCCTTTTTGGAGGTCAAAATAAACTTTCCGTATTCTTCCCTGTCAGAGCTTATATTTAAGACTACATCTCTCATTTTAAGGTTGCCATCTGCAAATTGAACAAATCTGTACTTATACCAGTGAAAATGGATACACTGTCATTAAAACAAAACTCAGGCTTCCCTGGTGGCGCACTGGTTGAGAGTCTGCCTGCTGGTGCAGGGGACACGGGTTCGAGCCCTGGTCTGGGAAGATCCCACATGCCGCGGAGCAACTGGGCCCCTGAGCCACAACTGCTGAGCCTGCGCGTCTGGAGCCTGTGCTCTGCAACAAGAGGGGCCGCGACAGTGAGAGGCCCGCGCACCGCGATGAAGATTGGCCCCCACTTGCCGCAACTAGAGAAAGCCAGCGCACAGCAACAAAGACCCAACGCAGCCAATCAATCAATCAATCAATAGAAATGCTGTAGAATTATTAAAAAACAAAACAAACAAACAAAAACCTCGGGGGTTAGTTCCGTGAAACACTGCATAAAAAAAACCCAAAAAACAAAACTCTCTGTCCCTGTAAGCCAAAAATAAAACAAATCTGCACAACTGAGATTGACTTATGCTATTTAAAGAAATTCATCAGAGCAATAAGTATTATAATATCTGTGGTCCTATTTCTTGTTTAAAATTTCATGAATTTACATTTGCATACTTTTGTCAAAGTGTGTAATATCTGGATGCTTTAAAGATTGTACAAAAATTTTTTCTTGTCCCGCAGTGGGAAGGGCCATGTGGCCCATTTGCTGACTGTATTTACCAGTATTACACATATGCTATAACATATAGGAAAACATCAGAAAATAATAAATATAATTAGTCATTATCCTAGTCTTTGGCTAGTTTTGATCTATTTGCTAACTTGATTAAGAGCTTGAGGTAATTACTTATTTTGTGTTATTTAGGGGATAGTGACTTATCTCCTCTGAATATCAGCTTCCTTATCTCTAAAATGGTGACAATGGTGACTTTGCAGGGTCCCTATGAGGATTAAATGAGTTAATGTATAAAGAATTTAGCAGGACCAGAATTGCCACGTAATTGATGGTTAAAAATGGAAGCTATTATCCCTGGTGGCGCAGTGGTTGAGAATCCGCCTGCCAATGCAGGGGACACGACTTCGCGCCCCGGTCTGGGAAAATCCCACATGCCGCGGAGCGGCTGGGCCCATGAGCCATGGCCGCTGAGCCTGCGCGTCCGGAGCCTGTGCTCCACAACGGGAGAGGACACAGCAGTGAGAGGCCCGCATACCGCAAAAAAAAAAAAAAAAAAAAAGGAAGCTATTAGTAGTGGTAGTACTGTAGTTTCCCATTTTGTTACAGATACTAGGATTTGAAACATTTGTTCTTTATATACTTGCACTAGATGTTTAATTAATGAGATATATTTATAATGTTATATGTACATTTCAATATTTTAAATTATTAACATGAGGAGTCCAATATCTCTGTAAGCCATGTTTTCTCTACCAAGTACTCTGCGTTACTAATCATGACACTGACTTTTCTTAAATTAATTAATTAATTTTATTTATTTTTGGCTGCTTTGGGTCTTCGTTCCTGTGTGAGGGCTTTCTCTAGTTGTGCCGAGCAGGGGCTTCTCATTGTTGCGGAGCACGGGCTCTAGGCGGGCGGGCTTCAGTTGTTGTGGCACGAGGGCTTCAGTAGTTGTGGCACATGGCCTCAGTAGTTGTGGCTCGCTGGCTCTAGAGCGCAGGCTCAGTAGTTGTGGCGCACAGGCTTAGTTGCTCCACAGCATGTGGGATCTTCCCGGACCAGGGCTTGAACCCATGTCCCCTGCATTGGCACGTGGATTCTTAAGCACTCTGCCACCAGGGAAGCCCTGATATTGACTTTTTAAAGAGAATGAATTGCTTATAGAATGGCTAGATTTTTTAATAACTGAAATTGAACAATTTCATGCAATAAGTAAGAATAGGGTAGGACTGAAAGAGGGAAGTTTGGAGAAAGAATAATGTTCTGTTTGCTTCTTCCTGACTCCGGCTCATTTAACGAACTGAGTACAATTATATGTCACAAAAATATAATACTGGCTTAATTTCTGAAAAATATACCGGAAGGGATTAATGTATTCTTAAGTACTAATTAGGGAGATATGTTCACTACTAACCTCACTCATCTTGACTGTACTATAGCTAAAACAATAATACCATGTTTGCTGATTTTGCAGAAGGCAAGTATGAAGCTCTTTCCAGCAGTTTACTTTGTTCTGTTTGGATTTATACTTTCCCCCTGAAGTAGAACTCATGTATTTTCTTGTAACAGGATGAAACTGGGTTAAGATCAGAAGAAAGGAAGAAGATAAACTTACTCAAGGACAAATGTTTCAAGGACACTAGAAGGCAATCCTGAGGTTCTTTAAAGTTTCAAAGAAATAGGATTTTTTGGTAGAGATACCTGGGGAGCATAGAAAGATAGAAGCATGCAGAAGCTGTAGAGTGAGTGATTCTAGAGCCTAGGCTTTGCAGAATTGGAACAATCCTAATTTAGCGTTCGAGGGAAGCTCTCGGGCCTTGGTCATTCACCTTCCTTGCTGCAGAGGGTACCTGTAGCTCTCCCTTTTGCCTCTTCTGTACGGATCCTACATCTATACTCCCCCATAATGAGGGGCTTTCAAAGAGGAAGAATGGACAACTAAGAGAGGCAAGTAACTTATGTAGCAGAGACAGAAATATCCACATAAAATTTTACATTGTATTTCCCTCCCTAAAAGAGCCAAAATGGAGAAGAAATTTTAACAGGAAAGAGCAAATTTAAAGGTAAAACTGTGTGACAAAAATCAAGTCCTCATCCATGCTAAAACTTAAGAGATTGAAAATAACTAGGTTGAAGAAACCATAAAGAGGATGTAGCAAAAGAAAAACTGAGGAGAAAAAGGGAAGAAGAATTAGGAGGAACGTCCGAAGAAAGAGAATAGCTAGGTGTCCTGAAGGGGTGTGATTGGGTTAGCTTGTCCTGTCAAGCTGGGCAGTATCGCATGAAGGTGCCACAAAGGCAGGTGATGTTTATTAAGGTAGGTGACCACCTTCTTCAGAGCTGCCTTTTGGATAAGCTCGTCTTTGTTCAATGAACATGATAGCAGGTAATATTGCGCAAGAAATGATAGCTTTATGAGGCCATTTTCCAAAGAATGGGACTGTGAATAGGACACTTAGAATTTCATGGATTATCTAGAACAGTAATCGTATCACTCAGAGATACTCATTAACTATCAATTTAATTAAAGAGAGGTCCAATGAGGCAACTGTGCTACTGAAAAAAGAAATGAAGCAGCATTAGAAGAGACAATTCAAGCCCGAATTTGATTTGAGCTAAAGCCGAAGAGAAAGGAGAAAGTCGCGCTGAGAAAAATCTTAGATAAACCTTCTTGGTTTTGTGACATTTTCTTCCAACTTTCTAATAGTGTTATCTAGAAAGAAACGCGGCATATTAGAGTTTTTGCCTGACACAAAGACCTGTGGGAAAAAGAATAATAGAGCTTTTCTTAGAGGAAGATGGGGAGTAAAGAGATGCAAGAAACTATTCTAGCAGAGACAAAAATATTCAAATAAGATTTTATATCAATTTTCTCTACTCAGAAAGATAGGAAAGGACAAACGTAAAGGTAACATTGAATGGCGAGCATCAAGTTCTTTTTAAATTTTTTTAACACCTTTATTGAAGTATAATTGCTTTACAGTGGTGTGTTAGTTTCTGCTGTATAACAAAGTGAATCAGCTATACATATACATATATCCCCATATTCCCTCCCTCTTGCATCTCCCTCCCTCCCTCCCTCCCTATCCCACCCATCCAGGTGGTCACAAAGCACCGAGCTGATCTCCCTGTGCTCTGCGGCTGCTTCCCACTAGCTATCTATTTTACATTTGGTAGTGTGTATATGTCCATGCCACTCTCTCACTTTGTCACAGCTTACCCTTCCCCCTCCCCGTATCCTCAAGTCCATTCTCTAGTAGGTCTGTGTCTTTATTCCCGTCTTGCCCCTAGGTTCTTCATGTCTTTTTTTTTTTTTTCTTAAATTCCTTATATATGTGTTAGCATACAGTATTTGTCTTTCTCTTTCTGGCTTACTTCACTCTGTATGACAGACTCTAGGTCCATCCACCTCATTACAAATAACTCAATTTCATTTCTTTTTATGGCTGAGTAATATTCCATTGTATATATGTGCCACATCTTCTCTATCCATTCATCTCTCGATGGACATTTAGGTTGCTTCCAGAGAATCAAGTTCTTAATGCCATAGGCTGAGGGGTTGAGGATAACTAGGTTACCACCAACAGGTGGTTGAAAATGGAGCCAGAGAAATAGTGGGAAAAACAACATGAAGAGTCACGAGCCATGTCTGCAGGAAAGGAACAGCCAGGGGTCACTAATTTTAGTCAATGCTCAGTATCTTCAATCCAACTCAAATCAATTCTGAAATATTTTCTTATGACTCGAAACATAGTAAATTAAAAAATAAGTCCTTCCTTCCAATTTGGACAGCTTCTGCTATAATCATGAGAAAACTTAACACAATTTAGTTTGTATACTGTCATGGAAGGTATTTTCCTTAAGAGGACTTTGCAGTGCTGTACTCCACAGATGTCTTTAGCACAACTTTTTTTTTTTTTGAATGAGAAAATCCATGTTGTTGTACACGCACAAACCACTTTCTAATGGTCTTTAACCTTACGCCATTTGGACTTGCCTCTCCAAAGAGAGATATTTGAGTAACTGGCCATTACCGTGACATAGAGGAAGAGCCTCATTTTTCTCCATAACCGCTGAACTCCTTGTAAGACATCCCTGCAGCCTGTGCTGATACAGCGACCATGGACTCTTCAGCGAATGGCAGCTCCAAAGCAGCTCCAGTCCCGACCCTCAATCATCCAATCCCAGCCCACAGCAGACATTGTTTACACAGTCATAATCAACAGGGTAAATTTAGAATATCCTAGGATAAATTATGATAAACTTCCTGCTTTGGGATGATAAGTGAATGGAGCAGACAGTGGCTCTGACAGAGAGGGTAAATTGATGAGCTCTAGCGAACAATTAGGATGGAACTCTCTACAGCTGTAGAATTCAAATTAGATCATTTCCAACTAGCTTGCACACATTTCTTTCTTTGTCTTTTTAATTCCGAGTTTGTGTTTTAAAAGTGAAGAATAATTGTGGTCTTTTGTAGGTCAAGGAATAAACTGTTTACAGCAAGGTCTTGTTGGGAAAATCATTCCTTCTGGTATCCTTTTCTTCCTCCCAGCAGTGACCTGCTGATCTCCAGGAAGAGTCCTGAAGAGTGTGCCAGACATGTGATGCTTAAACAGTCTTTTCCTTTTTTCCTTTATAGTTGGGGTGACTGGCCAATATCCCTTCGAATCTATCAAAGCAATTTTTTGTGTCCTCCTTCTTGGAATTTTATGTCCACATGTGAGGTTGGAGTAGTCTGTATGGAATACAAGTTCACCTTTGATTTCAAAATTGGCACCAGCAGCCCCTCTGAACAGAAGAGCAGCCTAACAGATAGACCTAGTTCATTTCCACTCCCATCCACCTCTGACCCATTTTAATTCCCATCACTTCAGCTTAACAATTTCATTTTTCACTTTAATGCCTTTATCCATTTCAGCAGAGATTACATTTCCCAAGCTGTACATGTTCTCCAGCTGATTTGTTTTTTTTTTTTTTTTAAAGATTGAGATCATGGAACAATGCTTTCCTTATTTTCAGTTCTTAGTACCCCAAATCCTGGTTGTTGGAACAGAAACCGCGGGGGATAAAGTCCACATTAATTAACCGTATCTTATGTGAGAACAGGTACATCCATCCACTTGGGAAGGTCCTGCCTTGCAGCTCCCCCAGGAGTTTCTCAATGTCCAGGCTTTTCTCTCTGTGGGTGCGGCAGCAACCTGACCTAGTGGTTAGACAGCCTGATTCCGGACTCAGGTAGGAATAGGTTTTCATCTCTACCCCAGCACCGAAGAGCTGTGCGCTCTTCGTTGAGTTACTTCGCATCTCTAAACCGTAACCGTAGAATGGGATTAATAACATTGACCTCGAAGAAATGCTTGAGGTGTAAATGAGAAAAATAAATCTAAAGAATCTGGTGGTTCATGAGCGCTCAGTACGTATTAAATAAAATGACTACTCTTCTGTTTTTAAGCCAGGATGATCGCATTCCTGTAAGTTATTCATGGCCTTTTGAACTGGTTCCAATGGTCGTGAGAAGGTTAGAAGAAAAATTTAGTCTGTAGAAGAGGTGAAACATACAAGATAGGGGTTTCTAACGTGAAAGCGCTTCCTAAACCATAACACGCTATATAAATGTTATTATTATAATCATGAGAACATAGGTTTTCTTGCCAAAGGCTAAAGGTAATAGCCTGTCTTGAAATGTAGCTGAGGAAGTGTGGCACCAGTATAAGTTATGGGAGGGCTGGCACTGTTAACCTGGAAGTGACAGAACTGTCCCAGAAGAAACATGAACTTGGGCCGATGAAGCAGGCTTGCTTTTGGTTGCAAATCTGACTCACGCTGACTCTGCACTGCTCTCACTCACCAGAACTGGGTCAAATACTCACTTTTGGAGTAGGTGGTAGAGTTAGCTCCATCAGGACTACACACATTCGGATTAGAAGAGCAATCAGTTTCCAAGGGGACTTGGGGTGCTCTTTCTGAAACAGAGAGAATGGAAGCTCCCCTGAGCGTTCCACCAAGGAATCTTCCATCTCACAGAGAGTCCTTTGTGTCCCCAGTAGGGGTTTCAACAGCAAAACCTCTGCAGGGTTGCAGATATTCTTCCTTCTCCTGGGAAACCTCAGGAGGAGGCTGCGCTGAGGTCTGAAAGCCCCACTTGCCACATTCATGGTGTTTTATTCATTGAGAAACTGATATTATGAAAAATTGAGGGGTACAAAAATCACTGTTCAGAAACTGAGTTAACACATGAAGAAAACTGCCACATTAAGAGGGGGTGAAGAAGCAAATGAGAACATTTCACATTTATATGCAAAGATACAACTTCTAATTGATGAAAAATCTTATTGCTAAAATGGAAATTTCTTTCTTTAATGCAATATAAAATGTGTTCCAACTTGTGGGTCAGAAGACTTGCTAAATGCAAAGTATTTTATATAAAGAACTTCAATCACAGTAGAAACTTGATAAATATTAGTTGATCCTTGTCTGATAATTTACCAAGTGTCATGACTTCACCTCCTCATAAGATGATTACTAAGTACGTATAAATTACACTCCTGTCATTCAGTTTGCTTTCCATGTACAGCCCATATACATGGAATGAGGCCTCTCATTTAACTGAATTTCAACTACATATTCACACTGAATTTCAACATAATGCCTTGAATATACTTGACAGTTTCCTCACTGTTTTCCTGAGAAAACGTTCTGTATTACGTACTTTTGGTATTTAACTCTGGCTCTTAAAGACATCAGAATAACATTTCCCAAATAGATTCTGATCTGGAAGCTACCTCTCTGAACAATTAATGGTTGTGAAGCAGTACTGGCAAATAAAACAAGGCCTCCATCAAAACGTAAGGCTGTCCTGCTGCTGTTTGCTGGAAGGCCTTTTCTTAGGAGGTGTGGGCCAGGCGGAGGGCAGTGGTTCTTAGTATTTTGGGGATCATAGAACCTTTTGAGAATCTAATGAAAGCTATGGATGCACACAGCCTTGCAAATATTTGCTTAGAATTTTGGGACCCCCATGAAGCTATTTTTGGAGCACTCTGAGAAGTCCCTCGGACTTGACGGGACTTGAGCTCATCCAGGGTTTACCACGATAGTTTGGAGAAAGTCTCCGAGACTGTCACAGCCCCAAGGAACTTCAGAGTCCTGGGCTAACTCTTATTCATCCACTTTTTCCATTCATTCATTCATTCATTTCTCTACTCACTTACTCATTCCTTCCTTCACTTTCTCTGCAAATTATATGAATAACATCACTGCGAAAGCACTGTAGTAGAATACAGCATGGTCAGGAAAAGCCATTCATTCCGTAATACCATACATCACATGCCATACACTTATTTTTTCCAAAAATTCAGAATGTCTCAATTTTGGAGGAGAACTAAGTGAATATCAGCCTTCCTCAGAAAATGAGACAGAGGAGAGGAAGAAAACATAGTGAACTACATGACGTATCTTACCTACCATTTCTCTTTTGATATTATAACGCATTTGCAAGGTTGACATTCTTTCCCCATTTACCAATGAGTAAGCAGAGTCTAAGGGAGGTTAAATACCTTGCTTAAGGTTGTATGCAGCAGGACCAGGATGTGAATCCACCAGTCTGGATTTCTAAACTCCAGGGTACTCTTCTACCTGCACAGGGTCACACAAATTTAGGGTTACTCAAATGATAATGTCAAGTCAGAACTTGCTGCCTGATGTTATGGAATGCATCCATTATGTGTGTGTGTGTGTGTGTGTGTGTGTGTGTGTGTGTGTGTATACAAAAAAACTTTTTAAAAAAAGATCAGGTATATTATGGAGAGACAGCGTGGCCAGAGCAAAGGACACTGGTCCAACAATCAAGGTCCCTCAAATCGAGTTCCAGTTTTGTCACTGACTATGTGACTTTGATAAGTAATTGAACCTCTGAGGGCTTTAATTTCTGAATCTGCAATTGGCGTTGAACTAGATGATCTTCCAGATTTTTGGAGCTTGAAAGTTTTGTGATAGATCCACTTAGATGATCAAACTGTCATAAAGTTCAATAATTTGAAGGTTGATTAGTAGATTATATCTGTGCACACACTTTTTCTCAACCTAATTAATTAGGAAAAGCACTGTTTATGTTAGTGGACCTTAACATATCAAAAACACCAGAAGGAAATGAAAGGCAAAGAGGCTTCTCACCGACAAATAATTTCCTGACAAGGCTTTACTTAGAAGTCTCAGTCACTTAATCAAGGGATCACTGAGGGGTCTTTTGAATTTAGTAAAGAAACTGTTACAATTTCAAAAAAAAAGCTTTATTTTTTGGCCAGAAATATCAATAGGAACATAATCTAGTTATTTTTAAATAGAATGATAATTAGAAAGATAGACTTAAAGACCTAAAAATCCTTTTGTCCAATTTCTCTCTTTACAGGTGAGAAGAGTGTCAAAGAGTGTAAAGGAGTTGCCCAAGTTTGCAATATAGTTGTGGACCCTGCGATGGGACCTGAACCCAAATTCTGCTCTTTGACTTCCTATTCCAGAGCTCTTTCCTCAGCCACTCCCAGCTTCAGCTCTTTTCTCTCCCCCTGGTGACTTGCCCCCTCGCTCCGCCTGAACAAAGGCTCTCATCAGTCTTTACTCTGTCCCCCTCACCAGACTACCTTCCTCAAAAGATTTTATAACTCCGTTCCACTGTTTACACCTCTGATGCCCCTCACTGCACACAGAGTACAATTTAAATATATTATTTAAACATGCCTCTTCCTCTAAGAAGCCTTCCTGGATTCCCCCTAGATAGAGTTGTATCTCTATGCTTGGAAATTCTCTAACATGAAAATTCTTATATGAAAACTTTCACCTTTACCTTGTACCATAGTTATTGGTGTGTTCTTTAAAATTTCTTTTATTAGAGTGCAAACTTTTTAGGTATGGAGTCAACGGTAAAGCAATTAGCATAAGGCCTGGCGCTTTGAAGAGAGTTGTTAAATATGAATTCTCTTTCTCAAACACTTTTTTTCCTCTGGCACCTCTTCCCATCTCTCAGACAGAAAGAACTCGGTGGATTTTATTTTTTGATCAGGTGGGTGTGGTCTGCCAACCTCTGGGAGCGAGAACATCTCTAGACGTGGCCTCTGGGCTTGCTACTTCTGCCCCTGGCCTGATCTCCTCTCTCACTCCCACTGGTCCACGTCCTGCCGGCTCGCCAAGGTCAGCTCAGACCTTGACCCCTTCCCACCCATTCCATGGCTCTTCCCACTGCTGGTCCCCCTTCCCCTGACCTCTGTCAGAATGTATGGTCGGTTTTAGTGAATTCACATTTCCACTGCATTGTTTCTGCTTTTAGGAAATTTTCACTTGTCCATGAAATTTTTGTCCATGAAATTAGGGCATGAGACCTGCCTTACACTCCTTGTACTTTTCAATACATGTTCATGTATAAAATGAATCAAAGTTAGTTAATTTAGAATATTTTAATAATACGTTGAGCCTACTGATACACAACTTATTGTTCTGAGGGAACTTTCTGGTCTCCTGAAATAGCTATTCAAGTTCCCCAAATGTTCTTGGTTTCTCCTTGTACATAAAGCTTTGGTAATTTCATTTTCCCTTCATTTCAATTTCATTTCTCAGCATTTCAATAAATCCCTACATAGGAGGCACTGGGATGTAAGCCATCTAATAGGAAAAACAAGCATGAATTACCATTTTCAGGGCTCCATTCTCATTACTTTTCCATAGCCATGTGCCTTCTAGAAACGTGGACAGTTTTATTTCTATCGTGACACAGGGCTGGACACGATGATCCTGAGGCCTGGATCCTAAATCCGCTGTAAGTCTCGGTCCCCTTCTATCAGCAGAATAACCAAGGTTGTAAAGGACCAGGCAGCCTTCCAGGCTCACCTTTAACCCTCATTTTGATATATTGGACCTTGAAGGTCTCCTTCTAGGAGCTTGTCCCCTGATGGCTTTTCAAGACTGAAAATACTGACTGTATTTTTTACTTTTTATTTTTATAACTTTTTATTTTATATTGGAGTACAGTTGATTAACAACGTTGTGTTAGTTTCAGGTGTACCGCAAAGTGAAAATACTGACTCTAAAAGAAATGATAAAAGGGAAATATCTTTCTATGGTTCGGGAGATTGGGGACACATCGGTGACACAAGTCAGCGGTTGCACGGGTACGTGTGTTGGTGGTGGTTGGCAAAAGGTTAAGAAAACTTGGTAAAGAGTTGTTTTTACTAAATAAAACTGAGAAAACAATATTTTTTAGATGTAATTATGAAGCTTAATTATTACCAGGAAATCCTACTTGTATCTTATTACGGCCTCTGGAAGTGTATTTACTTGCATTTTTCTTTTACACAAAGAAATGGCTGTTTAATTTTTTTTCCTCTTTCATCTTTCTGTAACACTTTTTTTCATTTCTCTGCTACTACTTTCACACATACACATTTATTAAAAGAAGTCATCAGTCTGTCTTACTGTCATCTTTTAACCAGTGTATGGGTAATATGGGCATTAGTGGCTAAAGGAGTAATGACTCAAATCTGATTTTGTGAGTAACTGATAATTTGGGAAAATCCTAAGCCCTCGAGAACACGCCATCCTTGTAGAAAGTGTAAAATGACAAAGTATATGGCTGATGTTATTGCAAGTTAGTCTCAAGCAAATAAATCACCATATTTAAAAAGTTTAAAGGCTTACATTCTTATGTGGTGCAACTTAGAAAAGTTATTATTTGACATAATGCAAGAGTATCTATCTACCTATGCATCCATCCATCTATACATTGTAGCTCCTAAACATTACTCTTGCTATTTTTTCCAATTCCACAGCATTCTCTATCCTCAGGAAAAAAAATGTAAATGGAGTAACCGTGTACGTGAAGGAGGACTTTACAAGCAGTTGAGTCTTCCACCGTTGAAACCTTGCCAAGGGCAAGGTGTGCAGCTCATGTTCAAAGAAGGAGTGGTTATCACCTGCACTTGCATCACTCTGGCTTGTCTCGTTCCAGATAAAATTAATGGTTAAAAAATTCAACTTGGGGCTTCCCTGGTGGCGCAGTGGTTGAGAGTCCGCCTGCCGATGCAGGGGACACGGGTTCGTGCCCCGGTCCGGGAAGATCCCACATGCCGCGGAGCGGCTGGGCCCGTGAGCCATGGCCGCTGAGCCTGCGCGTCTGGAGCCTGTGCTCCGCAATGGGAGAGGCCACAACAGTGAGAGGCCCGCGTACCGCAAAAAAAAAAAAAAAAAAAAAAAATTCAACTTGACTTTAAAGCCAAACCTTAGATACTAAACCTGATCATTATCAGACCATTATAGCAGCAAATAAAATCGCTATGCCAAATGCAGATACCTATCTGTAAAAGAAAGGAGTTGGACTTGGACGATCATATAGCAGACCAATAAAATGCCAATTTAAACCACTCCCCAGACAATGTAATCTACGGGATGGCATTATACCCAGGACATGAAAAGGAAGAAAAATATGTGACTATTCAAATGTGTGTTGAATTGGATCATTAGATTGTACTTATGTTGGGGCATATCTCTAGTAGCTGTTCTCTAGAATGTCTTCAGGGCACTGTTGAAGCCAGTTAAATCTGTTCCATGGATTTCTTGTTTCAGTGAACGGCTGGACAGTTAGAGGGGAAATTGACATAGTTTCCACAGTGATACAACAGACTATTCAATTTCTAAAATTTGAATTTAGCTATCAAGAGAAAAGAGCCTTGAGCACATAAAGTATGTTATCCAAACTATATTGTTTTATATGAAGTAACTTGAAAAAATAATCAGTAGTAATATTTTAAGTAAATATCAATGGAATAAGCTTGGAAGATATTAATATACTTGTCTTATCAGGGTTTATACCTTTTAAATGTATTTATATTCATCCAAAATAATAATAAAATCAATTGTGAAGGCAAATGCATGTCATTATATGTACACAAATTATCTTCATGAGTATTACTTTTTAATATGCGATATTTTTGGTATTTTCATGTACAGACCAGTTTTTTTTTTATAATGACAGTGGGATGACTTAAGAATAAAGAGGTTAAGAAATTTTTTGTCTGAAAAGTGTTGTAAGTACTTTTCCCCTCTGCACGGATCTGTTCCAGGTTGTACAACTGATGTCGTGATGCTCAAACACAGGTTCATTACAAAGTTAAACACTAGGTGGCACTACAAACCCCCCAAACTGGAAGGTAACTGCCTTTGTCTATCACCGTTTAGTCTATCTGGATTTCAGATAGACTGAAATCCAGTTTATCTCTGATTTTGAGTTTCACATAAAAATTAGAAACAGAAAAACAGCAATATTTTCATTACTTGCCTATCACCATAATAGCTCCTTTCCTTTTGATGAACACTTACAGTTCAGGTGAACCCAAATATTTCATGTTTATGACACAAGATTTGGAAAATAGCTTGAGTATATTTATTAATTTGGTTGTCATATATGTATTTTGCTAAAAAAGGTATTACACATGGCATATTTGTTTATCAAGTGCTAAAAATGTATTAACATTTTATCATACCAAAATATGTGCTTTTATACACGCATGCATCTGTGTATGAGACACAAAATTCATTTATAACCCATGTTGATACTGATGATTTGGATACCTTTTAAGCACTGCATTTCTAATAAAGTGAAGATTTCCTCCCAAAGGGAATAAGAAGCAGTAAGCTTATTGCCCAAAAGGACGTGCTTTTCTCAAAATATGTTAACTGTGAGGAAGAGAAGTAGTCTGATAAGTCACATAAATTTAACATAATCGAATTCATCAGTAATATTCATAAAACTGCTGTAAGAATGTGTTCAAATTCTTGTGTAAAATGACATTGAGGATTTTGGTGAGAAGGGAGGGCAGAGGGTTTGAGTAGTGAGGTACCAGTTAAAATGAATATTTATTTTGTTGGCTCTACTCTCTCTTCAGCACGTTTACCGTGTCCTCTGTAAGCTGGGCTGATGACCAGTTCAATTCTGGGTTCAATTCAAGGTGCCGAACTCCGTGTACGGGGTCCGTATGGCCCCAGCACCTGGTTAGTTTCAAATTTGCTTCTTTATATTCTTTACCTCACAGTAGTTGAGGCGAGTTGAATTTGGAAGGAATTTTTCTAGAGAAGTGATTATAATTTTTTTTTTTAAGTTAGTACAAGGCCAGGTTTTTAAGGTTGATTTCATGATTATTTGCTGCCAGGATTAATTGACAAAACTCTAGAGGCTCAGTAGTTTTGAAAATATGCATTTTCACTTTGTCAGATTAAAACCTCATTCCAGATTAAAGGAGTCTAGAGATACGGCAGCTAAATACAGTGTGTGATTCTTGATTCACTCCTGGATCAAAACAATAAAGCACTGAGGGCTGTAGAGCAGGTTCTCGGGTGTGTTGTGCTACTGCAGTTTTGTGGGAGAACGTTCTTGTTCGTAGGGGATACACGCTGAAGTATTTAGAGTTGAAGAGTTACGTTGACTGAAACTGACCTTCAAAGGGATAAGCATGAAAAAGCATATATACATATAGAGAGAGGAGGAAAGTAACAGCAACTGGTGCAAAGTATTTAAAAAGGGAGAATCTAAGATATACTGGTATTCACTCTATTCTTTTAACTCCGTAGGTGTGATATTTTTCCAAATAAAAAGTCGGAAGAAAATCAATCAATTTCTTCTCTGGAAATACCCAATAAAAAATAAATAATTTTACTAGTCTTTTCTTTTCTACTTACCCAGAATAAACAGGCCATTTTCTCTAGAAGAACTGTAAGCCAAATATTTCAAGGTTAATATTGACTTGATTTCTTGGAAATGACAACATTTTTGTCTTGCAGATAAGTTAGGAATGATACTTGTTTCTTGAATACACTGTAGGAATAAATTGGGGAAAAAAACCCTGATATTTTTATAAGAAAATCTACCCTCTCTACAATACCCCCAGCTGCCCCAGGCTGAATCACTGGGCATTCGATATACAATATGCCACCACAGGCTGAGTCATTCCTGCTGTAAATCGAAACTGTGCTTCTAAAACAGCATTTTCTAACCCGAGCCAGAGCCTCAGCTTCTCAGTGATGTAGCTGTCACAGTGTTATCAATCTGAAGAATTTCCTCACAGAATGCATGCTTATAATCATCTCAGCATCACTAAACAATTCTGAAGAAAAAGGATTTGGAAATACCAAATATGGAATATTAATGACCATATTTTGCTATTGAAAATTCTGGGAGATTGTGTAAATGAAGAAAGCTGTTAATTGTGCTACAATTTTAGTCGGCAAAACAACCATGAAATGCTGTTTATTTACATGTGCTCCACCTTGTCCAAAATGAACTTGAGACAAACACACAATAAAGGAGAAATTTAAGATGTGAATGGCCTGAAAAAGGGAATTATATCCATTTGTTACGTTGGCACATGTTGGGGCATAAAAACATCTAAATCCATGAGGCAAGCTTTTAACAGATGAATAGAAATTTAGTTTCAGTATCTAGCAGGTGTCTTCTGAATGGAATCATACATTTCCAGCTTTGTTTGTGGAAATAATAGGATTTGAAGTATATGCTTAAAAATAATTGATGTATTTTATTTTCATTATACATTTGCTTAGCATACATCCACAAACATAGCAATTTGTTAATTAATTTCATTTATAAACACATCTGCCTTTAGAGCCATTTAAAGAATATGGGACTGTATCTCAGATAAATAATTATTTTTCCAGAATAAATTTACTAAGCTGCCTTCCTCAAATCCTGGTATTCTTACCTGTATTTTTTCATAATTTTAAAATTATTTTTTATTGGATTTCTTAAAAGTTGAAGATAGTGCCCCCATTTCAAAGTACTGCCACATCGCTGGTTGCTTGGGGCTCTAAATCACCTTCTGAATCACAGGGTGTGTCTCATTACTGACACTTGGATCTATCGGAAGAAAACATTTTTAGGAGACAAACGTCCATATCTATTTTTACGTATCAGATATACAGATTATCAGGTTATGCAGAACACAAGCGATAGGTTAAAAAGGAGAACAAAACTTTAGGATAAAACTTTAAATAATTTTAAGAACATGCTTTCAGTCATATCGAAAAGCTGGCATAAAAGAAATTGACTAAAAAACTTCAGCATTTTACAAACCACAATGTGTACCTTCCATCATAATGCTTATTCTTTAAGACAGTTCCTCTATGCATAAGGGAGGCTGAGAAAAGGGAAAATATAATATTGCCTCTAAGGAGGAAAAAAGTTCCCTACTTCATAGTTAACTGTTTGTTAAGCAGAGAGGATGTTACAATTTATAACCTGCTAATGAAAAGGCAAAATTCTAAGGGAGAGCAGCTGAATTTCTTGATTCTTCTGTCCTGAAATCAACTTCTGGATCTTGAAATAAGGTGTGAGAGGAAGCATTATGTTTGCTTTTTGCCAATTTTAGGCTGGCTGTGTCCTCCCCAGTGGTTAAGAGAATACCCCACCCCCATTATACCCCTGGCCCAGTTGATGCTTCCCGCCAGGTCTGCTGCAAAACCAAGAGTGAGGACAGGCATCTCTCCTGACCCAAAACACAGGCACAGGTGGGCAGCACACTGGGATCCTCTGGGGGCTTCTCTGGGTGTGGGGCTGAGCCCTGGGATCCTAAGAGACTTTCTGCAGAAGACAGTGGATTTCAGTTGTCAGGAGACTCGGGCTTAGCTAGGCCTTCTGTTTTGATAACATAGAATTTATCTCCCCCACTTCAAAACCCAGTTCAATGGTGAGCATCGCGTCACGCAAATAAAGGCTGGATTCTCCTCAAAGAGCTTTTTCTTTTTTTTGTTTGTGTGGCCCTGACCTGGAGATCACTGTCCTTTCCCACGGGTTCTGCTTTTTCTTCTTACAGAGAAGAAGCAAACGTTCTTACGTTCAGAGCAAAACTGAAGGAAAAGGAAGACTTTCAAAAGAGAGGTTGACTTGCTTATTAAAAGCCCGAACTCTTTTCAGACTCACCACCTTGAACTGCTCATCAGGCTGAGCGATGGTGATGGGAGGTGAGAAAACTGACAGGGTGCTGGGGAGGCGGCAGCTCGGGTCGCAGTTGCGAGGCGTGGTCGGCATGGCCACGCCCCTTCCAGCGCTTGATTTTCTCAGGTCGGTGCTCACCTGGTTTCTAGGCTTGTCTTTCCTGCCAGGCAACGTTTAGTGTGCATCTACTATGCGCACATTTACAAGACACTCTGGACTCTCATTTTGCAAAGAGCAGTCTGACTGACCTTTCCTTAATCTTCTACACTACCGAAGATTTTCCGTATTAATTTTGATAAACATCATTTTAGTTAGGACCACAGTACCATAAATCAAAGGGATGATCTAAAAGGTAGAATTTTAAGACATCACGATATCAGGGTTGATAATCACTTTTAGCCAAGAGACAGTTCCATTCTTTTTCAGTTGAAATACACAGAAAACTTTCTACCAAGCCCCTCCTACCTTTCAATTTTGACCAAGGAAAGCACACATTATTAGCTAGTCAATGATCACTGGGTCTTTGTTCCAAGTGCCTAATTATTGCTTGATTAGAGAATCCTCTTCTGTCATTGTTATCAATTGGACAGTAAAATAAGGGGTTTTGTTTTGTTTTGTTTTAAGTACATGTCTTTAAATGAATACTATCTTCATACTAGTGGTTCTCCAACTTCTTGAAGCGAAAACCTACCCCAGAGTTGGGATGTTCTTTATAGAAAACCAGAAAATATTACATCATATAAACTAAGAATTTTTCGTGCTAGCAGAAAATCTGACTATATATAGCGTTGGCCCTCCATATCTGTGGGTTCTGTATCCACAGCTTCAGCCAACTGTGGATCAAAAATATTGTTTAAAAAATTCCAGAAAGTTCCAAAAAGCAAAACTAGATATTTGCAACTATTTACATAGCATTTACATTGTATTAGGTATTGTAAATAATATAGAAGTGATTTAAAGTATACGGGAGGATGTGCCTAGGTTACATGCATATACTATGTCATTTTATATTTTGGTATCTGCAAGTGGGGGGAGGGTGTCTTGGAACCAATTCCCCCATAGAAACACAGGGATGACTGTATACAATTACAGCCTTGATTTATGAGTCCTTGGAAACAAGTATTCTTATGCTGAGTTTTTAAGCTGACGTTTTGTGCTGGGTATTTGTTTCGTCCTTTGCTGGAAGTTGCTGGTAGACAGTTTTAGGTTCTAAAAGTTGAAGAAAAATTTATGTGAATAAAATTTGAAATTGAAAACATATTATCCATGAACACTAACTAGGTCTCTCTTGAGGAATGGAAAAAAGCTGCTGGTATTTTATCAGCGGGAAACCTGTGGCACCTTGGCTGCAAGTGTCCTCTGTGGCTTCCTTGAGAATTACGCACCTGGATGGTTGTTAGAATGTGGGAAAGGAACAGATGTGGATACCACAGGGGCTACAGCTGTGCACTGCTTCTTGATCCTCAGTTTTCTTCCCATATGTTATTTTGAAGGTATATATATTTTTCACAGTGAAAGAAATCAGTAATTCCCTTTTCTGTCACCTTTCTTATTATCTTCTTGATTACTTTAAATTTTTAAAATTTTGTTTTAGGTTTTTCTTGATTCCCCACATTGAAGAAACAAAAAAAAAATCACATTTTCAAAACATCAGAAATGAAGTAGAATGAACAGCCATATGCCTCAGATATGTATTAGGAACATTTTTCTTTTATTATTATTTAAATTATTTTCCATTGCACTCTCTATTCTTCTTTATATTTATTTTGCATTTCTTTTTCTATAATTGTCCTTTTCCCAGTATTATCCCTGTTTTCCACGCTACCCTGCTCAGATGTTACCAGTGATCACAAACTAGTGCCGTTACACAAACTATAGAGCATTCATTCGTTTAAGTCTCTGATGTTGAGTTCCTGTTCCTCTACCTCATAACCAATCATCAGTTTTATCTTTTTAAAAGGGGGAGATGAATGTTTTAGTAAAAGTGAATTAAAAACACTGACACTTTCAATGAATGGCCAAGCTCAATTTCTAGCTTTCCCCTTTTACTCAGGAAATCGTGAGTGCGTTGAGGGACCAGTTTAGGCTTCAAACAAAATGCAGAAACTCCTCGGTGCCTATTTGCAGAAGTTCCATTGAAAGCAGTAGCTGGGCTGTTGCCAGTGTAACGAGACCCTGATCAAAAAGGATTCAAGAGGGTTGAAAAAAATGAGCTTTACTTTAAAAGACAATAAAAGTAGGAGAGATGGAGGTTGTGGGGTGAAGGAGGAAATGGCCAAGAAAACAAACTATTTTAACTTTTACACCTTGTAATGCTTTGCCTTATGAATCATTATATCAGCATTTGAAAGTAAGAGAATGCTATCACTCAGATTTTTGCCATATTTTCCCCCTTTTAATTTTACTAGGCACCTTCTATAGTTTCACACTGGAAGCATTTACTATGGAAAAAAATTCCAACATGTAATTTGAAATGCAAATGGAATTAAAATGAGTGGAATCTAATATGTACGGTGATTGAACACAGATTTACTTCCCACATGCTTTTCGTCCTATCATATTTTGGGGCTCACTTTATCTTTTTTACAATGTCTTTTGATTTTATGAAGATTCTGTCCTTCAAGCCCACCTTTCCAGTTCTTCCTGTAACAAACTGAAAACATTCAATTAAAGTCAGCTATTATAAGAAGATGACTTTCATAGACTTTAAATTTTAATTTTGTACTTAGGGAGAGAGAGAGAGAGAAAAAAAAAAAAACCCACACAGCAAGCTCTATTCATTAACAGAATTTTAATTTGTTCATCTTTATGGTAAAGAAAAGCAACTGTTTTGTTTATCTTTGTAGCCTTCCAGGAGAACTTCCTTCTCTGTAACTGAGAATGTTGCATGTGTTTTGGGTGCAGAGAGCAGCAGCAGTAACTGTGGTATCTTTACCATCCCCAGCAACAAGCACAGGCTTATGATGGAGTTCTTTTCCATAATGTACAACTTGAGAGATGCTTTTGAAAAATAATTGCAGTGAGCAATCAAGTATTTGTTCTCTTGTGGGCCTGGAGAGATTTGCATCAGCTGGGTGTCTGCCTGCTCTAATATTGGAGGAATATGCCTATTCTTGTGGTCGTGTCCACTTCTAAGATCTTAAATTTTACCACTGGCTGAAGTATCAAGAGAGTTTGAAAACCAGCAAATTCTACAAAAGGTTGACATCCTTAAAAAAAAAAAAAAAAGGAGGGAAAAGAAATTAAGTGATCACCCAAAGAAGAGACTCTTAACAGAGATGATGAAGCAGATTTATGTTGATGTAAATCTACTATAAAATAGAAAAATTTTAAAGAAAGTTCTGTGCCGAAAGCATGACAGGTCACTCAGATTATGACTTTCTCTTCACGACTGTCCCTGACAGCTGCGTTTATGACCAAATAAAGCAGACGGCACCTCAGTTTATTATCAGAGACAGTCAACAAAAGTGAGTTAAGAATGCATTATTTAAATGTTCATGAACGAGCGTCTCCACTTAATAGATAAGAATGGCCCAGAGAAGGAAGACAGTGTTTATGCTGTCAGTGAATTTAGGAACAAGCTTTTTTGACTTTAAGACAGTGAAATTTCCAGATAGTACTTTGAATCCATGAGCATGAATTTAAATCTGAGCAGAATATACTTGCGTTTCGCATGAGTGTTCATGCATGTTAGACTAAGCTAACATACAATTTACAATGTTCATACGTAGCTCAAAACATCAGGAATTTTACTTCGTCTTTACAAGCATAGGCTGAGTGGCACTTAGCAAATAATTTGGTAGTAATTTTCTACTGTCCCTACAGAAAAATAGTAACATTTCATCTTCTTCCCAGTGAAATCTTTGTCAATCCAGGCATTCCCGGAGATCTTAAACCATGGATAAGACTTTTGGTGAATGTTTAGAAAACTTGCATTAAAGATTTTAGGTGCATATAATGCTTTCAATCCTTTTCTGAGTTATCATTTCCTTTTAGGTTTATAAAATCTGCATCTATAGCACACTTACTGTAATACAGTCGCTTCTGAAATAGCACATTATCAGCATATGTGACAACCTAATATATGTTAAGTTAATCACCCTAAGTGGCAATATTTGTCAACCTGAAATATGGATTTTATTTCTGCCTGAAAAAAAATAGATTAACTAGTGTAAGAAAATCAGAACATTATGGGAACCACTTTCTGGGAAACAACATGGATGAGATGAAGCCAATCTGTGTTTGATATTTGTCTTTGGGGCTTTCACTAAAATGTGATTTGCCAAAGAGCTCTGTGGATGGATGGCACAGACCTACTCATTTTACTTAACAGGTAAAATGAAAACCAGTAACACAAATGATAGGAAGAAGATGGTTAAAAAAAAACAGTTCCTCACTATTACCTATATTTTAATGTTTAAACCTCAAAACGAGTGTATAAATGGATACACAAAACCTGCCAAATCCTAGTCACTTCAGAAAATAAATGGCACATTGAATTGAATCCATAATTATCCAGTAAATGCAGCAGAGGAGAATAATCAATGGATAGCACTTTAAGGTCTTCATTGGTGAAAAACATACAACATTTATTGTTTTGTTTTCTAACTTAAATAATGATCCAAATCAGCAGGGAAACTCTTTAAAGGAAAATGCTAAAAATATTCCTTAAAAACACAGGGTGAAAGCTGACATTTCAGACTCAAAAGAAAGTTACATTTGGCAAGAGCCTTAGTCTCCTGATGTGTTAGTTACGTTTAACTCTGGTTTTTTTTTTTTTTTTTTTTTTTAACAAATGACTAAACCTGGACCTCGAGTTTCTTGGGCCAAGACATCATCTTTTATGACACATTTCTACACAAACATACTCCCCCAAGGTCATCACTCACCTTCTTAAACACCAGGGGAGCACAAGTCAACATTTTAATTTACGGAGCACATTTATACACGGGACAAAAAGACACGGTGCTCCTCTTGAGGACTGCCACTAAGCTGCAGAGGCATATGGAGGAGCTCAAGGTGGTGGGGAAGACTTTTATATTTTGCCCATGCATTTACACTCGCAGTTTTACTCTCTCTTAACCTCTTTTTTCAGTAATGGTTGTAACCAGTGCTGGCACCTTGCTTGAGAAAGTACAAGGAGTCATGGCTCAAAAAAGACAGAGCTGGAAGAGTGGGTTTTCATTGTATAGAAAGCAAAACACCAGGCATTGGGATGATGAACAAATGCATCTGTGGCCAAGAGTCTATTCTGGGCCTCTCCAGACATGTGACCCCATGAAATTAGGAAGAAAACAACATTCACTGCTACTAGTTTTTAAACTTAAGAATATTTCTGGGAAGAACTTTAGGCTACACATAGTTTTTCACTTCTAATGTTCAACTGGAAATCTCTTTCACAAGAAATGTCTTTGATCCATTTCCCTATTTTTCTGAATTCCTTTTTTTTAATCACCATGTTTTCTTAGTAAGACAAGGAAGATCAACATGAGAAATAACCTAAATAGGTCATGGAGAAGGAAGCAGAGAAGAAAAGGTTTGGGGAGGTACAGAGACATGCTAGAGAAAAATAATTCAAGAGCTAAATGACTGTCTTTTCCCATTCTCCCCTGTTATAAATCAGTCCTGCCGTCCAACATAAATTTGGAGTATTTGTGGTTGAAAAATTCAAAACCTATCAAAATCTCCCCACATCACGTATGCTCTCCTGCCTTTAGCAATATCTACTTCCTAGAGATAGAGTGAAAATAGTTGAAAGTTTGCCTCGAGAGAGTCAGGAAGTTTTTGTGAAGGATACTTGATATTGGTGTGTGCATGTGAGTGTGTGTGTGCATGTATGCACACGCATGTGTGGTCTTTATTCCTGAGGGTCTGGTTCCTTGGCTCTGTACTAGTGTCCCTTCCACAAACAATCCTCCTTCTTGCTCTGAGTTTCTCTTTATTTATTCCTTCCTTCATCAAATATTTATTAAAAAATGGATAGACAACCTTTCACAATTTTTTTGCCTAATTTCAATAAAGACACCAACATTTTGAAGTATTTTGTCACTTCTTCCCCCTTTCTTTCTGTAACTTTGATTCTACATAGGACAAGGAAAAGAAATAGTGATGTGTTTTCTTTAAAACGTATCAGTATTTCTTTAAACAGAACAGCTGACTCATATTCACCCACTCATCATTCAACACAAATTCACCAAGTTTCTACCAGAAACTGGGCATGGTTCTAGCCACTGGCCTGTGATAGCTACTTTTCCAAGTGTCTCCATTAAAATGCTGTTCTTTGGCTCGTGGGTTCCTCTTGATAGTCTGATATTTGTGTTAACTTGTTCTCAAATTTTATGTGCTTCCTTATTGTGTCTGGCCTTTTAAAGCCAGAATTTTCTAAACCATGGTCTGTTGAACACCAGTAGCTCGTAGATGTTAATGTGTAAAATTAAAAAAATCCTACAGTAAAATACATTTTGACACAGTTACACACTCTATCACCTCCTAGGAGACATATGGCAATACTGAGATATTGAAAGTTTTGCAGAAGCTGCAAAAGCAAACAGTTTGACTGTGTCTAATCTAGTATTTTTCAAACATTTTTAATTGCAGAACAGATTTTCAGAGAACGTGGCATGACAGATTTCCTTTCTTTCCTTCTCAATTTAAACATCATCTAGGGACTTCCCTGATGGTCCAGTGGTTAAGAATCCGCCTTCCAATGCAGGGAATGTGGGTTCAATCTCTGGTTGGGGAACTAAAATCCCACATGCCGCGGGGCAACTAAGCACGCGCTCTCTACAGCCCGCATGCCACAACTAGAGAGCCCATGCGCCGCAACTAAGACCCAATGCAGCCAAATAAATAAATTAATTAAAAAAAATTTTTTTTAAACTGAGAATGAGTTTCATGAACTCAAAATAACTTCCAATTAAAAAAATAATAATAAACATCGTCTAAATTGAAAGAACATTTTCTGTGTTTGAAATTTACTAAAAGGTCCAGGAAACCTAGATGAGCAAGTTAACTCTCTTCAATCGAATGAGTCAGTAAAATGTGTCTCCAGCAGGAGGATTTCGTAGATGAAATGTGAAGTTGAAGTTCTGTGTTCCTGACTTTAACTTAGCGATCTGTAGAAATGTCACATGTGGTAATTACTCCCTCAAGTTTCTGTGGAAAGGATGAGTAACATTGTAAACATATATGGCTAAGGACTCCTGGCTTCTGAGAGTGAAATTCTATTCTGTGGCTCCGTAAGCGTCGCTGGGCTGGGACTTTACTGACTTGAATAACTTCTCTCCTCAGTAGAATATTAACTGTACCAAAGACGTGAGCATAAATGCAAAAGTATTTTTCGAATATTTTCCTTAGAATGGTCTTCATTATGTGTTGGAGTTTATCCCTTTGGTTATGACAAATTTTCCTAGATTCAATACTTCAAATGGAACGATCAGAAACTTAAAGAAAACCCTGAGTTCACACCCTAGCTCTGGGTCTTATGAACTGTGTTGCCTTCTTGATCGTTACTTAACCTCTCTGAGACTCTGAATCCTCCCTGATTAAAAAGGGAGAGGGTAGTTAAGTGAGACCTACCTGGTAGAACTGTGAGGATGGAGTGAGCCAGATGTGATTTGGCACAAGACTGCTCTGAGTTGGTCTTCCCCAAATATAAAGTTCTCACTGGTAAGGGGAGAAAAGTGAAATATTTGAAGCAAAACTGAGCTATGCAAAGGCTTGAACAGATACTTCACAAAGGAATATATCCAAATGAGCACTGTCCCTATGAAGAGCTGTACAGCCTCATTAATCATCAGAAAACCCACATGGTATACCAATATCTAGCTATTAAAGGGCGACAATGGAAAAGACCAGTTCAACTATTAGTGAGGGTGTGTGGAGTGACCAGAGCCCTGATAACTGTTGGTGGAGTCAGGGTGTCTTTTCATGGGACCAGTTTGAAGATGTGCATCCCTTAGGACCCCAAAATTCCACCTCTAGGTATACCTACCACATGAAGACACAAAAATGTTCACCCAAAGACAAGCATGATTATACTGAGAACAGCATTGTCTGTAAGAGTACAAAACTGGAAATGACCCAAATGTGCAGCAGCTGTAGAATGGACAAATGCATTGTGGTATATTCACAAGATGGACACTATGAACCATGAAAAAGAAAGAGGATCTGACCCATGCTACAACCCATACAAATCTCGCAAATGCAATTTAAGCAAATTATGTCTGAAGACAGACACAAAAGAGCATATACTGTGTGATTCTATTTATTTAAGCTTCGCAAACAGGCAATTCATGGTGTTTGAAGAGGATGGGATGGTGACTTGGAGGGGCCATGAGGGGGTCTTCTAAGATGCAGGTAATGATCTGTTTCCTGATTTGGGTGTGAGCAGTTAGAATATTTACTTTGCAAAAATTCACTGAGCTGAAATGATTCTAGAACTTTATATATGTATGTTACACTTCCATAAAAGAGTTTAATTTTTTAAAAAAATCTGAACACATGACCTTCAGATTCTTCCAGGCAGAGTTACTAAGGATGACAGTGCACAGTGGTCAGTAGAATATCAACATTGATTTCACTCCCCCCATTGTTTGGGTTCTCAATAAGAGGGTACTTTTTCTAGTGCTTGTGTAAAGCACCCCCTTTTTGTGGTGCTATTAACTTCATCTATGATAAACTCTTTAAAGTAATATTCCCAGGATCTCTAATTTTTTTTTCATTTTTCAGTAATTGCCTTTGGTAAGATTAGCCAGTCCCTATTGAAAGTAATTCAGTGACTCTTCTGTGGTAGATATTACTGGCAACTGGGAAGAGTTTAGATGTTTTGGAAGCAGAACCTGCTGTACTGTGTGATTTACAGACTTCGTTTTTGGAAAGCAGTTTGTTTTATTCTTTATATCATTCTATTGTTTATATATGGCTTCAGAACAAGTGAAACATATAGTCTGGTTACTGTCAGGATGTGGAGGTTAGCCAAAACAGTGTGGAAATGTAACTTTGTAAGTTCCTTCACGTGACAGTTGTAAGCATGATCTTTCAGAGTGTGTATACAGTGTGCTTGGGTATCCTGTCTCAGGGAAGAGGTGCTGTCACCTTCTAAAAGGAAAGAGAAATAAAATCAGCTCTGGATTTATGCCAAATTACGTTAGAGCCACCTCTAGGTAGTGCCAATTTATTCAGTTTAGATTCTCCAGTAAGCCTTAAGACAAGATCTCAGGAAGGTTGACCCTGGTGCTCTGAAGGAGAATTCTGTTTACAGGAAAAATCCTGAATTTTTTCCTCTTTGATTATTGGCTGCATCTTCATGACACAGTAGAAAGTATGGGTTTTACTGGGTTGATTTGCCGATGTGGCAGACCGTCAACGTTGACGCGATTGCAAAACACGACAAATTCAAAAATATCTTTGGAGGTAAGCCTTCTTAATACGCTCACTACACTACTTAACTTTAAATTGTGATTTGTCAAATGTGTGTTTCGTGAACAATCATAGGTAACTAATACTATTTCATTTTATTAATATTCCTTGTCCTATCCTAAACAACTACCTTTCCAAGAGCATTTTTTAAAATCAGAACAGACTTCCATTATACAAATTGACAGAAATTAGCTGGCACATTGATCCAGACTTAAAAGCCTGTGCAAGAATAAAACGTCTCAAGGTTTCGAGAGCACAGGATTTGAAAACAAAACCCCCTCCAAACAGCCTGGCAGGACTGCGGCGTTCTTTTGCTCCCTTTTGCCAGATGGACCACAACTATGGGCTTAACATAAACATTCAGTTTCCTTAAGAAATCATTTCACCGACAGTGTTCCCAGTAGATGCAATGAGTTTCCATTCCTTAGTGAATTCTAAATAATGAGCACAGGTAAACCTTTGAGGTTCAGCTTGGCCTGAACCAGGATCCACATGATTAAATGCTTATTCAAAACTCTTTCATCTGGAAGTCGTACAAGAAGTCTTGTTTTACTGCCTTTCTTAAAGCGTTTCAGTATTTCCAGTTTGACTCCCATCTCATACCAGAAGGTGAAAAGACATTGGACATGATTGCTCTTTCACTGAATTTCAAAAGAAGTTCTGGGTTTGATTTCGAGTAAACATTTGGCTTTGTTTTCAATTTTCTGACCCGGATGGCTCAGGCTTTTGAGGTCTCTTTATTATAGATATAATTTTATCATGCTGATGGTGACTATATTTGCGCAGTAAATTGGAGAATTGAACCAGTTATCCACATAGTTCAAGCTAGAATGTCATTTTGTCTTAATTATATAAATATTTCATGAAACTGAGCATTTGGGATGGACCCATCCCAAATGTTCTAACTCTTCACTGTGTATGGACACAATTTGTATTGCTGATCAATTATTTAATACAGTTTTAGTTATATTTTCTCATACGCGGACCAAAAATATATAAAAACTTGGAAAACCTTGAATAATAAGAGCCATTTTTCTACTTAAATATATCCCCCTCACATATCATTTAAAATGTTGGAAAATCTTCTCTCTAATTTTGAGAAGGTAGGCGAAATGATTTCATATAGCTTATTTTACACAAAGTAAGAACATTCTAAGGAATCATCTATATGCAGCTTTGGATAAAATGATGTAGCACAGCAAATACTGTGGGACTAAATGCCTACAATATATGAGGGGGAAGCAAGTGATTTCTTACATGAAATTTCAAAAAACTCTCACAGGCAAGAGATTTCAGCATTTATTATTCACTTGTAATTATTAATTATTGAGGAATCACCCCCTAACTCTTGAAAAGGATAACACATCAAAACATAGACTTTTATGTTTAGTAAAACATAATTAGATTAGAGGAAGTGATGGATACTAGGTTTGCCCACTTAGCTGGCTCTGTCTCAAAGGATGGAAACCCAGCCTTACTTTAAGAAGTTCAACCATCCAAAATAAAGTTATTCCAGTGATAATGGCCCATAATGCATCTTTCCTATGATTAAGTGTTGTTATAATACGTAGAATGGTTATACTACCTGGATAATTTTTGAGTGGAATATTACCTTTATCAATACTTTTAGTCAATACTGCCCTTTAAAAGACATGAAATATGATTTATTTTATGTTTAGTTTCTTCAAATCAGCTCAAACATGCTCCTATTTAGGAGGAATCTTTCCTCTTCTGGTTGTTTCTTTTCTTTTTTTTTTTTTTTGCGGTACGTGGGCCTCTCACTGTTGTGCCCTCTCCCGTTGCGGAGCACAGGCTCCGGACGCGCAGGTTCAGCGGCCATGGCTCACGGGCCCAGGCGCTCCGCGGCATGTGGGATCTTCCCAGACCGGGGCACGAACCCTTGTCCCCTGCATCGGCAGGCGGACTCTCAATCACTGCGCCACCAGGGAAGCCCTGGTTGTTTCTTTTAAATACATTTTTCAGTCAATTATTTTCCTGCCCTAGTACATAGGAAGTTTTTGAGTTTCAGGGGCTCTAAGTGACCTTTGGTAATATTTCAATTATTCATAATTTCCCCTACTCCATATTCAGGACTCTGATATTTCAATATTTCAGGACAAATATCTTCAACTTTGTGCAACTTTGACAATGAAAATATATAAAATAATTATATATATAATATTTTGATATAAAATATAGAACTTGATATAAAAATATTATTTTCTTATATAAAATAATAGAACTTGATTTCTTTTTAAAAAATTACAAGAAGCTGATCAAAGATTATTGCAAGTACAAATAACTAAATGTTTTGATTAAGAATCTGAAGAAAAGATAAAGAGTAAATGTTTGCATCACACAACATGTCAAATAAAATTCTTATTTCAGTCTTGAGAAGTTCTAAGAAGTCCAGTCATAAAATGCTTGGATGTGCTCCCTCAGTGTTGAAACCTAGATATTTTGCTCTGATGGAAAAAATTCCACTGGTGATATGAATTCTTGAACTTAAGGATAAACTGTTAGCTATAAAACCTCTAGAGATGATGAACCAGTTAGGCTTTCAGACTAAATAAACACTTTGATGATGGTTGAGGAATGCAGCAATCAAAGGGTTTCCATTGCTTCCCTTGGGAGTTGGGTGTCCTTTCAGGAATTCTGAAGACAGCTGCTCACAGCCATCATATAAATCAACCTATAAAGTAAATTTCTCCTTTCTCCCAATTATGGCTGTTAATGGTTATCTGTTATTTTGGAGTCATATTCATTTTTGTTCAAGAAAGCAAGGAGAATTGTACTTGGAATCCTTTTTATGGTATTATACCAATTAGTAATAATAGAATAATAGTATCACCCTATAATTCATCACAATAATCTCTTTTGTAGCTTTTACGCTTTGCCTTCACAGATCTGAATGCTATGTATGATAAGGTGATAATGATATTTATTAAGCATTTATATTTTCCAAGCGCTATGCTAAGCACATTGTATATTTTTTTCTCATTTATTTCTCATAGCACTCTTATAGATAGGTTCTATTATATATCAGAGAATTTACGTAGCATCTCAATGGTACACCATAAACGGTGACAGAACCAGGATTTGAACTCAGGTAGAGTGTGTGATTCTAACACCCATGCTCTCAACCACCAAGTTATACTGCCTCATAACTATACCATTTCTGGCTGTTTGGGGACCCAGCAACTAAGTAAGAAGGGTTACGAATTTTATCAGGAGGGCTGAAGGCTTGGGAATAAGGAAAGGAGAGAACGCAGCAGGGAAAACAAGAAGTAGTTTCCAGATCTCCTGCACTCTGGTATAAACTTCTGCTCATCCACTGCTGAGCTGTCCTAGCATGGTCTTGATGCAGGGGTCCTTTTGGACTTTCTGTAAACCGATTGTGCAATGTGTTAGCACTTGAAATACAGACAGAGGCAGAGGTTTCCTCCTGCCTTGGAAGGTGTGATGGTAGCAGAGTGATGATTAAATGTTTCCATCCCTGGATGTCTCCAGGCTTAGGACATGTGGGTGGGAGGAGGTCAGGGCTCTAGACGGTATTTACTCTTGGGGGTAGGCTTAATGGCACTCCCTTTACTGGCAACTGGCACTCTTTTAAATGCAAATAGGAGAAAAGAGGTGCTCATCTTCTGAGGTCTTTCGTTCCTTCTATTCTGTGGGTCTGCACTTCTTTCAGTTTTTCATTTATAAAATGCTTGATGATGGAAAACTATAGAAACCAAATGCACCTCTCTAGTAAACATTCAAAACCTTCACTAGTGTCTGCATAATATAAATTATAAGTGAAAACAAATTGATTTAGTAGAGGGGGCTTTTATTAACCTAAGATTTTAAAGCCATAAAAGCAACATCTTCTGGTATATGTCTTAAAAAAGAAAATTCTAATCCACATTTATTTTCTCCTTCCTATATTTCTAACACAAATGTAAAAGATTTAAAAAGACATTGCTAGTGAGCGATGCTACAATAATAGGACCAAAAGAAATATTCATTGATTCTCATCTAATACTGTAGCAAAGTAATTTAGTAAAAAGTCTCTTGTTTGATTCAGTAATCAGTACAAAGGAGGTGATGACTCAGACTGAATTATCAACAAACTACTCAAAAATCAATAAAAACGGTACATAACATGAACATTCTCTAATTATATAATCATTTATACTGTTAATGGTATTGTTTCAAACCAAATTTAACTAAGTGAGACTTGGTGTTAGTTGACTATAATTCAATGCAGCAGACATTGTTATCTATTTAATGTATATTGTATCTACTTAATATATATCATTTTGAAGTGATGATCTTTGATTGACTTTAGATATTGTTGCTCAATATTCTTTTGCACCAAACTGGAGAGATCAACTAGGGGTGAAATTTAGGGCCCTGGGTCATTATCTTTAAAAACAATCTTTTCTTTAATTGGGTAATAAAATGTCTTTGTAGTTATCCCCAACTTATCAGGACCACCAGGGAAAAGGAGGATTAGGCTTGCCAGTGTCATGGGATCAAAACAAAGGTCAAAGATGTAGGGCATGTGGATCTATATTTTTGAGAAGAAAAAAGAAGAGACATGACTACATATATGAGATGGTTAATATCAAATAATAAGACAACCACCCTGGTGTGCTATGTGTATACACCACACAAAATGCTGTAGGGAGTTGAGACTTCATATTTTTCAGCCTGAAACCTTTGGATGATTTATTTTTAAAAGTTTTGTTTTGGCCTACTCTGCTTGGTTGTTTAAATTGTCTGGATAATTGATAAAACTATTAGCTCCGCTTTTATGGGAAGATGCAATCCATAAGCCAAGATACAAATGCTAATGTGGGACCCTAAATTAGAAATAAAAGTTCCAAGTTAAAAAATATGAAAGCACATGCAACATTAAGAAGTTTATACTTTGGCAGAGGGACCTGACTGTAATCTGTTTTAAAACAAATAGATTGTGTACAGCTGTCCCCATATCCCTGGCAGAATGATGATTTAATGTTGATTAAGAGAGAAAACCTTTGAAGTGAGCGAGGCAGCAGCCCCGAGTATGTCTTTAGTGATCATTATCAGTCTTCCCTGAAGGATGCCTTGGTGCCAAAAGCTCTTTTCTCCAAACTGGTTAAGGTGGATTCAGGAGCGAAGGCTTTGTACGTCTGAAAAGGCCTTCTCATTCACAGGCCTCTGGTGTCTTATTCCTTTAGGATCATGAATGTCTGAGAATAAACAGATGCAGCCCTTTTCACAAGCAGGGCAAGGTCCACAACTCCACGGCATCCTGGCATTATTTATTCATCATGAGAATAGCGAACGAACATGGACCCTGCAGAAAAATCAAATCAGTGTTCATTTTGTTGAGCAGCTGCCTCTAGCAGAGAAGAAGCCTTTGGATCTGACTTTGGTAACTGGACAATTAGAGGCGTTATTAAATTGAAGATGCAAATGAGTAACCATGTTTTCTTCTAAGTTTGTTGTGTTTCACTTGCAGTGCTTAAATTAAAACCAGCTCCAAATTTGTAAGAGCCGATTCCTGACAGCTTAGAACAGTTCCAGGCTAGTTCATGTATCAGTAGTTTCACTAAAAATATTTACATATCGGTTAACCTCAAAGGACCAAATCTGTACTTCTTCACGTTTGCAGAGTAAATGGATTTAGTGCAAAAGTTATCATGTCCTTGGTGCCTTGCCCTGAAGATTTGCTCACAAGCAGAGTTTCAGATAGTGTGAAACATACAGGCTTTTGCATGTTAATAAAATAAATGTACTTATGGTAAGAATACCTATAAATAATTAAAAGGCTCTGATTTGTGAGGTAGACCAAGATTACATTATATTCTGAGAACTTTTCGTAAATTGCTTAGTTTTTAAACCCAGTTTCTCTGTTCACACGCTCTGGGATCTTGGGCAGGCTTTACCTCTGTCTCCTCACTACAAAATGGGAACAAGAATAGTATCTACCTCTGAAGTTGTCAAAAGGATTAAATAGTTCTATCTACCTATGTATACCTATATCTATATCTATATACAGTGCTTGGAATAATGCCTGGTGTTTAGTAATTGCTGGTGTGTGTGTGTGTGTGTATAAACTGAACAGTTTTGTCAAAAGGTAGGTTGGCATATAATAATGACCTCTCTCCCTTTCCCTCCCATTCTCTATCTAGCTATGATCTATCATCTGACTTTTCCTCTATATTTCAGTTTAGTACAATTAGTTTTGAGGAAATGTTGCTCATGTTGTAGTTCACGACGTTGATCAATTTGTGTTTATGCAACGTACTAATGTCCATTTTGATGTGTGTACTGTAGCTTTTAAACTGTAACCCAGGGTCTGTCCTGATCTGGTGAGTCCCAAAATTAAAGCTAGAGAATTTTTTTTCAGTATTTTATCCATACATTCTCACCCTTTGAAGTCCTCCACAAGCTTTTAAACTGTAACCCAGGGTCTGTCCTGATCTGGTGAGTTCCAAAATTAAAGCTAGAGAATGTTTTTTTCAGTACTTTATCCATACATTCTTACCCTTTGAAGTCCTCCACAATGCGGAAAAAAAGAAAGAAAGAAAGAGAGAGAGAAAAAGAAAGGAAGGAAGGAAGGAAGGAAGAAAGAAAGAGAGAAAGAAAGAAGAAAGAAAGAAAGAAAGGAAGAAAGAAAGAAAGACTTGGATAATGGTGAAATTATAGCAAAGTAAGCCCACCAAACCAGGCAGCAGCCCCAGGCTCTTTGCCTGCTTCCCATGGGTGTCCATCGGCAAGGCTGACCTCACCGAGTTCCAGGAATAGACCCTCACCAAATTCCTTTAAGTGATTGGTTCCTTTAGTCCAGGCTCTGAGCCGCTGCATAAATCTCTCCCGTAGAGTCTAAGTATTTTCAGTGACTTTGCTTTTCCCATGCTTTATTTTTTATCCCCAACTACTAATCACTCTCCTTTTTTTCTTTCATTTGCAGCCTTTTGGGTCTCATCTCTGAATTTGCCAGGACTATATTTTACTTTCACTTTGAGATTAAGCTTGAAGCTATCAGCATGTAAAATCCCCATTAAAATGCTCAAGAAAGTGTATATTCTAGAGCCGACTCTAAGATGTACTTAAACAGTGGAATGCAAAGCATTTATGTACAAATGGTAATATTTTAGAATTGTACACAAATGAAGATAGAGCATCTCAGTCCCTTTGTGGAGAAGTGAAAGAAGGCTGCAGCTGAAATATGCATCCCAGTGTTGGCAAATCTTTGTGATGGTCTAGCTATGAACATCCCTTAAAAGTGCTTTCTGTACTGTTAACATTTTCGTATGATTTTTGGATTTCTTAGTGATTTCTCTGGGTGACAGGATAGACTTTTTTCATGTGCCCCATGAAATACGAGTTTATTTTATTTCTTAGTTTAAATGCACATTTTAGAAATTAATTTAAACTGGAAGGTGATTCATCATTATTAAGCCCCCTTATGTTTTTATATGTTCTGCAGAAAACCCAAATCATTATTCTAAAAACCCAGACATTCGATCTAGAATCAAGGCTTATTACCTCAATAAATACCCTTTATTTAAGAGATGTATGTTGAAAGATGATTCAGATCTTTTTTAACCTAGATATTGTTAGGGATAAAGTGATTTTTTAATTGTACAGTTATTTTTAAAAAGTTCAGCAATACAAATTCTACATCTGCTTCAACTGCAGACATATAAAACCAGTGTGACAAAAAAGGATCATTAGACAATCCGATTTTCTTGTTGGAAGGGTTTAATGCTGTTGGGTATAGTATTAAAATGTAGAACTTGATAGCATGTCTTAAACTTTTAATGATGTGTCCATGAATATAAAACATGCTTCTCCCAGTAACTTTATGACTTCTCCTCTGCATAATTAGTGGTATCTGTTTTATGAGCTTACTGTTGTTTCCTTGATCTCATGAAAATGTGAAACCACTGTAATGATTTACACCATTCCAGAGCTTTAAAACTACGAGCTGTTTCTTAAACTAAATAACAACAACAACAAAAATTCAGAAGTCCAATACTAGAGTTAAAGTCATAGTGGTATCTTGAATGTTAAAAAACACACACACAGGATTTGGAAATTCACTTTTGACATTTTCTTTACTAGTATTTGGTTTTTAGTAAACACTAGTACAAAATATATTTGTCTTTTATTGTTTATAGCTCCCCTCTTATTATATATGTTTTCGTTCCTCACAGTTGAAACATTTAGGGAAAATTTCCTTGAAAAATGCTTTAAAAATAATTATTTAGATCATTTGCAATCTTGAGAGTTATTAATTGAAGTAATGAATGCTTCTACTAAGCATTAGAGATCCACAAAATTCCAAGCAAATTACATTATTCATTAAAAAACAATTGTCATTAGTAGATTTAAAAATTGGTGTTTCTGTATCTTTGATTTTTAGATTTAATCTGGTTATTTTACTTTTCATAATATAGTGTATATTATTTACAAATAAAGCTTTGTCATCTTGCCTCAATAACTGAAATAACCATGAGTTTTTTTGGTAATTTTTATTATTTGGTACCCTGAAATGTAATTTTCCTTAAAGATCCTTAATTATATTATGTTTTTTCTTAGTTTTATTACTGGTAGGGAAATTCTACAAATATATAAATAAACAAACAAATAAATATTATATGTTCACGTAAGAATTTTATCCAAAAGAGGAAAATAACAAAAAATTGGCGTAATTTGAATATTATGTTGGATTACTATTAAACTTTTCCTGTCATTGCTGAAACTGAGCTATGTCTATATGTCTCAGGGGAAAGTGCAATCAACACGCTTTTGCCGCTGTAAAACAATTGGTCTGGATTATCTTCTTTATTTGAATTGATTTTTTTAAAATGAATTGATCAATTATTTGATGCCTCATGCAACTGATTTAATAATTAAAAGTTTTTGTAGCTCTTGTAAGTCATCCTTAAGGTAGTAGTTAGTTTTCAGATGAAATTTACAGAATAGGCTTCAAGTGGTGGGTTCTCATTACACCCAACAAATAAATATAGCATTCTAAGGCTTAATTTTAAAAATCGAGACTTCCAATATCAGGTAGTCATATAATTGCAGGACTTGCATTACTTGGTCATATTTTAAAAAATAACTTAATTGTCTTAGAGTTATACTGAAAACAATTTGGTTGAAATAATCACAATTGTAAGAAGTGGGGTAGCCCTTGCTTCCAACAATACAAGTGTTTCAGCAAAAATGATTGTAAAGCAAATATTGGAAACGTGAATCCATTTTCTATTTGGCTTCCATTAAGGGTATTTCCACTGGAAAAACATCTTCCAGAAGATTGACTTAAAAGCTTTCTGATGTAAAAGTCTGTAAGACAGAAGTATGAGCCCACACATTCTAGTTGTTGCATATTCTTGGAAGTCTTTTAAAATATTTTGGGGATCCTTTCTTTGGTCTTTGCTCTGTATCAACCAAGGCAATATTCCAGTACCTGAGGCCACAGGGATCTCCTGCTTTTACACTAACAATGATCAGTTCCCACCCATCATTTATTTGGAATTTTACTATCATAGCACATTTACTAATAGCCCATCTTAAAATGTCCCCTTTGAAATTTAAAGAGATTAGTGCTTTACATTTCATTTAAAGGAAACATACTCCAAATTTAGAGACAAGAAGATCAAGCGGATTTGTGTGCGCTTTAATTTTTTGGCTCCAACCTCAAGCATTTATTTCATTACTCCTCACCCCCCTTGTACAAGAACATTTAATAACCCTTGTTCAAGTTCACTATAACACGCCTTTAGTCCACCCAGTTCCTAAGCTTAGCTCCTGCAGTCTTAGTCTTTGTGATTTGAGAAACAACAGAAAGGAAAGAAAGCCCTAATGACTACGATGCCACTTTCAAATGCAATGTAAGTAAAATTTGGGTTCAGTTGAAGTGGGCAGAATTCTATAATAAAGCAATTATCCACAGATTACCTGCATCCTGCTTATCAAAATGGAAATTGAAATGATAGAAAAGAGTTACCTTTAGCACCTCACAAGGTTTTCATTCTAGCCAATCTTTATATTGAGTTATCACAATCTGTACATTTAATTTTGTCAAAGTAGACTTAGGAAATATATTTTGAGCTCACTTCTGTTCCCACTTGCTATATGTGCCTCTCATTTTCGAATACCAAATACCTCTCCGACAAAGGGCATATGTATTAAAAATGTACTCTTCCATTAAACACGCGATTTAAAATTTTTTCTAACCCAATAATTATTTTTGGTGCACCTCTTATATTCAATTTTCTAGGTATTGAAAGAGCCGTGCAAGAGATACAGTAGTAACTCTTTTGACAACATAGATATGAGGTCATAATCCTTAGCTTCGACCGCGTGTTCTCCAGTCAGCAGCCTAATGAACAAAGCACCTGAATTTCCCACCTGTAAGTAAGAGGACTGGGACACTGTCTTATTTATCCTCTGTTGCAGTGTCCAGCACATAGTACACATTCAACACGTATCTGTCTCATGAATGTGTGAATGACTTCATTGGTTCATCTTAGTATCTCCTGAGCTGAACTTAGTGCACATAGCAGCTCATTATAAATAATCAACCTACCCCACACAGCAGACCCACAGAGCTATCTCCTGGGACTCCATACCCTTCCACCTGTGTGCTTTTTATCCTTGCTCTGGAAGAATGCTCTTTCCCATGCCACCTGAATTTCTAAACACCATCCTATTCACTCCTTCCAGAATCACCTCAAGATTTACGTTCCTTGTGAAGACATATTTTATTTGAAGAAAAATTAGAAAATTAAGCTCATTAATTGAGAAAAACCTCCCTAGACTGAGGACCACAAGAAAGCTAGCCAATTCATTTAAATGGTCAGTTCATTCAAATGACAGAGTAAAACAGTGGAAACCAGAGGTAGATGGTAGACTCCTAGGAGCACCTAATATTTGATCAGTGGGAAGATCATACATACAAATAGAGGTCATGATACGTGGAAATGGCCCATATTCACCTGACTTGCCATCTAGTGAATCCAAGAAGCCCTACACCAGGATCACCATTAGAGCCTCAACTTTTTGCATATTTTCTCACAGATTTGGCCATTACTCCCTGTGACTGCGGGACCTACCAGTACGTGAGTGTTCCCTGATGGCCACTTCAGCATCTTTGGTTGGTGCCTGGCTGAGGACCATGGCACACCCCATGGGCTACGAGATCTGAGTTAGGAAGGGCACTTACCAGGGTATTTCATTCACTGAGGCAAGAGATAATGAATGTTCATTACGGGAATGGAGAGGAGTGGACAGATTTGAGAGCATCTACACTTAGGAATCGGTACCTACCTGACATGGTACATTTTAGACCCTATTACACTGGCATTAACCAACCCTTGAGAAAGTCAATATTTCTTTCATAAAATTTTTATTTTGAAATATTTCAAATGCAGACAAAAGTCCAGAGACTAGAACAATGAATCACATATAATACATTTCCCAGATCTAACAATTATCAAGATTTTGCTACATTTGTTTCATCTATTTTTTTTCTTTCGCTGAAGTATTTTTTGTAATCTCCAACATGATGTCATTTTACCCCTATATTTTATGAGGTATGATTATGCACAATCACACTTAATAAAATTAAGAGTAATTGTGTCATTTAATATGCAGTCCATAATCAAATGCAACTCTTACAAGAAAGTCAGCTTAAATGCTCAATTTTTTTCTTGTAATAGTAAGGGGTTAGTGCCTTAGTTACTTACAAAGGTGTCTTCAAGTTGTTTTGATTTTCTTTCTTTCTTTCTTTCTGGTAGCACAACAGACTTATTTTTAAAATATATATTCAATTGATTTCATTTACTTTTTTTGTGGCTCAAATAGCTCCAACTTTGGCCAATGGAAACAATATTCTTAATTCATGCTTGTTGCATGATTATTTCCCTTTAGTACAGATGGCGTGAATATAAAATATACAGTCTTGGATACAACTATCATAAAACTCAGTTAAAGAAGAAATAATAACTTCTAAAACACATGATCCACAATATTGTGCAATCATCATTTGAGCTTCAAAACATTGTTAAAATTTTGATAAAAAATTAAATAATTTGAGCCTATAATGTAACCAAATTAGGGATGGATTAAAGTGAGCTCACAAAGGTCTGAGGTCACATTAGAGTTTGGTCTCTATCCTGAGAAAAAAAGTAAAACATGGAAATGTTTAAAGTCAATAAAGATAGGGTTTTGTTTTTGTTTTTGCTTTTGCTTTTTTAAGGAAAGTTACTGCAGGGAGAGCAGATGGAATGGGTGCCAGCCTGGAGGCAAGAAGACCATCTCAGGGGCTGAGCAGTAACCTGAGTGAGCGAAGCTGGGGGTGGGAGGTGCCTGGTCGAACGAGGGCAGTGACCAAGGGAGTGGTATAAAGTGGAGAGACTTAGGAAGTGTGCAGGAGACGGTGTAAACAGGACTTGTGCCACGTTTGATGTTTAGGTGAGGATGGGCGGAGCAAAGAGAAGAGTTACAAATGACACAAACATCCCTGATTTGATCAACCTCATGGATGGTAGTGCCTTGAAACATTGGAGGAAGGGTAGGTTCTGGGGAGGAAGATCAAATTTTGTTTCAGAGATGTTTATTTTTAGGGGTCTGCTGGGGATAATGCGAGGGAGGTGGGGGAATGAGGGAGAGAAAGGACAAGAGAGAAGACAGCGTTGTTAGTTCTGGGCTGGAGACATAGATTTCGAATTTATTAGCATCTGAAGGTGGTATAGAAGGTACTGAGCATCAGTGGAATCACATGAGAAGGGTATATGGAGAGAACAGAAAAAAGAGCAGAGACCTGGATGCTTAACGCTACCACGCAGGACAGGGGTGCCGAAGGAGTCCCAAGATGGAGCTGAGGGGAGTGCCAGAGAAACAGGAGGGGAAACATATCAGATCTGTGAGGCATCCAGCACCACGAGGGGCAGTTAAAAATGCATCTCAAGTTTGACTTGGCAGATTGCATGAGTAAATGATGAGTAAACGGGGGAGGAAGAGGCCGTTTGATTGGGGTGGGAAATTGGTGCTTTGTTTTCGACCAATGAGTTTGAGGTTTATGAGACATCCAGGTGGAGCCAGTGAGTATTTGGGTCCCCGGAGGAAAAAAAAAAAAGTCTTGATCCTTATGTGAAAAATACGGCAAAATAATATCCTTGACGTCAAAGTAGTTTGTTGGGACGCTGCTATAGCATTCTTTACGTTCTCTGGAATATTGTAATGCTACTGTAACATTTCTTAAATCATCATGAGTTAAACTACAACTCCTCTGGCACAAACAAACATGCAAAAACCAAACAAGCAAGACACCCGCTGTGAAGCGTGAGAAGTGCTTTCTGGGGTCAGAGGTGAAATCAGGAACTTAGGGTCTGGGTTTAAATGCCGGCTGATCACTTACTTGCAGGGTGAACCTGAGCAAGTCAATCTCTCCAATCTTAAGATTTTTCCATCTGAAAAACCAGGCTAGTAAAAACCAATATTGTACAGTGCTTAAAAGAATGAAATTAGATGATATATGAAAATATCTAGCATAAGAGTTTGCACCTAATCAGAGCTCAGTAAATAGGGACTTTATAATTAGTTAAACTCATCAGGCACAAAAATTTTAACTTCTCCCCCTTGCCTTAGTTACTTCCACATTTCATTATGACATCTACTTTTTCTCTCACCCAGAAGTACTCGTTAAGCTCCTTCTATTATTAGCTTCATCCCATGCACAATAAACTCAAGATTTTGTCGCACTTAGAATTTGTTTTGGGAAGAAACTACTACCTGTGAGTGATGGTGGGAAGGATAAGATGGGGACGAGAGAGGAAGAAACACCAAACAGCACCACTGCCTCCAAAGTGTGCTGCCTCCACTACCCTTAGATATAAACCTGTCTATGGTCTTAACAAGCAGACCCCAGATAACCCTTTCTTCATTCATGTCTACACTGTAGCCATGATTTCCCCCAATGTCTGGAAGGAGGTAGGTATAGACCAGTACCAGAAAGATGATTTTACTGAAAAATAATCTTAATGCTAACCTTTTATAAAGATCCATTAAATCTGGAGGATGCTGCCAAGTATTTCTCCATCACGTCACCTCCTTCATGGTTCAGACAGAGTCAGCTTCAAATAGAAACACAGGAGGCATCCCTCCTGTTTTATTCTGCTCATCTGCCCTTACCACATCCCTTACTCCAAGCTCCTGGCTTCCCTTTAGTACCAAGTCAAGATTGAAGCCTCTGGCTCCATTTATAGGAATGGATAGATCTCTTCTAGGAAAAAGCTTACGTGGTTCTTCGAGATTTTTCTCCAGAGAGAACTATTTGCAAAGCAAAAACGTCAACGACGATAAAACAAACATCTTCCTCAGGCTAAGTTTTACCGTGTCTAATGGTTTAACTTTAATGTGTTATTATGCTAAAAAAAAATCTTCTTTCTATAGGTGAAGAGAGGAAGGAATGAAGTATTTGAAGGACGCTTAAAATTTCATCCTACCCCATAATATTCTGAAAATGGATTCTTGCCTCTGACCTCATCGAAGGGGACTTCCTAGTCATTCCCCCCATCAGAAGTGTTTAAAAGTCGGTAGAGACCTTTGCTGTCTATACTCCAAAAAGTGCACCAAGGAAAGCGGTATTTTCTAGTGGCTCCAAATGGGATAGGAGAGCAGTCCATTTATGAACCTCGCTATGGAGAATACACATCCCCTTTGCAATGAAAAGCAGGGAGTAAGATAGAATCATCTAATCCCGTATTGAAAGCACACTCAGTTTATATTAACATAATCTGTTCAATCCCATCAAGGATTTAAAAATGCCTATTATATGCCAGTCTTAGGTCCTAAGTTTAATAAAGATGAGGTCCCTGCTTCCTATAATTAACAGTCTACGAGACAGACAAGTAAACCTATGATATAAAGGGCTGAAGGCTTAAACAGAAGTATTATAAAGGGCCGGGGCGGGGTGGGGAAAGTGAAGTGCTGGATGCATTTGTATGCGTGTCTGTGGAGGAGGCTGGAGGCTTGAAGGATGTCTGGGAACGATAAAGAAGGGAGTTGAAAAAATAATAAATACAGAGATAAGCATGTTTGAGAAAATTATTTCTAACTTATACTCATGAGTTTGCATGAACAATATTCACCATGAATCTAATCTCCAGTTCGTCTTTGAGCTTATAGAGGGCTAATGTATATACTATCCCCTGCTTACCCTTGTCTCATATATTCTCTTTTATTTTAATTTTTATTTTTTGATGGAAGTAGAGTTGATTTGCAATGTTCTTCTGGTGTACAGCAAAGTAATTCAGTTATATATAGATAGATATATACTTTTTCAGATTCTTTTCCATTACAGGTTATTACAAGATATTGGATACAGTTCCCTGTGCTAGACTGTAGGTCTTTGTTGTTTATCTATTTTATATACAGTCGTGTGTGTCTGTTCATTCCAAATTCCAAATTTACCATCTATTTTCTATCCTCTGGTTTGGAGAAGGAAATAATACTGATTTTCCTCCACACATAATTTCATCTGTGACATGCTGTGTTGTCAGCAGTGAGCACGCAATAAGGCTGGAGTATAATCTCAAGGCTGTGGCATCTTAGAGCAAATCAACATGTTCTTGCATGAACGACCCATGCTCTCTAGAAAGCTCTCTGCTGTTCCTGCTGCTGTTTGAGGCAGGGGTGACAGAGAAAGCCAGATTTCCAAATGAAAAGCCTTTCTGCAGATGACTCTGGCACTCTTCAAACAGTTGCTCTGAAGAAATGGTACTGTCTTCCCATCACATTTGGAACAATACACATGTTCTATTTTAAGACATTCCAAACAGCTCAGATTGACTTCTGGTTTTTAATGCCTTTCCTAATTCTGATTAACAGGGTCACCCTTGGATATACTGTTTATTATTAGTGAGAGTGGGGTGAAGGATAAATTATATTTTACAATATCTGAGAAATACTGATACATAATCCCAAATTCCACGTCTCTTCCTCTTTGAGGAACAGTTTACCTGATTTCACAGGGAAAAGGGGACTACATGGATATTTACATAAGTTAGAAAAATATATTACAAATACATACCACTGAGGTTCACAGAAGTTAAGAATTGTAATCAAGGGCCTATTTGCAGTAGGCATCCTATAATGTAAAGGAACAAGCCCTTTACTAGAGGGCTTGGAATGAAAAGTGAAGTCTAAAATGTGACCAGGACTAGGGGTGTGGAAAGCGTATTGTGTCACCCAGCATTTGGTTAGTAAACATGGTGGCTTGACCTTGTCACGAAGAGCTGCATTAGATAAGAGTACCTTTATTACGTGGTCTGCGGCTTACTTTGAAACATGGGATTTAAGAGCATGACAGCAGCTTAAAGCCCATCTATCCTGCACCTTTATGGGAGAAACTGATCTCTAGACTGGCTAAGCCACCTGGTTAGAAAGAGAAATGGGAGTCATTCCAGCTCTGACTCCAGGGCTCTTTAAACTCCACCGTATTTCTTAATGCCATTGGTGGGTGAGAAATTAAAACACAACCATGACATTTAAATTTTAACTACTGTGTAATCGAGCTTCCACTATGTCAAATTGAGATTCCACTATGTGACTGAATTCATTTGATTTTCTGATGGAAAGGCAAAGTTGCTTTGTACGATTAAAAGAAGTCAGCTTATTTTCTACCACTAGGTGGCATGATATGTTTTTTTCTGACACTTTCCTTTGAAAAGGAATCTATCCCTTCCCCTACACACACACACACACACACACACACACACACACACACACTTTATCCATTCTTGGCAGACTTCTGTCATTTTGACTGCTATGAAATTTGACTTGGGACATCTGTTTGTAAAATACCTACCATCAAAATCAAACCCATTACCTTCCATTTTTTTCCATTACATGGTTTATGCTTCATGGATACATGTCTATCTGTCCATTCTGTGTGGGAGGAGAACCCCGGTTTGGTTTCAGTTCTTGTTTATGTTTACTTAATAAATGCTAGACAAAGTCTCTTCTCTCTTTTGGAGAGAAGAAGAGACAAAATTCTAGCTGATAATGTTAAGTGGCTACTTATTCATTCATTAGGTATTAAGAGGTAATTATTTAATAGGTAATTAACTAGCAATAATGTTTTAGCTAATTACCAGCTCACAATATTCTTTTTTCCCCATCCCAAAGAACATTGAAAAGTTGAGGCCAGAGCCATAAGGAGCGGCTACCCGTTGAAGTGAAAGGAACAGATGATCACAGTCACCTTTGCCATCTTCTGCATTTTCTGTCATCAGAAGCTTCAGTACGTGAGGCAAAGAAAACAAACAGCAGGAGCAGGACTTACAGAATATACGTATTCTTTAAAATTTACCCTTCAACCCATTATACTGCTTAATAAGTTTTTAAAATAAATTTATTTATTTTATTTATCTATTTTTGGCTGTGTTGGGTTTTCGTTGCTGCGCGCAGGCTTTCTCTAGTTGGGGAGGGCGGGGCTACTCTTCCTTGCGGTGAGCGGTGAGCGGGCTTCTCCTTGCGGTGGCTTCTCTCATTGCAGAGCACGGGCTCTAGGCGTGCGGGCTTCAGTAGTTGCGGCACGCAGGCTCAGTAGTTGTGGCTCACGGGCTTAGCTGCTCTGAGGCATGTGGGATCTTTGCGGATCAGGGATTGAACCCGTGTCCCCTAGCATTGGCAGGTGGATTCTCAACCACTGTGCCACCAGGGAAGCCCCCTTACCCTCTGCTTTGATTTTCATCTCCATATTATTAAATGTCACAGTTCTCAAGTTTTCTGTACAGTGTTTTACTATTTTAACTAGAAAGATCTTTTAGAAATAAAAAATCATTTTTGGTGGAAGGTCCAGACACTGAAAATCAAGTTTGTTTTGCCCCATTAACACATTAAAATCATTGGGAGGAGGAGGGTTTTAAAAAACACTAATGACAGAATTCACTCCTGACCAGTTGAGTCACAATCTTCTTTCTGGGTGCTTATTTTGTTTTCCTTCTTTGTTCCATAGCCTAGCGTTTTGGGGCGTCTCAGGCCAATGTGGTATTAGACAGCTGCCCTCTGTTCCCAAGGATACAAGAAACAATTCTAGTCGCGATAAAGGATTAACTGGCTATTACCTTCATGGGGACAGAATCTAGTGGACCCTGCTTGAATGACGTGATCAACCCTGGGCAAGTCAGCCCCAAGTTCATGGGATGTGTCCATGACCGCTGGAGACCCACCCCTCGTGAATGGGGGTCCTCAGAAAGGAGAGTCAACGTAAGTGGGGCAGACACCCCAAAGAGGGTCTCCTGTACTGACACGCAGTAGGGATACAACAGATATTTAGAACACATAAATGAATAAAAGAATGAATGAGTGAACCGAGAGACTCTGCTAGTTTGGAACAGTCTAAGAAACTCAGATTGAGGGGTACAGAGCAATATATTAAGGATGTACTTTGTACCAGAGACTGTGCTTAGTACTGCAAGGAATAAAAACTGAAAAAGAAAGGAGTTCCTGACTTTAAGGACAAAAGCAAGAAGAGGTATCATTAATACACAGGGAAAATATAGACAGTGACAAGAACAACACAAAGGACTATGGCTATTTAGTCAACGGAGAGATCATACTTTTGGTGGTGTTAGTTAAGATAATACCAGCTACCGAGAAATCCAGACATCTCAGTGGATAAACACAATAGAAGCTTATTTCTTGCCATGAAAATTTCAATCGGTGGCAGAGGATGGGGGATGGGCAGGGCAGTGGGCTCAGCTTCACAGAGTCTTCAGTAACCCAGCTCTGCCACGTCCAGCGTGGTGATGATGATACCGAGAATCAAATCCAACCAGCAGGGGATTCCCTGCTGGCGCAGTGGCTGAGAGTCCGCCTGCCGATGCAGGGGACACGGGTTTGTGCCCCGGTCCGGGAGGATCCCACACGCCGCGGAGTGGCTGGGCCCGTGAGCCATGGCCGCTGAGCCTGCGCGTCCAGAGCCTGTCCTCCGCAACGGGAGAGGCCACAACAGTGAGGCCCCCGCGCCGTGAAAAAAAAAAAAAAAAAAAATCCAACCAGCAGGAGAGGGAGTGCCCCTCACACAGAAGGACTTCTGCTGACAGTCCATTGGTCTACCCACCATCACAAGGCCACCCCTCACTGAGGAGGCTGGGGGATGTAACCTGCTGGGTTCAGGAGGAAAGGCAAATGTGTCTGCGGACCTGCTAGCCAGTGACTACCCTTAACAGTACTGTAGTCATGGCAGTGGAAGGGAGGAATAATCAGAAAAAAAAAATGTGTGAAAAGAATGTTATGTGAGATCATCTTTGAGGCATAGATCTTAACTGTTGGAAAGAGAAAAGATGTTCTTGGGAAAAAAAATAATACGAGCAAAGATCTGGAGCAAAGATCTGAAAATAACTGTTTGGGGAGTGGTGAACATGGAGTAGTTGAGTGAAAGTGTAATAAAAACTGAAAAGATAGCTGCCTTTATTCGGCTCTTCTTTTGAAAAAATCTTTCTATAGACCTGAGAACATCAATTTAGTTTCCCAGACAATAGATTTTGGCTAGATATTATGCTGATCATTAAATAATGAGGAGGAACTAAAGTTTGAAGGACAAGTAATGGGCAAAACCTGATTAGAAATATCTACCTTGATGATATCTTGCATTCCTATTCTGAACTCCTGCATTCTAAGTGGAAGCAACCACCCTCATTTCCTTTTTAAAATATCAGGTTGGCTTGATGAAAGCATATAAAAGCAGTACAAATTTATTTCTCAAGATGAGGGTTTAAAGCAACCAAGATCAATATGCATCTTCTTACTTAAGTTGAATATACCCATACAACTGTATTAATATATAAATGTTATTTTTCCTTGGATGGCATTAATCTCAACCAAATATCTTAAGAGAATAATGGGAGAGTTTTTCTTTTTTGTTCAGAATTTCTTTTAAATCAGACATCTGGTATTTGGCACTCGACTTTTATTAGATCGGTTGAGCACTTTTTAAAGGGGGATAAATCATATGACTTTCATTTTAATTTTTTACTGTAATGGTTTAATAGAGCCAACATATGCTGAGTAATAGCATTAAAATAAAATCAGTAAATGAGGGATTACGATCTGTCTGTGTCCAATTTTGCAAAGAAACTAATTAGAGAAAGGTTTTTCAGATCAGAATTGGACTAGCCAGCAATTTTTAAAAATTGTAATAATATAATGAGAAATGCTTGGATTTTAGCATGTTGCTATTGAGAAAGAAAAATTACAAGGGACATTAACACTTTCACTCTAATTCTAAGCTGTGAGGAGAGGAGAGCAGGGGAATTCTTTTGCATGACGCTCTCCCCACTGCCAGAAAGCATTTAGACAAAAACTCAAGGCTTTTCACAATTATCTATTTGAATTAGAGATATTAACGTGGAATCTGGAATGATGAGAGCTCACCTATGGATAATGGAGATTTCTCCACAACCTGGGGAGCATTCATTTCAATTGTCTCATTTCACTAACTTGGATATGAGAAAGGCTTTCTATCACACTCCTTAATTTTTGGCAACCAGCCAGGTTTTTCCTATGGTTCTACTTATTGAGGTACAGAACTGCGTTTGGAATCAAGTTGGAATTTTATTTATAGCCTTGGAATGTCTTGCTAAATGTCTCTAAATATGGCACTTCTCTGTACACTGGAATGAAAACTCCATTGTTTCTACATAGAAGTTGAGCAAAGAGAATATGGAAGCAATGTTTATTAGTGTCTTCAAATTCTGCCAGTGATGGGTAGCATAAATAAGACAGTTAATGGATTAGTCTTACCACAGAGATCTTAATTATAAATAGTTTAGATTCATATATATGACTAGTAATTCAAAGGGGATTTTGACAAGTAACCTAAACATGACAAATCATGCTATGAGAGATAATTTTATGTCTTGTAAGGTAATTGGGAAAGATGCTGTTCTGATTAAAAGAATAAAAGGCTTTCTGCTCAGTGAACTATAAACTCATTCTACCGAATACCCATTTCAATATCATGAGTAGGACAAATGCATATTATGTTCATTTAGTGTTTTTCAATGAATAAGAAACATGATTGGTTGTACTTTGCCATTTTTAGGCATTCACTATAGTCATAATTTCTTTATATTCCAGAAACCCAGAACAGAATAAACCGAATCACTGGTTCAATATGTTAAATTAACATATTTGGCATTTGAAAAACTTCTGGAAAAGGGCCTTCAAAATGCAAGCATGTCTTTACCCCGTTTATCCCCTCAAACTAGTCTCCCATTCTTTCCCAGATACTCTAAATTTCAGTGTCATTTTTACTTTCATTTTCTGTCTCTCTTTTTCTAGATAATCCCAAGCAAAGTGGGTAATACAGGGAGAAGTTTAAAGGAGTACGACGAAGAATGCTCAGCTAAAGACCAATCTTCTGCTGTTTACCAATTTTCTCTCTTTTCTTCTTATTTGGACAGTAATTTCCACTACTAGGTTCATTAGAAGTTAGGCAATAGAGCAAGAGAATTACCTTAAAAGACATAAATATATGCCATGAGGTACTGAATCTAGTGTGTTCCTTCAGGCTTTCTACTTTTATATTATTTTTCATTTGTATATTGCTCTTGGTGAAACAAAAATGCTATGTATATATATTTTTTGTATCCTCACACAGTTTATCGTGAGACGATCAATACATCTGAAACAATCTATGAACAATTCAAGAAAACTAATAACAAGTTGAGAAATTAAATATAATTATTTCAAATGTGTGTGATACAGTTAGTAGCCAGGACAGGGGAGCTCTTAATGGGTGGGAGTTAATGTCTAGTTTACGTGTGGAAGTAACTTGACTTTGGGCCTTGGATTATTGTACAAAGGAAGAATGGGAGTCCAGAGATTGTCTCTGAATGGATGAAACAGAAGAGAAATTCCAAGTATGGTAACTAGTAATATGGCCAAGATAAATTTGAATATGCTGGATCATGAAAGAAATTCCTAAGTTTACCTAGCATCCATCAAAGACTCATATGAGGAGGATTTGGAAAGGTACATGGATATAATCAAAGAAAGGGAATCAAAAGGTCAACGTTGGTCGCTTTAAAATTTTGGTTTATTCTTTGGATAAAGATGTGGTATATACGTATATATAAATATATACAACGGAATATTACTCAGCCATATAAAATGAAACAATGCCTTTTGCAGCAACATGGATGGACCTAGAGATGGTCACACTAAGTGAAGTAAGCCAGACAGAGACAAATATGATATGATATTGCTTATATGTGAAATCCAGAAAAAATGATACTATTTACAAAACAGAAATAGACCCAGAGACATAGAAAACAAACTTATGGTTACCAAAAGGGGAAAGAGGGGGGAGGAATAAATTAGGAGTTTGAGATTAACAGACACACACTACTATATATACAATAGATAACCAACAAGGACCTACTGTATAGCAGAGAGAACCCTACTCAATATTCTGTAATAACCTATAAGGGAAAAAAATTTGAAATACTATCTATCTATTTATCTACCTGTCTATCTATCTATAACTGAATCACTTTGCTGTACACCTGAAATTATCACATTGTAAATCAACTATACTTCAGTAAAAAAAAATTTTTTTAATTCAATGGCTTCAAAATAAAAAAAAATTTTGGCTTATTCTAATGTTGGTCCAAGTATATTTATCTCTCCTTTCTACTCCCCAGTTTTTAGACACTCTGGTGAAACGAAATAAAGTTAGATGTTTTTCTAAACCTTCTATGCATTCTGCTGCATTAATTATAGCTCAGTAGAGGGACTTCCCTGGTGGCCCAGTGGTTAACAATCTGCCTTCCAATGCAGGGGACGTGGGTTCGATCCCTGGTCGGGGAACTAAGACCCCATGTGTCAGGGGGCAACTAAGCCCGCACGCCACAACGAAAGATCCCATGTGCTGCAACTAAGACCTGACACAGCCAAAAATAAATAAATATTAAAAAGAAAATTATAGCTCAGTAGAGATGCCCACAGGCAGAGAGGATGGAGCTGTAACGTCATCCCAACTGCCCAGGTAGCTCTTTCTTGCTGACCAGAGCTTTGTGGATTCCTTTACACCTGTCGGTCTCCACACCGGCCAGAGGTTTGGAGCACGTGGAGCTTTTGTTAAATGGCTCCAGCTTTCTTATGAAAAGGCAACCACTAGTAGTCTCCAATAAAAACTTTTCCCAAGTGTGGGTGTATAAATAGAATATTTTAACTATCTTCTCTCCTCAGATAATGTTTTCATTACACAGATTTAGTCTCCACATATTTGAATACGTATTTTCTGTCCCGTATTTATTATCCTTTTAGTCTCCTTATACTTGTTTTTCTCTTCCTTAATATATATTTTTTAATTTCAGAGAAACTTTGAGAATAGAGGTAAATAGATAGAGGCGTTTGACATCATCAACCATTGGGATTTCCAGTCATGGGGAACCATGATGTCCTAAGGGAATCAGACATATACATTCATCTCACACTGTATACACCTAAAACTTGTTTCTTTTTATCAATCAGAAAAGCTTTCCTTTCTTCGGTTAGACCTAAATGAGATACATGCAAAAGAAAGCTTAAAGAATGATAAACGTCCTTTTAATGTTCATTTTCTTCTACATTAGTTTCCAGGTGTTTTATTCTAGTTGTTACCAATTAACTCAGAGTGTCCATATTTGCATGAAACTGAGGAAAAGTGATGTTTTGACTACTGACAGTAATTTTTTTTAACATCTTTATTGGAGTATAATTGCTTTACAATGGTGTGTGACAGTAATTAGACAATGATAAAAAGATTGGTTGTTTTCTCTGGGTAATGTTCTAGGTTATTGGATCTAGCATAGAATAAGATGTATTCAATAACAGCCCTTACCTGATCTAACTACTTGTGGTACAATGATGAACACTAACCATCGTGAAATATAATTTTCCTTATTCACTCTGCTCACATACTCAATTTAGCCTGAAAAAATACCACTAATTCTAACACATAGCCCAGGGCTACCATTTCCCTCTCTCAGGCTGGAAGGACTGACTGAGGTTTGCAATCAGAATTTCCTTCATAGACTTTCCTGAAAACCCAATAAAAAGAAATAGAAAGGGGAGGCTGAGCCTATTTCATTGACTGTAGGCCCACTGCCTGGTTTCTATTAAGTTTGACAGTATTTATTTCTGAGGCTAGAATAAGGTACGAAACTGTGGTTGTAAATAGTTTTTCCCCAAAATATCAAATATCTAACCCGCAAAAACAAAATAATAGTGAAAAGGGTGGAAAGTGACAAAATAATAATGAAAAGGGTGATAGTGACAAAGTTCTTCTCCCCACTGCTAAGCCTAGAAATTCCACTGAGTGGACAGACACTGATACTTTCTGTCTCACTGTAAAGTCTGTTGGTGTTTAAATTTGTCTCCAGTTTTAGTCCGTGGTGGCATGTCAATTGTATTTAATTCATGTATTGCTCTTCCAATATACTTGTGTCATCAGTTGTAAAATCGGGGCATATTTTATGAAGTAATGAATTTTGTAGTATTGCCTTTTAAGAAAATTGTAGAAAATTCAAAGGAGTTTTTCTTCCCCCTCTCAAAAGTCTAAGTTATGACATTTTCAGTGTAATAGTAAACCTGTCTTAAAAAGCTATCACTCGTAAAACAGTTTCCCTTAGGATATACCCAAATTCTAGGTCCTGTCCAAAACAACATTTTTATCCTACAACATTTTTTCTTTTCATAGCTGGTCATGTGAAAAACAAGGACATGTTGTTTCTCTCAGTAGGATGATTTTTCCAGTGAATAAAATTTCAGTCCAATGTTCCCAGTAGAAGTCTGAAGAAGCAACCTTCTTGGTATATGTTACAGAACTTTAAGTTCTCTTAGGGGCAGAATTTCCTCAGAAATGTAGCAAAATCATTGTTCTTACTTTTCAGCTTTTTTTTTCTTTTCTTTTCTAAATGATAGATTTGAAACTACCAAATCTTATTTTTTTTCTTTCTTATGTAGTGTACTTATTATACTACGTAGTTTAAAACCTTAAGCTTTGGAGTGACTCAGCGGGCTATTACTTCTGATAATACCTTTTCGGCAAATGGTATTCATTTAAATTTGGGTTCTGTGAATTTTTCACTTTGCAAGAACGCTTTGGCTTTAAGAGGAGAATGAGAACATCGCTGGATCCTTTTCGCTCTCTTTAAACGTGGGGCTCAATATACTTTCCACGGAGGGAGTGAGCATTGTCAAGTAGTTAACATAAGCGATTGGAAAAATCCCTGAACGTTGTACGGGCAGAATAATTGCACACAAATGCATTCAGGAATCCTATGGAAAATATAGTGCTGTTAACTGGCATGGTTACAGCACAATTTAGCAAGTATGTTAGAACAAATTACCCCCTGTAACCATAAGCCATTCTGTTTCACGCTTTTTAATGAAGGCCTGTACCACACACTAGAATACTTCTCACCTCATTACTACTCATAAAAACCAATGATCCGTTCAAAGGTTCCTCATCTCTCCCATATGAGTGGTAAAGGGCCTTGCCTCTCCTCCTGGCACAGAAGAGAGGGAAGCTTCTTCCCTGTCTGCCTTTGAAGTCCATCATTAGAAAGTTTACTAGATAAAAGAAAAGAAAATTTATCTGTGTAATCTCACTGTTGTCATGTGTTAATGTTTGACCCTTCCTTTAAAAGCAAAACAAAACAAAACAAACAAAACAGAATAAAACCTGAAGACATCTCTGTCCTTGTTTAGAGAATACAGATTTGCAAGACTGTTAGTGCAATTTTGCTCCTTCAGTGTTCACAAAATATTTTCAGAGAAACTCTAAAACGTGAGAAGAATTTAATGGGCCACTGAAATACAAAGTATGGATTCAATAAAAAGGCAAACAGAGAAGCAAGCTGATAGACCAGTGCAGAAAACTCTGTTCAATTTTGAATTAAACTACTTTTTCTCTCTCTCCAGAGTATCATCAAAAAAGTTGATTATCCTTGGAAATACACTATTTTCATATGAGTTACTGATGAACAGATTTCACCTAGACTGGCATAGTTTCCCTCGTCCCCATAATTTCAGGGACAATATGTAATACTGTTGAAGATACACTGGATATAGTCAGTAAAAGTTGAGGTGGATGTCTGCTCTTCAAATGAGGGTGGTGAGTGGGGAAGGATACATCATATATATATATATATATGTGTGTGTGTGTGTGTGTATATATATGTATATATATATATAATTTTGGGGAAGATATTACAAGGCTAATTAAACTACAAAATTTTGTACTTTTTTAAAAGTTCTATGTAGTAGGAACGGAAAATCTTGTAGAAGAGAAATAACATATTCAAAAATATTGTTTTCACAGTATAACAGTGTTTGAAGCAGCATGAGAAATGGTTGTTCATCTCTATTACATGAGAATTTCCAGTTGGGCCATTCGTTGAAGAGTGTGCAACAGAATAACAACTTTTGCCTTTCAAGAACGAGTCCATACCAGGTACTAAAATAATTTGAAAGCAGAGACCAGCATCTAAATTCTGTAATGTAACAAAACCCTGGAAACTGGCACATGTTATAAATTTAAATGATGGTTAAAATCAATTCCTTTGTAGGAAAAATGCATTTAATCTAAACTTTTGGGTGACATTTCTAACTTTCTCTGTGGTAGCTCTGAAAATATATCTGATCACCTGATGCGACACTGTCAAACCCTTCCAAACACTTAAGCAGGGCAGTTTCTAAATGAAATTGGTATTCTCCAGGCGCTTTCCCGAAATGCAAGCCCAGGGCGGCTCACACTCACAAGCTACAAGAGAGAAATGTCGGTACTGTACTTTAATAGTGCCTGGGAAGCATGTGCTTGCAGAGACTGGGCGACCCCTGCAATAATAACTGCACAGCTTTGTTTCATTTGAAAACATAAATCTGTACACACATACTTAGGTAGACATAGATCCATGTATATAGAAAAAAGTTCAGCAAATAATAAAAGAAAGGATGAACATTGGCACAGGAGATGTTGACAGCATTATGCAAACTTTTCAATATTTCCTTGCATGCTCGACTTTAACTTTTGTTTATAAAGTCCACTTAGATATAATTTACAACTTCTGTTCGCCTAAGCTGGGTTCTGTAAAATCTGTCTAAAAAAATCAGCCCAGAGTGCTTTGAGATGTTACAAATATATCTAGATATCAAACACTGAGCCTTGCAAATTATATCCATTTTGGAAAGTCTGGGTTGGTATTTATGTACACAATATATTTTAGCTCTGATGTTTTAAGATGATGAAGCAAGCCTTGCTTTTTTTTTTCCTCGCCTTTTCCAACTCTTGCTCTAGTATCTATGAAAGAGACTTAGGAGCCCAAGCAAAATAAAATAAGAAATTCTGAAGGTTGTCACTATTTACAAATTATGGGAGTTCAGGCTTTGTCAGGTGATTTGAGGGGGAAAAAATACACAGGTCAAGCAAAACTTGCCAATTCCCTGAAGTTTGTAATTTCGTTCTAGTATAATTTAGGACTTCAAGACTTAAAGATGTTATACAACTATATCTGTTACTTCAGCCACGTACAGCTGTTGCAGACATCTGACCTCTTTCCTCTTTAGGAGTAGATAGAAATGTCAATCAATCGAGATGAAGAGAAAAGGGTAAATCCCATCTCTTTATTTATTCTTGCAATGTAAATTGCTTTGAGATCAAAGACAGAAACTGAAGTTCTTAGTGTCCACCTTTAAAATAGCAGAAGAGCAAAAACACTGCTTCATTTTTGCTTTCATCGGAAGAAGAGCCTGTACTTTTCTGCCTGAAGTATCAATAGTTGTGAAGCGTGGGGTGTGCTTGGTGGTGCCCCTTTAACGACGGGGCTGCAAAGGAGCATGCTTCATAGGCAATACACATGTACTCTAAGCTTTGGCCAAAGTGAAATATTTCTAACTCAGGATGGGAACTGAAGGGATTAAATGAAAGGTAAAATAATGGAGACTAAAATAACTTGATAATAGTTTAATGAAATAGTAGTTTTTGACTATGACAATAAGGATGTAAATCGAGTATTAATATAATAGGGGGACCAGTTCCATATGAAAATGCAGCTGGATGCACCCATGGAGACCCATGGGGACTGTCAGATTCACGGTGAACTTTGGCCAACAGGAGGTGGCAGGGAGAGGTGGAGAAGAGAGAACAGGCCTGCTCCTTTCTGTTTGTTCTTGATTACCCACCAGTAGCTCTTCAATCCTGAAGCAATGGTTTCCAGCCTTTAGCATTTTCCCAAATCCTGTCTCCTTGTGTCCCCTCAGATGGAAGTAGGATCTGCTGGCCGGAATCCCTTCCTCTGAGTCTGGATTCCAGCTCTGTCCCCTCCTCAAAGCTTCCAGTTCTGCCCTCTTGCCTTTGTTACCCCACACTTTGCGGGGCGGGGCGGGGGGGGGGGGTTCCCTGCTTCCTTCAGTGACTGTCTCTTGTTGCCAAACACTTGGGAAGTAATTCCCAGTTCTCTTTGTTAGAATAATCAACATGATTTCCATTTCCTTCCGGATTCTGGCTGATATACTCTCTTTGCTCCAGACAGATTTCTTTCTTTCTTTCTTTTTTTTTTTCCAAACAACTTTTTATTGAAGTTTAGTTGAGTTACAGTGTTGTGGTAGTTTCAGGTGCACAGCAAAGTGATTCAGTTATACATACATATATATCTATTCTTTTTCAGATTCTTTTCCATTTTAGGTTATTACAAGATATTAAATATAGTTCCCTGTGCTATACAGTAGGTCCTTGTTTGTTGTTTATCTATTTTATATATAGTAGTGTGTATATGTTAATCCCAAATTCCTAATTTATCCCTGCCCTCGCCCTTTCCCCTTTGGTAACCATGAGTTTGTTTTCTATGTTTGTGAGTCTGTTTCTGTTTTTGTAAATAAGTTCATTTGTACCATTTTTTTAGATTCCACATATAAGCAATATCATATATTTGTCTTTCTCTGTCTGACTTCGGTTAGTATGAGAATCTCTAGGTCCATTCATGTTGCTGCAAATGGCATTATTTCATTCTTTTTCATGGCTGAGTAGTATTCCATTGTATCTATGTACCACACCTTCTTTATCCATTCATCTCCAGACAGATTTCTTAAGTTCCTCAGACTACTTATGGTTCTATTCCCGACTTCCCACACTCAGTTCTCTCTTTTAAGGCTGTTTCCTCTTTCTGTTCTCCCTCTCTCACCCCTTACCTCTCAGATTTTGCCCAGGTAACTTCTCCTGGATACATCACTTCCTCAGGAAACCTTCCCTGACCCTCTAGACCATACTGAATCTCCATTGTCCCCCTTTTCTGAGACCAATCACGTCACCTTATTGCCCAGGGTCCATTTCCCCTCCTGGCTCCATGCAGTGAGAGGGCAGGGGACATATCTTACTCCTACCCAGGGCCAAGCACATTGTAGGCAATCAATAAATATTGATTGATTATTGATTAAATTAGCTTCTTATAATTAAAAAATTGGGTAAAGTTTTTCAGGTAAAGTATACTTTTAGATTTTTATTCTCTCTTCATTTGAGTGATTGCAGGCACATGGGATTCTTTTTTTTTTTTTTTTTTTTTTTTTGTCCTGTAGAGGGTTTAGCTCCTTCATCATCTCCATCAGGGCTCCCTCCAACTCTTGGTGTTAATTTGCCTAAATAAATATATTCTCTAGGTAAAAACTGTGTGCTTGCTAAGCAAATACTGTGTCAAGGAAAATCTTCTCGTTTCCCCTCCAGCCTGGTGGCTACCTCTGAGCCACTCTCAGGCAGGAGAGGACATTCTCAGCAGTTGCCCCCGCTTTTGCTTTGGGACTTTAATTTTCCAGCCGGCTGCTGCTTCCTTTAACTGTTAGTTCAGGGATTCTGGCTCATACATTTTTTTCTAGAGACATAAAGTACGAAGAAGAGATACTTTTAACTCGATTGAAGCACTCCTGCCAGGAGCTAGCTACCTCAGAAGATGGGTTTCTGCCACTAGAGAAAAGCCCAAGGAAAAATATTCACTTGTTGTTATTGACTTATTGTAATAATTGATATTGATATTTCTATATTAGTAAGAATTCTCCAAGAAAATATTCTTTGTGGCTCAAGAAAAATAGTGATTTTTTAATGACTGTGGCCAGGACTGCTTTCACATAAAACAGCAAAATAGAACAACTTTGTTTACGAAGCTCCCTTTTGTCTTTCCCCAGGGCACTGGCCAGAGGCTGTGGTACCCCCAAGTGCATCACTTTCTCTCCCAGACAGGAACTTTCCATGTGATAGTAGCTTTCACCCACTCCCAATAAGTTACCTTTTCATGGCCCCATCTTCTCTCAGGAAAACTAAATGAAAAATGGGTGCATGCTAATGAATTAGTGGGTACTGAGGGCTAAGGAAATCAATTTTAGGTAAAATATGCATTTGAACTAGAATTTCCTAATATCACCATGCCTAAATTGTGCATTTGAATACAATGTGACTCTTTCAGTAGCAAATAGCAGATATTTAACATCTCTTTTTTCTTTATGAGAGTGTTGAGTTGTAAAGACTGCAGGGGACTTGCAGTACTTCTGAAGATCTTGTACTTGATGGATCAAATACAACTTCAGAGTCTCAGATTTAATTTGCATTGTTTTAACCCAAAGAAGTCCAATGATAGTGGGTTTTGTTTTGTTTTTGTTTTCGTTTTTTTTAGATATTTGGAGCCTGAGGTATCCTCTGAAGTTGGTGAAAATGTCTACTTACTTTGCTTTGAATAAAATCTTCCTGGAAGGGCTTCCCTGGTGGCGCAGTGGTTGAGAATCCGCCTGCCGATGCAGGGGACATGGGTTCGTGCCCCGGTCCGGGAGGATCCCACGTGCCGCGGAGCGGCTGGGCCTGTGAGCCATGGCCGCTGGGCCTGCGCATCCGGAGCCTGTGCTCCACAGCGGGAGAGGCCACAACGGTGAGAGGCCCGTGTACTGCAAAAAAAAAAAAAAAAAAAAATCTTCCTGGAAAAAACTTCAGTGCATATGAATATTTATTCTCTAATGGGTTCCTACCTTAGTCTCCACAAGTCCGATTAGGCAGAAGAAAAGAATACGTTTGCATAATACTATCACTTACTGATCTGCTACTATGTGCCCTGTAATGCACAGGTATTCTTTATGTAATCCTAACAGCATTGTAAAGTAAGTGTTGCAATCTCCACTTTATCTTTGAGGAAACAGAGGATTAGACTAGTTAATTCATTTCCCAAAGTTACATGGTTAGTTAAGTGGCTTGACTAGAATTTAGACCCAAACCCTCTTTGATGCCAATCCTTCAATGCTTTTGCTCTTTCTATACTACACCTCTTTCTTTCTCAGGTGGAAAGTTTGATTCATAACTAAATATATGACTTATTTGTAGGTACCTTTTAACTTAGATTTCTGACAGGGTTCAGGATCATTTGATGGAATTTCAGCCAAACTCTGATCTACAAATGCAAGTATCTTGCTTACATGCTTGAAGATGGGGTTTTGGTAATTTTATAGGCTCTGGTGGTGTTTTATACTATAAATAAATTTTGTTCTGAATGGTTTCAAGGAGAATAAGCAGGCTAATTGCTGGCTACTTTTATTCTGATCACTGTAATCTGTTATGGAAACAAAGAAACAGAAAACCTTAAACCTATATAAAATGTAAACCCTCTATTGTTCTTCTGTGGTGTGTAAATTACACATTGGTATAAGATGTTTATATCACTAACAAATTGGCTTTCAAAAGCATTTGCCAAAGTTGGACTTATTTACTAAGTGGTATATTCTTAAGTGAAATTAAAAGAAGGTCTCTTCTGGTAATTCCAGTAATATTTCACCAGGCGAGAATTTAGGTTCATGAAGCTATGACAAAATGGCAAGTATTCAAGCCCCGGTGGACTCTGAATAGTTGGTCCACACTGGCTCCCAAGAACAGATTTTAAATATTAAGGAATTTTGTGAGCTGGTTGTTAAACAGAGCCACTATTAAAAATTGGATTACATAAACTTACAATTAAGTAAATTACATTAAAACAAAAGTAATACATACTCAAAATGTATTATTTCCTACTTAATTTTTTTAATTTTTGAAAAATTTTATTGAAGTATAGTTGATTTACAATGTTGTGTTTAATTTCTGCTGTACAGCAAAGTGACTCAGTTATACATATGTATACATTCTTTTTCATGTTCTTTTCCATTATCGTTTATCACAGGATATTGAATAAAGTTCCCTGTGCTATACAAGAGGAACTCATTGCTTATCCATCCTATATATAATGGTTTGCATCTGCCAATCCCAAACTCCAAGTCCTTCCTACTTAATTTACTACATTGTGCTATCATCCGTGCTCTTGAGATAATTCATGTCTATTGTATCTGTATTTGGAAGTATTATATAACAGTGTGCTGTTGAATATTTCTTCCCGCCTTTGGGGATGCATGTTTGTAGCTTAAATTCTGTCAGAGAAGAAGTACTCAAGCCATAGAAACTGGCAAACGCTGAGAATTAGGGCTTTATTTATTGTTCTGGATTTTGGTATTTTTTTGGTCTAGACTTAAAAAAAATCATGGAGGAAATAATAATGCAGATCAAACTTAAAAGTGCATTATATCTGTAGCTGTTATAATGTGAATAGTGCGACACTTAATGACATATTCTCCTAGTATTTGCAAACTATTATGAGATTCAGCAAAGGAAATGCTCATATCATTGATAATGAGTGAAGTTCCAAATTATTTCTTTGATGTTTTTACCTTCATCTTGTTTGTTAAAGTAAATGAAAATATTAACCAATGTTGATGTTAGAATTATATTCATCAGTTGTAACCAGAGATTGATAATGAATTTAAGAGTTTGGCAAAAATCAACCAAAGCCTCTACGAGAATAAATTGGCTGTGTGAAATCTGGGGGAAAAAAAGAGTTTTACATATTTTATTACTATTTGTAATTTGTGTGCTACACATTCTTTTTATCAGTAAAAGGTATAATAAAGAATAAATGTACACACACACATTTTTCTTCTTCTGGAGAGTCTGTTGTTTGAACATGTAGCAGCGTACCTCTGACAGGTGTGCAAGCCTTATTGAGATTCCAGTTTATTCTCTGTGAATTGTATAGATACTGTCTACCGTTACAGGGCTGAGGATTGTCCCTTGCAACTGCCAGTTAAGGTATTGGTCCAGTGAGTTGAAGAAAAGTAAGTTCCACAAAGGCTACTGGTAGAATCTACCGTGGCATATTTAAAAGTCTTCTAAATGTCAATGGATGATGTGTCCAGAATAGACAAACACCTAATCCTGCACATTTTTGGAGAACTTCCTTCTTCTTAGGACACACATGAGGTGTGAGGTATCTGTGACATCCAGGAGAGCTTTCAAATTCCTGTTGAATTTTGTTTCCCTTTGGGTATAGTTAGTGAATTAAAGAGCATATGAAGTTTTTCAACATACTTACCCAAGCCTCAGAAGCTTTCGTCCCCACGGTCAATGTTGAAAATCTGAAAGAGTATGGAAGGGATGTTTTGTCATTATTTTAAAAATGTTAAATTCTTACCCTTTTTCTTTCTTTCATTTCTCCTCTCTTCCCCTTTAGCTTCTCTTTTTTTCTTGTTTTTAAATTTTTTCCTTCATTGAGAAATTTTATTGAGAACAGAGGAACTAATGATTCGAAGATATGTAAGAATTCATGGAAAGTTACAAAAAACAGAGAGAAAGCAAAGCATAATTTTCAAAACTATTCTTTTAGATATTTACTGTGAAGGGGAATTATAAAATGACATCTGAGTCATTATTTTTTAATATTTCTAACTTGTTCGTGTACTTAGAACCTCTATTACTTTAAACATTGTAGGTATTGCATGAGAAAGTAGGAGTGGTTTCTAATAGAAGAATGATGAATGGTTTAAAGGGTCCATCCTGTTCAAGATTTCAGCTGTGATGCTTTGCCCAAGGGTTAATAAGGTGTATTTTCTGCAGAAATGATTAGACCATGTTTTTCCTCGTTTGCAAAACAGGCTGTGTGTGTGTGTGTGTGTGTGTGTGTGTGTGTGTGTGTGTGTGTGTGTGTGTGTGAATGTGTGTACACAAGCACTCACAATAACTGTCTTAAGAATCCTCACCAGAGTCTGATTTCCTTTTTGGGTATTTGTGAAATATTTTGTTACATCATACACTGGGGGGGGGGTGGAATGTAAAATGACAGTCCACATTTGCTTAAAGCCAGAGAAGCTTCGTGCTCATTATGTGGACAGGAAGCCAAAACCTGCTTTTGTTTATTTGGTTTTTATGAATCTAAATCCTTATGATTTGCCTAAGACCTACTCCGTTAAACACCAGTCTTTGTTTCTCTAACAGCAGAATTGTTCTCTCAAGGATAAAATCTAAGTTATCTGACAGTTCTAAAGAGATAATTTAAGAAATAACCAAAAGAATGAGAAGTACTGTAATTATACAATTGAACAACCTCGACCAGTAAGATGTTCGACGTGTGAGATGCAGCAACAGAATAATTTAAAGAGAAATTAAGTTACTCATTGCTCTACTATTCAGGAGATATTCTGACACGGGTCTAGAAAAATTTCCTGCTATGAGAATATTTCTGAGAATGAATTCTTTCTCTTTTTAAAGTTTTTCTTACACCTTAAGTTCTAAAAGCAGCAGCAATTTTTGCTAGAAAATATATTTCACTTTATTTTGAATCATTCTTCAGTATATATTCTCTTCCTGCTTTCTTTGGAAGCACTCTCTTTTTTTAAATTGGAGTATAGTTGATTTACAATATTGTGTTTAGTTTCAGGTGTACAGCATGGGAGAATTCTTTTACCTGAAGCTTGGTGGGTTTTAAGCCTTGAAACTGAAATTTATTTCTCCCAAGGAGCATTCACATCTCTCATTTAACTGACCTAGTGATAGGAAACTATGACAAATTTCTCACCTTTTCATTGATCGAAGTTACATATTTGATTATTTTTCAATTATTCTACCTTTAAACTTTGCTGTTTTTTTGAGATCTGTGGCATATGGATGTAATTCACCCTTTTATCTTCTAAACTGAATACAAAACTTGCCCTTTTGCTTTCTCTTATAACAATGGTGATTAGGTCCAAGATAACTCAGAATGCCAGTTCTTGAGGGAAATGTTGCTTATGAGTCTTTGTGCTAGATTTATCTGGGATAAGCTTTCAGTATTATTCGAGTATTTGTATTTCTCAATTTGGACTTCATTTTTCACAGTTTCAAGGAATTCCATGATTGTCAGGTATCTTAAAGACCAAAAACCCCAAACACTTCATCTCTAATAATGGAACTGACATCTAAAGATCTTAAGTGACTTGCCAACATCATACAAAATAATTCGGGGCGGAGCAGAGAAGAGAATACAGATTCTATATCTATACTATTTCTCTTACTTCATATGGCCACTTCTGAGGCCTAAATCGTCTTATTTGTGGTTACTCTTTAGAAATTGATTAAAAGGCAAATCAGGAAATTTCAGTATTTTTAATATTCATGTTATTGTCTTAGCTATTGGATTGTTAGAACCTATTCACAATCATAAAGCACAGGGTTGATTAGGTTATGATCTGTGGCAAAGACAACTGATTTTCTGAGCTCAAAATAACCTCTTGTGGGAAGAATAGAAATAATTGTAATTTCCCTGGGGGTAGAATTAGTTGTACATGACAAATTCCCAATGTAAAAAGGCATTTTGGTTCAATTTGGTTTCTCTCTGTCTCCCTCCCTCCTTCTCTTTTCATTCCAGCTGGGGTTCTGCCACCAAACCATTCAATCCTTGAAGGATAAAGCCCCTTTGGGTTGATGGCCTCATAGACTGTCAGAACATTAGAAATGGAAAGTGCTTTGGAGATAATCTGGCCCACGACTTTCACTTTGCTGACAATATCCAGAGAGATGGACTGACTTGCCAAAACCACAGATACTGGTGGAGCCAGAGCTGGTTCCTACTGGGATTCCTACTTTATCATCCACTTCTCTTTCCATCCCCCCTTGATATAATGAGGTAGTTAATTAATATGTACTTCTTTTGTCCTAGGTAAGAAGTATATAAATATCTACTTGTTCCAGCACCATTTGTTGAAAGACTATCCAGTCTCCTTTGAATTACCTTAAGTTTGCTATACCTCTATGCTTCACTAATTCCACACTGTAGCACTGTGATAATTTTTTTTTTTTTAGTCGTGCAAAAAGGCAATGTTTTATATTTGTTCTTTGCATTTTACATGTTATAAATGCTCTTGTATTTATTCAACATTTAATAGATCAGTTTAAAAAATAATCAGACAAATATACAAAGGTGTATGTACAAGACTGTTTATAACAGTATTTGTAATAATAAATCCTGAACAAGCTCTATAAAAATCTATACATCCAGTAAAAATGGTGATGTAGCTCTATATTAATTGATAAGGTGGAGTTATTGAATTGAGATTATTCAATGAAATAGCATGGTACAAACCCATATGGTATAATCTATTTTTTTGTTGATAATACTCTACGTATAGTCATAGAAAAAAATCTAGAAGAGTATTTTGATTGTGGGAATTTGGTATGAGTTTTTGCTGTAATTATCACTTTTTGTCTTTCTATTTTCTGTATTGTTAATTTTTCTCAATGAAAATGTGATAATTCTTGAAATTAGAGAGTGCAAGTCATCTAATCTTGTTGTCCTTCAAAAAACTGTTGTTTCTATTCTGGTTTCTTTGCATGTCAATATATATTTTTGAGTCAGCTTGTCACAAAAATATACAAAATACACACAAAAAATTACACAAAACCTTGTTGGGATTTTGACTGAGATCATGCTGAATCTACAGATTAATTTGCAGAAAACTGATTGCTTCCCAAAATCAAAATTTCCAATTTGCAAACATAGCATATTTCTCCATTTAATTTATTTAATGTCTCTCAACAATGTTTTGAAAATTTCAATGTACAGATTTTGTACTTATTTAATAGTTTAATTTATCCCTAAATATTTTACATTTTTGATGCTGTGTGATTTTTTTAAATTAAAATTTCCAATTGTTAGGTGTTAATATATAGAAATAAAATAGATTTTTGTATGTTAACTCTGTTAAAGTCATTTATTGTTCTAGTCATGTTTTGTAGATTCCTTACGATTTTTACCTTGATTATCATGTTTCATGTTATCTGCAAGTAAGGATACAATTATTTCCTCCTTACCAAACTGCACGACTTTTATTTTCTTTTTCTTACTTTCTTTTTTTACTTGCACTGGCTAAAATCCCCAGTACAATATTGAAGAGAAGTTCTGAGATTAGACATCCTTGTCTTGATCCCAGTATTTAGGAGGAAGGCATTTGCTCTTTTACCATTAAATATGATATTAGCTATAGGATTTTTGTTGATACCCTTTATCAAGTTGAGGAAGTTTCCTTTCATTAATACTTTCCTAGGAGTTTCTATGGTGCACTAATGACTTTAAGTTTTGTCAAATAATTTTTCTCCCTTTATTGGGATGATAAAATGGTTTCTCTTTTGTAGTCTATTGATATAACAAAGTAAATTTATTGATTTTTAAATGTTGAAACAAGCCTAACATATCTGGGATGAACCCTCTTTTGTCATGATATACTATTCTTTTTTATATATTTCTTGAACTGATTTGATAAAATGTTATATAGGATTTTGCATTTATATTAATGAGAGATACTGGTCTTTAGTTTTATTTTGTGTAAGGGCTTTGTCTGATTTTCAATATCAGAGTAATGGTGGAATCTTTCATTTGTGGAAGAGTTTGTGTAAAATTAATAACATTTCTTCCTTAAGTGTTTAGCAGAATTCACTAATGAAGCAATTTTCTTTTTCTTCTTTTTTAAAAAAGGTAATCACAGTACTTTTGAGGTTATTTTTTCTTGAGTGCACTTTAGAAGTGTGTGTCTTTCATGAAAACCACATGTCATTTTAGTTGCTTATTTACCTGTTTGTCTTCTCCATTAGCTTATTATAGATTCCTTGAGAGAAGGGACCCAGTATTTTATTTTTAAGCCTTCAGATCTTAGTGTAGTGTAAGGCACATGGTAAGTATTTCATAAATATATCTTAAATAAATGAAGAGGTGGATGAATTTCCAGTGGGAACACAAGGAGTTTCATAGGAGAAAACCAGAGGTGGTTTAAGAGGGATTAAGATGAAAGAGGAAGAGGATGCCCACAAAGAAAGGACAGTCAGGAGGAGACAAGGGTAGGGCTGATTAGGAAGGCAGAGTGAGCATCTTGGGGTATTGAAGTAGAAGTTAAGTTGGATTAACGTAAACCAGAGCTAAGCCAAGGGATTTACTAAACTGAGGAGCTTGGATTTCGGTCTGTGTACATTGGGAAACCATTGAAGGTTTTGGAGAAGGGGAGTTCTAAGGACCGTTCTGGGTTTAAAAGGATGCTTCTGATGGCAAAATGTGGGATTGATTAGAGAAGATGAGACAAGAGGTAACGAAAGCAGTTCCTTGGCTGCTCTGATGCTACTTTAGTGGATACTAACAATGGGGACTCAAACTAGCCATGCTATGGGGGTAGGAAAAAAAGATTTCTCTCAAAAGCAGTGTTCTTAAGATTTTTTTCACCTGAGTGGGTGACGCATGAAGAGATGAAACAGAATCCTGAGGTCGGGTGGACTGTAATGCCATTAATTAAGATGCAGCGGCAAGAGAAAGGGCAGGTTTGCTGCAGACAGGAGCCTACCCAGACCAAATGGAGGGTACTGGAGCTCCAGAAAGTCCGGGAAGGTTTGGAGCCACGTGCACAGAAGTAAAAGTCAAAGCCACTGAAATAAATGAGAACAGTGAGTGGGAAGAAGCCCTGGGAATGGATATACACCTAAGAGAAAAAACAATAGAACTGATGAAGTTCTGGCAGAAGGAAGGAAGGGAGCAAGAAAGCATGGAGACGTGCTTGTCTTTCAAGAGAGAGTTTCAAGAAAGTGCTGATGATGGGGGAGGTGGTGTAGCAGAGCAGTTAAGAGTCTAGAGCCACGAGTCAGAAAGATTTGCTACAGAATCTCTGTATTAATATTTGTATGACTGTCAGCAGGTAATATTATCTTCATCTGTAGAGTGAAGGCAATCTTATAACCTGTCTCATAAGGCTACTGCAAAGGATACATGAGAAATAATCATCTTAAAAGGCTTCTCATTTTGCGTGGCAAATAGCAAGCAATCAATATTATCTGCTATGATCAACAGCACTACCGAGCTTCAGGGAGTTTGCAAAGAATGAGGGAGAAGGGGATGTAAGTTTTGCTTCTATGGAAGGCAAGGCAAAAATTACAAACCTGTAGGATTTGCTCTTAGATGTGGGGCTTTTCAAGTCTTCTTGCAATACAGGCATCTTTATAATTCTTATCTGTAGAATATTTGGGCACGGTGTGTGTGTGTGTATAAAAATATTTAATTCTAAATTGGTTTGATAATTTATATGAAAAGAGACTCCAAGGAAAATATCAAGAAGGCTACTATTTCTTCTGGAAAGACTTATGAAAAAAATGCCTCCAAGAAATGAATCAAAGGCAGATACATGTTAATTTTGTTTCCTTTCATTGTTGAAAATTAGTGGTACTTTATCACAGTGTATTATGCTTGTTTATGTTTCTTTAAAACAAATAAATAATTTAGATTCTGATCACGATTTGAACTTAAGCCAGTTGGCTTATGAAACCAGCCATTAAATCAACAAAGACCAGATGTCTCTGAATTTTAATGTTCAAGTGGAATGTAAAATATTAAGAATCATTTAGCATTTTGATTTATCCTTTGATAGTGTAATCAAATTAATGTTTTAAAAATTACCTATAGAATTGGAAAGGAGATTGTGAAGTATCAGATACAATCTCAAAAGTTTTAGCATGATTTTGAAAAATGTATTTTAAATGTCCTTGAATGTTAGGAAAGCCATTTTGCTTGGAATAGAGCAGTGAGTATAATCGGCTACACGGCACAACACACACGTAATCCATAACACATGTGTTATGGGTACAGATTCCCTTTTAGAGTGAATGCCCATACAGCATCCTGAACTGGTAGAGAGCTTTCAGCTTTTCCACCCATTCTGTGATTTCTGCAAAGTAAACACAACTGCTTAGTTACGTCTTTTTGTTTGTGTCCACGTTTATTCCAGGAGAGCTAAGTGGCTGACTTTCCTCCAAGGCACCAACGTCCTTCCTCCAGAGCCACAAGCCCTAGTTTCATTCTTCTGGATGAAGAAGATATAAACAAAAGCTATTTTTAACTTCCTCCTTTGCTACCCTCTCAAGGCCCGATAGCAGACCCTACCTTTGATTACTGGTGCGGGTCTACTCTGGTCATCGAGTATTATACAATAAACTGTTTACATAGCAGCCCTTTTTACAGGTTTTAAATCTTCCCTAGCTGCCAGTTTCTGAACCAGAGCCTGCCAGCTGGCAGACAGAGAGGTGCTTGTGTTCTAGTTGATTGAGGTAATTAACAGCCCAAACTGTCAGAAGGTGACAGCAGGCAAAGACTTTTTGCCCTGGGGTCACAGCTGGCTCCAACAACTTGCTCCTGATTTACCAGTAAAACTAATAATGTAAGGAATATTGGTATTAACTTATAAAATCAAGGGTCAAGCTGAAATTCTGGTCTGTACCCCACATTCACTGGCAGCAAATTAGCGATCAGGTCTTGCGGTTACTCTGTCTTGTAGTGACTCTGCCCTCTTCAACGACCCCTGCGAAAATCAGCACGTGCCTGTTGGGGGCAACACTATGTGGATTTTGGTCCACTTAAAGAAGCAAAGTGGTGTCTTTCACTTTGATTTCTTTCCGTAAGTGTCGCTCTTAATAGGATGTAGTTTTTTTGTGGTTGGTTTTCTTTTTTCTTCCATTTTTATAGGAGTCTAGTTGATTTACAGTGTTGTGTTAGCTTCAGGTGTACAGCAGAGTGAATCAATTATACATATACATATATCCACCCTTATTTTTAGATTCTTTTCCCATAGAGGCCATTACAGCGTATTGAGTGGAGTTCCCTATGCTACACAGCAGGTTCTTATTAATTATTTATTCCTCCCCCCCAGATATAATTTTTTTTCATGTTTAAGAAAATCAAACCATCAGGCATTAGCAGATCATGCTTAGAGCAGGTATGTATGTACATATGTATGCATGTACGTATGTATTTTTGGTATAGAGTTTAGTTTTTATTGTTGTGTGTTTGGCTAGGTGCAGATATTAGATGATCAGCATTAGATAATACTTATACTTAATTTTGCTTTGCAGTTCAGATCGAGCAATACTCTTATTCGTAGTGCTATATTTTCCTCTGGTGAGCCTAGGTCAGAAGTGGAGGTGGAGGATGCAGGGGGACAGACTAGATGGATGGATAGATGGAGAGACAGACAGACAGACAGATAGATCCAGATATATATCCTAAGCCTATTTTTTAAAATGATACTGATCTGTAAGGTATGATCGTTATTATCAGAGACTTTTCAAAATTTTAAGAGAAAAATGCAGGGCCTTGCTCATTTGAATTGAATCTTACCTTCCCAAATTTTATTCTACCTTTCTAGCAAAGGTCATGTCTGCTGTTCCAGGGGATAGAAACAATGACCATTTCACGTAGAAATTTTCTTTCCCCCATAAATTGCTAGAGGCTGTGTGCCATCATGAACTTACGACTTATCTAAACAATAATCATTAGATTTGTTTATTTATTCATAAAATAAATAAAAACAACTTTGGGAACTTATGAGAGAAATTACATGAATATGAAAGTTTAGCTTTTCTGAAAGTGAGTCTTGTGCCTGTGGTCTCACAGAGATTTTAAATGCATTTCCAAACAAAGGGGCTCCTTTGAATTTCAGTCCAGGCTCTGGTCTCAGGCATTCAGGAGACTGAGTGTGGAAATCCAGAATAAGAAACTTAACAGGTTACCTTGTTGAATCTCCTTGTCTTTGACACCTGAATAAAGTAAAAAGCTAAGGTGGATCAAGTGAGTACGTTTTTGGTTTTTTTTTTTACATATTTATTTATTTGGCTGTGTTGGGTCTTTGTTGCAGCAGGCGGGCTCTTTTGTTGCAGCATGCGGGCTTCTCTCTAGTCGTGGCATGTGGATTTTTTTCTCTCTAGTTGTGGCGCGTGGGCTTAGTTGCCCCGCGACATGTGGGATCTTAGTTCCCCCACCAGGGATCAAACCCTCATCCCCTGCGTTGGAAAGCGGATTCTTTACCACTGGACCACCCAGGAAGTCCCAAGTGAGTAAGTTTTTAAACCAACTAATTTGTTGACTACGGATTAGAACGTTGTGCAAGAACATTGAGGGAGAAAAATAACTAAGATATGGTTTCTATTGTCGAAGAAGTTTAGTGTCTAGGTGGGGAGAGAAAGATTAAATCATAAAAATAAATAAGAATGTTATGATCTAAGATGTGCCACGAGGCTTGCAGGGTAATGAGTCAGTGAGAAAAGACTGGGAGGTAGGTGAGACGGGATGTTCTGGGGATGGTGGCAAACCAGCTGGAAAGATGCATAGGTTACAGGTAGATGTGTCAGGTAATGTGAAATTCTAAGGAGCTTGCAATTTATTCTATGAGAATGACACACCATTGAAGGTGGATGAGTTGGGAGTAATATGATCACAGGGATATTTTAGGAAGGTCATTTTAAGGAAAAATTCGAGGAAAACTGGAACAGTGATTCTCAAAATGAATTTTTACCTGAACTTGAAGAACTATCTCACTCTGATCATGGTAGAATGGTTGTCATGTGTCCTAGGGGTGCTCCTTGCTGACTGTTGAAATCATTGGTGTAGAGGAAGAAGAGGTTTCCATTAAAAGTTAAAGTGGAGGAAGAAAGTGAGAAGGATCTTGACTAGAGGATGGAGACAATGGAAAATAGGAATAAAATTCAAGGGATGAACATGAGTTACTTGAAAGAAGAATCTAAAGGAATAGCTCAAGTCTGAAAATAGCTTAGAAGATGGAATGAAAACCTGAAATTTACTGTGACGAGTAGACAAAGGGAGATTGTTATAGACGTTCAATGATTGATGATCTGGTTCTTTGATACACTAAATGCTGTTGCTTATCTTGTGCCTCTTGGAGAACCAATTAGAACCTGCTATGATATATTCATTGAATTGCTCTCCAATGGTCATATTCTCACCATGAAATTCTATGGCCAGATTATGAATGGGCTTGAAGAACCACCCAATGGTTTTCAGCAGAAGGATGTATTAGTACTTGTAGCAGATTCCCCTGGATGCAGGAAGCAGATGGTATTAGAGAGACATCAGTAGTTGTGTGGAGATCATTTAGGAGCTTAATGGGACCTTGATGGGAAAAGATAGTTCTGGAGTTGACCTAAGTGATAGTAATGGGAGATGCACAGATGGAGATATTAAATAGGTTAGGACTTACTTCCCCCCTCCCCCAGCCCTGGCCCCGCCCCAGATGTGGAGGGGAAGATTGGAAAAAAGGCTTTCAGCTTGGGCACCTGGCTGGACGGTGGTGTGTTAACTACTGAATACACCAGTTAATGATAATGTATAGAAAAGCAAGAACACAAAATTTTAGTGTTTTGATAAAATGTATGAGGTACGTGATTATTTGGGCAGCCGCTGGGAGCCAAGATAGCTTAATTATAATACGTTCACATCTAATACATAAGTCTACCAGGTCCTAGAGTTTATTTTGGCCTGAGATGTTTTCCCTAACAGTGTCACTTAATAATAGGACATATAGGGAAAGGACCAGCCACAGATGTCCACTGGAATCCCACAGCCTGCAAACTGTCTTTCACATCTCTAATCTCCTAACACTTTTTTAGTTTATAATCTCCAATAATACCCCTCCCTCAAGGATCTCTCTGAAAGTTTATTGGGGATTATCTTTGCAGAATTAGAATTGCCCAATATTGTGTTAATTTATGGTTTGACAAACATGTCAAAATAAATATCAGCTTTTACAACTGGGCTAAAGAGGCAGTTTTCTGTTTAAAAAGCTAGGCTCTTCAGTCACCATTCACCGGCACTTATCAGATACAGTATTTGTTTAGCTCATACTTTATTGAGAATGTTCATCTTTGTGACTCAGTCTAGACTGTTGTAATTTGCTCTTCATTAGAATTATTTAGAAAATGCAGTAAGTAAAGAAGATAATTGTTCAGCTATTTAATGTGCTTTCATATAGAGCAGTGGTTCCAAATAGTTCTATAATAAGATTTCTTTATATAACTTTTTATATTCTCTAAACATTTCAAGTTTTAAAATTTTCTATTAAGCTTCATTATCAAGTTATAACTTTTTTCACTTTTTATCAGAGTTTCTGATTAACGCAAAATTACCAATGTTACCCAATGAGTCCATAAATTTCCAGTCTAAATTAAAGAAACGTGACATGAGGGTTAGTCTGTGAAACTTCATCTTAGGTAAATGTAATATTTCAATTAAAAGATATTAACAGTGACTCATCAGCTTTTATCAGTTAGGATCCAATTTGGTCGAATTTAACAAGGCCCAAAATAAGAGTGGCTTAAAATCGGTTTATTTCTCTTTAGCCTAAAATCCCAAAGTAAGGATTCTAGGGCTGGCATGACAGTTCTGCTCCACGCAGCTCTGAGGGAACCATAGCACTCCAGCATCATCCCCAGGTGTGGTAGGCTGATAATGACCTTCAAGGATATCACGCCCTAACCTGGGACCTTAAATGTTACCTTATTTAGGAAGAGAGTCTTTTTAGATGTGATTAAGTGAAGGATCTTGAGATGGGGGAGATTATGTAGGATTATTCATATGTGGGTCCTAAATGCCAGCACGACGTGTATCCTTGTAAACGGAGGTAGAGGGAGATCAGACACACGCACACACACAGAGGAGAAGGTAATGCGAAAACAGAGCAGAGAGAGATTTGAAGATTTTGGCCTTGGAGGTTGGAGTAATGTGGCCACAGCATTCCATTCTAAGTTTTGAATTCAAAGAGTAGATTCTTCCCTAGAACTTCTGGAAGGAGTGTGGTTCCAGACACCTTGATTTGGACTTCTAGCCTCCAGAACTGTGAGAGAATAAATTTCTGTTGTTTCAAGTCACCAAGTTTGTGACTTGTAATTAGTTACAGCAGACATGGAACACAAATACACTAGGATATGGTATATATTCTCATGGTTCAAGATAAGCAAACATCTCATTCATCTTCTAACCAAGGATGTGTAGAAAGAGAAATGTATATATTCATTGCCTCACTTATTCATTCAACAAATATGTATGGAGAACCTGTTATATGGCAGGCACTGTCCTGGATGTTTGGAATACACCCATGGAAAACAAAAAGACTCCTTTCTTCTTGGAACATGTTTTCTAGCAGGGGAAGACAAATGAAGATAAACCATAAAAAGCAAATTATATATCATATTAGAAGGTGAAAACTTCAATGGAAAAAATAAAACCTATAGCACAGTAAAAAGAATTGAGAGGGTCATTTTAAAAGCTGGGCAAGCTGCAGTTTAAAATAGATTGGTCATGGTAGTCCTCACCTCATTGAAAAGGTGGGATTTGAGAGGGTAAAAGTTAACCAGAAGAGCTCTCCAGGAAGAAGAAGTGTATAGAGCAAGGATTTTGAGATATGAAAATGCCTCACATGTTTTGGAAACAGCAAAAAGGCCAGTATGATGATGGAAGACAGTAAAAATGGTAGATGAGGTCAGAATGGGAAGGAGGGGACCATTAAGTAGCATCTTCTAAATTATAGTAAGGTCTTTGATTATTCAGTTGGGCAGCTATTGGAAGGTATGAGCTGAAAAGTGACATGATCTAATTATTAAAAGGATCATTCTACCTGCATTGTTGAGGATAGACTGTAGGGGATCAGGGTAGGCTCAGAGAGACCTATTAGGGGGATTATTGTGGCAATCTGGGCAAGATCTAACAGTGGTTCAGATTACAGTTGTACAGTACAGATGGAGGGAAATGATTAATTTCTGGAGAAATCTTGGAGAAGTTAACAGATTCTCAGAAGATTGACTAGGAGGTCTGAGGGGAAAAAGAGAAATGAAAGATGACTCCAAAGATTTGAGGTTGACCAACTAAAAGGTTGATAATATTACCAAGTAAGATGATACTAACGAGTAGATGAGGTTGGTAGGTGAGGATTTGGTGGGGTGGGGGTAGGTGGTTAGGGGAAGGCCAAGGTTTCAATAGTGTTTGAGCTATTAGCCATCTGTACAGTGATGCGAAGTGTGCATCTGAATATATGAATCTGGGCGAGAGGTCTGCCAGGGAGACTTCTGCTTCCTGCGATAACATACTAGCTTATTTCAAAGCAGTACTCTTATCAAGAATAACTAGAAAATCTGGGCAAATTTTTAAAAATAATTGTTTGAAGGTATTGATAAGCTCCCAAAGCAGCAAAGATTTGAGAGAATTCCTTCAGACAGAAGTGAAATGATTCTGATGGGAGCGTGGAGATGCATTAATTAAAACATTAGAAACAGTGAGTTTTGACATGTTTTCTGAGAATTCAACAGAGCGGAGAAAAGAAATGAGATGGTAACTGGCAAGGTAAGTGGGGTCAGAAGAAGATTCTTTTAAAAATGGATGAAATAGAACGTAAATTGGTGCAGCCACTATGGAGAACAGTATGGAGGTTCCTTAAAAAACTAAAACTAGAACTACCATATGATCCTGCAATTCCACTCCTGGGCATATAGCCGAAAAAAACTCTAATCTGAAAAGATACCTGCACACTTACGTTCATAGCAGCACTATTTACAATAGCCAAGACATGGAAGCCACCTAAGTGTCCATTGACAGATGAATGGATAAAGAAGATGTGGTACATATATACAATGGAATACTACTTAGCCATAAAAAATAATGAAATAATGCCATTTGCAGCAACATGGATGGACCTAGAGATTATCATACTAAGTAAAGTAAGTCAAAGACAAATATCATGTCACTTATATGTAGAATTTTAAAAAATGACACAAATGAACTTATTTACAACACAGAAAAAGACTCACAGACATAGAAAACTAACTTGTGGTTACCAAAGGGGAAAGTGGGGGAGGGATAAATTAGGAGTTTGGGGTTAACATATACACACTACTGTATATAAAATAGGTAAACAACAAGGACCTACTGTATAGCACAGGGTATTATACTCAATATCTCATAATAACCTATAGTGAGAAAGAATCTGAAAAAGAATATATATATATATGGATAACTGAATCACTTTGCTGTACACCTGACACTAACATAACATTGTAAATCAACTGTGCTTCAATAAAATAAATATATAAATAAAAATGGGTGAAATATAATCATGGTCGTATTCTTTTGAAAATAATCAAGTAGAAAGGAAAAGTATCGATGATTTAGGACAGACAGGGGGAGGATGATTGGCATGAAGTCCTGCAGAAGGCAGGGGAAGTGGGATCACAGCCCACGTGGAGCAATTGGCAAGAATGACAGACATTAAGGAGGTTCCTGAGTGCTGCACCTAACACGTTCCTTCACACCATTGACCAGAACTTCAACGTGTGACCACATCTACTGACTGTAAGAGAGATGGAGAGTGTTGATCCTCATTCTTATTGGCTATCTGCCTCTGCCCAGCTTTTTTTTTTTCTTTTTTAATTATTGAGGAAGGAGCAGCAGACATAAGTTTAAGTGGGGAGGGGTGAGGGGAGCACATATGCTGCTGTTTTGTCAACTACTACCGTATTAAGGCTTGGAGGGTCTACAGACAGATATTTAGCTTTCTGGTATCAAATGATAATTCATCTAGCTGAGATGGGTTTTTTTTGTTTTGTTTTGTTTTTTTGCGGTACGTGGGAGCACAGGCTCCGGACGCGCAGGCTCAGCGGCCATGGCTCACGGGCCCAGCCGCTCCGCGACATGTGGGATCTTCCCAGAGTGGGGCACGAACCCGTGTCCCCTGCATCGGCAGGTGGACTCTCAACCACTGCGCCACCAGGGAAGCCCTAGCTGAGATGGTTTTAATAAATTATGATAAACTCGAGTTGAAGGGAATTAGCAGGTATTTAATTATGTCAATCCTTTGATAAGTTATCTCCTTAAACCTTTAGTTATCCCATCAGGCAGGCCTTATGTTGCTTATTTAATTGATAGGTAAACTGAAGTTCAGACTGGTTAATAATTACTTGAATTTACATAGTCAATAATGCCAGATAGAAACTTAGGTCTATCCAGCCTGAATACACTATTTCCACAGCCTTTAGGTACCTTGGAACTATATCTTTAAGATAATCCCTGTCCTCCAGCATTTTCATTTCATGACGTATGTAAGTCAAATCATTATGCTGTACATCAATTGTATCTCAATAAAAATGAAAGAAGAAAAAGAAAAAAGACACAGTTAAGAGAGTACTACATATAGAATGGATAGACAGCAAGGTCCTACTGTAGAGCACAGGGAACTGTATTCAATATCTTGTGATAAACCGTAATGGAAAAGAATATGAAAAAGAATGTATATATATGTATAACTGAGTCACTTTGCTGTACAGCAGTAATTAATACATTGTAATTCAACTATACTTTAATAAAAAATAAATTTAAAGAAAAAGAGAGAGTACTACAGAAATTTCCAGGTGACAAAATATTTTAGCTGTTTCAATATCCTGATAGAAATTCATGTTGCTTTAAGAATATTTGTGCAGTGATTAAGTCTTAACCCAGCCAAAACATTTAATTAGTTGTGAAATGATAGATGCCATTACAAGGATGGTATTTCTTGTGCCAGAGATTCAGCGTGAAATTGTTCCCTCAGTCTAAAAAGAATATATTCATTCCTGTGAGATATCATTATTATTTTAATTTGTTAATATGCCTTCAACTTTACTAATGCTTCCCTTGTCACAATCTCTTCTTTCATTGTGCTTTTACTTCAGAAAAAAATTAATTTCTTAGTGTAGAAACATGTTTTGATTATTTTCTTTGTGATAGAAATTTAAAGCATTTATTAGAAGTATTAGCTATTATGTGGCTATTTAGTAGTTTATGACTATTCCCACTACAAAGTTTAAACTTTGCTGTCTTAAATAAATTTGTGAGTGGAAAAGCAGCTTCGAGAAGTTAGTCATCTATTTTCTAAATTTTGATGCATGAACAGAACATAATGGTGAGAAACTTAAAGCTTTCCTACTAAGATGAGGAATAAAGCAAGGATGTCCCCCCTCACCCCCCTTTTTAACATCATATTGGAAGTTCTAGCTAATGCAGTAAGACAAGAAAAGGAAATAAAATGTATATGGATTGGGAGGTAAGTAAGTAACAAAACTGTCTTTGTTTGCAGATGGCATGATCATCCATGTTGAAAATCTGGCTTTCCCAGATTCAAATCCAGTCATGATATTCCATTTATTGCTCCCTGTTATCTTCAGATGAAGACATACCAGACTCTTCTTCCAGACTCTTTAAGACTTTGTCTCAGCCTTCCTCTCTAGTGTTATCTTTCCTATTCCATATCCTAGCTCCCTATACTACAGCTGTTCCAAACTTCTTTCAGAACCCCAAACATGCAATACTGTACTCTCACCTTCGAGCACGCTTGTCTTGGGCCTTGGAATACCCTTACTTTGGTCCTTCATTTGGATACTCTCCACGTATCCCTCAAGACTTAGCTCAGGCATCCCCTCCAAGACACTCCCTTTGAAGGTCAGCCTTAATCAGAATCTCCTCACAGGTTCTCCCCTAATAGCACTGGACTCTCTCTGCTCAAGTCTCACCACATTACACTCTGTTGTAGTTACCAGTTTATGCGCCTGCCTCTGTACTTTCCTCAGTAACTAGAAGCGTCTTGAGAGCAGGGATTTTTCTTAATCATCTTTATATCCTTGGCTACGGCATCGTTCCTGGATATAGGTTATAATCAAGGTTAATCATATGAATAAATGATCAAGTGACTAAGTAAAAACATTTCCAAACTCACTTTGAAAATATTTCTTACGTGTATCTTTCCTCTCTTTACCCAGTGGCATTTTTCATTTCAGTTTTTATCCATTACAAATGGAACGCTGTAATGATGCCTAAGAAATTTCTTTGAATATAAGGTCCCTTCCCTCTTTCCTTTATTTTGTTCTATAAACACACACACACACTCCTCTTCTACTTCTATCCTGAAGACTATTATACTAGACTTTCTTAAACACTGCTGTCTCTATTCACTCCCTTGATCATTTTTTTTGCCAGTAACGCTCCACTAATTCAGATGTTCATTTACCTCATCCATGAAATGTTCCCTCACCATTCTAGCTCTGAGATTTGAAATCCTTCAGCTGAATTCCTTCAGTTTTTGTTGTGCATACCTCAAATTTTGCCATGAATGAATGTACAACATGGATTCAGTCCGAACCAGATTATGAATCTCTTGGGAGAAAAGATTGCATTTTATATGTTTACACCCTCTACAGAATAGAATCTTGAATTGAGAACATAGTAGGTGCTCAGCAAATACTTAGTGATTGATTCCATGGTATTTGTTTGGAATTATTTATTGGTGTTTTCATGAAAATATTCTTAGACACAAATTGGATGCTCACACATTAAGATGTTTCATCTTTTTTCAGTAGGACCTTGTGGATTTCTGCATTTTTGTTTACACTACACTTTTGTGTTCATCTCCAGGTATCTGTGCAGATGTTTGGTTAGAATCTTACTGTGTTAAGATCTTAAGATGTAAGGCTAAAGAACAAAAAGTTAAGCACCTAGTGTAGAATGATCCCTGGGTCTTATTCCAGCTGAATAACCTCAGGCAAGTTACTGAATTTCAAAGCCTCAGTTTCCTTATCTGTAAAGTAGAGAAAATGAGTTCCTATTTCATAGACTATTGGGAGAATTAAAAGACAAGGAGCATCTGTCAACTTCAAAGAAAAGAACTGTGGAGAGGGGCTTCCCTGGTGGCGCAGTGGTTAAGAATCCTCCTGTCAATGCAGTGGACATGGGTTCGAGCCCTGGTCCGGGAAGATCCCACATGCTGCAGAGCAACTAAGCCTGTGTGCCACGACTACTGAAGCCCATGTGCCTAGAGCCCATGTTCCACAACAAGAGAAGCCACCGCAATGAGAAGCCTGTGCACCACAACGAAGAGTAGCCCCTGCTTGCCGCAACTACAGAAAGCCCGTGCCCAGCAACGAAGACCCAACACAGCTAAAACTAAATAAAATAAAATTAATTAATTAAAAAAACAATTAATTAGAACTGTGGAGAGTGAATTGTATATCCAGCAAAACTATCCTTTAGGAATGAAGACACTCTTCTATGAATGGAAACAAAAAAGAATTTGTTACTAGCAGATCACCCTTAAAGAAAGGCTAAAGGAAGTTCTTCAGATGAAAAGGAGATGAGTGAAAAAATCATGGAGCATCAGAAAGAAAGAACCATGGAAAGAACAGAGATATGGGCAAATATAATAGACTCTTATTCCTCATGTGTTTTACAAGTATACAATGTCCCTTTTTTGTCCATTATGATGTTTTTAATTTTAATTTAATTTTAATTGCCTTTTAAATTTAATTTTATTAATAACAACAACAAAAAAGACATGGAGCATCTAAAATATTTAGCATAGTGCCTGACACAGAACAAAAGTGCTTGATATACACTAATTTTTATTATAAAAAAGATTCGGGGCTTCCCTGGTGGCGCAGTGGTTGAGAGTCTGCCTGCCGATGCAGGGTCACGGGTTCATGCCCCGGTCCGGGAAGATCCCACATGCTGTGGAGCAGCTAGGCCCGTGGGCCATGGCCGCTGAGCCTGTGCATCCGGAGCCTGTGCTCCGCAACGGGAGAGGCCACAACGGTGAGAGGGCCGCGTACCGCAAAAAAAAAAAAAAAAAAAAAGATTTGACGATCAAGTCCAAACTTCTATAAGGCAAATAAGATCTAGAGAGTCATATGACTTGCTGAAGACCACTAGTTTATGAGAGAAATGGCCTGGAAAAAACACAGGTCTCCTGACACTGAATCTAATGTGTCTTCTAATTCCTTATTGCTTTGCAGTCTGACTAGAGTCTGAGGATTCTCTGAGGGCCTTGTGAGTGTGTTCTACTTTATCTTATTATAGATGTGTATCACTCTGGGAGAGTTTGACATGCATAATTTTGGAATTAAAAGAATAAAACAAAAATATTTATTTCATCATAGCCAGTTCCTTTGTTTTTCAAAGGGACCTACAGAATATGTTTTTACATGTACATTGATGCAAATTTCATTTAAATTTATCCTGAACTGAGTTGTAATCATATTTTCGGAAATGTTAACATTGTTCTGGGTTAAGTACAGTGGTATTTTTATCTTATGGGAGCTTATTGCTTTATTTCAGAGGTTTTTTTTTTTTTAATTCTACTTTGAGTTTAAGAATGCTCATAATTTTCCTCTTCAAAATAGATCCTACAGGCAATTTTAAAGAACACCTTTTCAAAATATAAAAAGAATGCCTGACTCCATTTTATGTTTGTGTTTAAATGATGGAAAGCAAGGAAATTCATTACAGACTAGTTTCCAAGGCAGGGGTGGGGTGGGAGTGGGTAGTGATCTGCAATAAACTTTTAATAGAACTTTGAAGGTAAAACTGTACTATTTATCGGGAAGGATACTTTTCCGTATTTTTATGAATATTCAGCTATAACAATAATGATTTGTTTGGCTCCTTTAGAATCATAGGTCTTTTGAGAGTAAGAAAGATTCCCCCAGAGAGAGATGAATCGACTCTCGTGCATTGGTAAGAAATGAATCCCAATTCCTTCTTGTTTTTTTTTCCTTCCAAAAAAATTGTATAAATGAGGAAGTAGTGCCAAGGGCCTATTAGTAATAGTTATTTCCTAATTGCAGCGGGAAGCATCCTGCCTGTTTAAATAAATATTGTTAACTCTGACCTCTCACTTTGCCAGGACTGATAAGGCCATTGTTTGGCCTATATGGAGCACATACAGTATACACAGCGTGGAGAGAAGCAGGAAAACAGGAAACAATAAATCAGAAATTAGAGCCCTGATTGTTGTAGCTAATTACATCAGGCTTCTGCTTAATTTCTCACTCTGTCATTCTAACCTGATTTTCTTGCCAACAGACTGCAAATTGCTGGTGTCACGTACATTCAGCAAACAATAATCCTTAGTTACTGTGACTGACAAATGAATGAGCAGAAGATAGTTTATTATGCAAGGATGAACTGAGACATTCACCAGATACCTGCCTGGATGCTTTTTTAATTCACTTACCTAGATGTGCTGCATGATACATTTCTCCAGGAGCGGAGATTTTGGCATCAAGACAGCTTAATTAGATTTGTGGCTTGGTTTGATAATAGTGAACAAGAAGAAAAGATGGTCCTGCGAAAGGAAGGGAGGAAAGAGGTTGGCTTGGACAAAGAAAGAGATAAAGTGGTAACTTAGCTATTTAAGTCAAATCTGAAAATAATACGTTTAGGGTGAGTGAGATTAGTCAGCACATTATTGAATGCTAATCTTGTCTACACATAAATGTGGTGAGCTAACTTAGTATTTTCAACCCATTATGGCTTGATAACTGAAATTCTAAATCACGTGTGTTAAGAAAGAATGATAAAAGTGAGACGTTCTTATTCAAAATTAATTGTTGAATTACTCCCCGATTCTACTTCTGTATGTAGATTATACATGTCAATTCAATTTTCCAGGATCCCAGTCCAGTGTTGTTTACACAGTCTAAAATCAACTTTCCTTTCCTCTAATGATTTTACAAAATTTACATGGCTTCCATACTTTAAACAACTGTGCTAGAGCCCCTGAAGATGGAATATGGAAGAACTAATTGAGGAGAATTTTCACTCTGTTGTTATTTCATAAATTTTCCTATTCTGGGTATATTTTCTACCTTTATAGCAGTGTTTGCTTATTAGATCATCCAACTGCTGAGAGGATCCAGAGCTGGCAACCTACTTTGCCCAGGCTCTCTGCTTCTTTGGTGCTTAATAAAAAATTATATTATTTTGTTTAACTGAAAGTACTGTGTATGCCAGCTATTTAGAATGAAACTGGTTTTCGGCTTAAAATAAAATCTACTTCAGCCCATTTCCCATGGGCTCTGCTTTTACCACTGTCTTGCTTTGGTGTCATTTTCAGGGGAAGAGAAAGTGAACTCAACACAGGGAAGTGTGGCGGGGGGGGATCGCAACAGACCCTTCCCCAAGTCACAAAGGATGTGGCAGAGCAGCGGGGTCCCGTTTTTGGAAACCACTGTTTCACTTGGTAAAGCAAGGGTCAGAGTTAACTATTTATTTAAAATATGGAGGTGATGTCTTACTTGCCAATGATGAAGTTGGAATGTAGGCCAATTGAGCATCCCGGAAATTGGTCAAAGGGCCAAAAAATAGAGTAGAATGGGCCAACATAGGTGCTGGTCCAAAGAAGAGAGGGAGAAGAATATTTTATTCTTAGTGTCTTTGAATATTTCTTCTGTATAATGTGTTTAAACCTCTCTGAACCCCAAGCTGACTTTCTAAGAGTCCATCTTAATATTTTTTTTCTTTTATCCATGTTTTCAGGCATACGTGATAAATATGTGTTAAACACCCCTTGTGTGACTGTTGTTCCCTGCAGGGGAGAAAGCTTAATATAGGAGAAATGAATCACAAAGTCATTGCTCTCAAAAGCAGTTTAAGGAGGCACACTTGAATTTCTAAAAGATGCGTTTTAAAGATGCGTTTTACCGGAACATAATCTTCTAGATACCTAAATGTGTGGTATTGACAGTTAGGACTGTGGAATTTAAAGGGACCGAATTTTTCAGAGAAGGCTTAAGGGATATAATTTGGCATGAACTTGGAAGGATAAGTAGCATTTGGATAGCTAGAGAGAAGGGAGGAGGCATTTTAAGCAAGGAAATTTTTTTTTCTTTCTTTCTTTCTTTTTTATTGAAGTATCTAATTTCAGAACATTTTCATCACCCACAAAGGAATCCTGTACCCATTAGCAGTCACTTTCGTTTTCTTTTTTAATTTTATTGAACTATAGTTGATTTACAATGTTGTGTTAATTTCTGCTGTACAGTGAAGTGACTCAGTTATATATATTCTTTTTCATATTCTTTTCCATTATGGTGTATCACAGGATATTGAATATAGTTCCCTGTGCTCTACAGTAGGACCTTGTTGTTTATCCATCCTATATATAAAAGCTTACATCTGCTAACCCCAAATTCCCACTCCATCCCTCTCCCAACCCCCTCCCGCTTGGCAACCACGAGTCTGTTTTCTATGTCTGAGAGTGTTTCTGTTTCATAGATAGGTTCATTTGTGTCATATTTTAGATTCCACATATAAGTGATATATCATATGGTATTTGTCTCTCTTTGTGACTTACTTTGTATGATAATCTCTAGTTGTACCCATGTTGCTGCAAATGGCATTATTTCATTCTTTTTATGGCTGAGTAATATTCCATTGTATATATGTACCACATCTCTTTTATCCACTCCTCTGTCGATGGACGTTTAGGTTGTTTCCATGTCTTGGTTATTGTGAATAGTGCTAAGCAAGGAAAACTGATTAGAAGAAGTGGGTAAAAAACATGGCAAAACTGGAAATAGGGAAATGGGTGGTAAGGAGGAAAAGGAGGGAAGTGTGGTTGGATGGATAGAGAAAATGGGCCAGATATTGAGCATCACAGGAAGGGTTTAGACTTAGTGTTGCAGGTAATGAGACTTCTCAGGGATCCCAGATTAGGGAGAGGAGAGGCTGGAACGAGCATATCAAATTAGAAGACCATTCAAAGTATCTAAGTTTGATGTGAGGGTCTAGTCTAGGTGTTGATAGTGAGAGGAAAACAAAACAAAACAAAACATGAACACAAAAGCAGAGATTGGCAGACAGGATGAGATGCCATGGAGAAGATAAAGGGGAGGGTTGAGTCAAAAATGACAGATTTGCCACTTGGAAGAATTATCTTTGCTTTGGCGAGAATGGAAAATTTGGATAAATTGGGAGTTTGGGATTGGCAGACACACCCTACTACAGGTAAAATAAATAAACAACAAGGTTCTATTGTATACCACAGGGAAATATATTCAATACCTTGTAATAAAAAAAAAGAAAGAAAATTTGGAAGAACAAGAGTTTAGATGGAAAGATGGAAGGGCATCAGTTTCCAAGGAGAGAAGGAGGAAGGGACAGAGTTCTTTAGCTGTCCTGAGTCTTCCAGATGCCTTATCGGTTACAGACACATGTATTAGCACAGACACACAGACTTGTCCGAGGACAGTGGGTGTGACAACTGCGTGAACTGTGTCACACCTGGAAAGGTTTGTTGAGGGGGAGATGACAACCTGATGTAACATTGCCAAATGCTGCCCCTTGAATACCAGAGACAGCACGACGTTCAGGACAGGGGAGGGCACATGTGTACAGAAGAAGCCACCACAAAGAACTGTGCCTTCTAGATGGAGATGCTTCTTAGACTCCCACTTCCTCATCAACTCTGGTCAACTCTAGTCTTCAAAGTGCCCCAGGATGGTGGTTCTTACATCTGCTCTGCTTGGGTTTGGTGAATTCTGCTGGTTGACTAGTATGTGACTGGCCTGTCTCCCACTTTGCTTTTACTTTAAATAGTAGGCTTTGGGGTCAAGTGTCTGACCTCATCCCAGCCTCTCATGATTGGTCTTGCAGCTCCTGAGTCACCGGTCTCCACTGGAAGGGACTCAACAGTTCAGAATAGTTATCGAGATAATCTTCCATTTCTCCCACTTCTTTGACACCTGAACCTCTACAACACTAGACAAAAAAGACTGATATTTCCACTGGTCCCTTTGCTTTCACTCTCTTCACCCCTCCCTGCCAGATGGCTTAGGGCCAAAAATCAAAGTGGAAGCATTTGCACTTTTTGCATTTGCCTCTATGACAATTTCACACTTTTGTGCAACAGAAAAGGGTATAAGTGTGAATTGCGTGACTTGATTGTTCCATGTGAATACAATAGGGAGAGCACAAGCATACATCCTTATCCAAGGCAGTTCATATTAACCCAGATCCCGTTTGGAGGTGCAGGGAGAGTCTGAAGATTCAGATCACTCCCCAAAGGAGAGCCATGCGTACCACCTTTGATCGTGACAGGAGGGATCCTTCTAAATGAAACCAAGATAAAATTCGAGGTTGAATTTTGTACATGAGCCAATCAGAGTTTTATGGAGCCCACGGCTTTGTTTGCAATGTCCAATGAAGCTAAGACTTAAGGTAAGTCATTAATCTGGTTTTATTTTTTTATCCTGTTTAAAAGCCAGTGTTAACAGAACTTGTGTTAAGATCAATGTATTGGACCACACTTTGAAGGTAGAATGGTAGTCGGTCAAGGCTGGCCCGAACTGACATTACGGGAAAACTTGTTTTATTCTCCCCCTTTCTTTCCCCATAGACTTTAAACTGTTCTCTCTCTATGCAATTTTCATTGGTGAATGCTTTGCTATAAATGGGGTGCTCTGTAAGAGTTCAAAATTTTGATTTTAATCATGATTCCCAGAATACTTAACTTTTAAAAGAGCCTCAGAATCTTCCCTTGTTCTTTTTAAACAAAATTTGTAATATTCTTGCTTTCTTGGACCCTGATGACATCATAAATGAGAATGTAACTGGAAGCGTATGCAACTCATTACTGCAGCTCTACCACACCTGTGCTGCACCATGTCTGTAACAGACTGGGCTGAGTGCCCAAGCAAGCGCCTGTAAACGAGGTTGCTTCAGGCAAGATCCCGCTGGGGAGGAATACTGCTTTCTCTTTAAAAACTATTAGGTCTTGGGGCTTCCCTGGTGGCGCAGTGGTTAAGAATCCGCCTGCCAATGCAGGGGACACGGGTTCGAGCCATGGTCCAGGAAGATTCCACATGCTGCAGAGCAACTAAGTCCGTGCACCACAACTAGTGAGCGCACGTGCCACAACTACTGAGCCTGCATGCCGCAACTACTGAGCCCACGTGCCACAACTACTGAAGCCTGCGCACCTAGAGCCCGTGCTCCACAACAAGAGAAGCCACTGCAATGAGAAGCCCGCGCACTGCAACGAAGAGTAGCCCCTGCTCACAGCAACTAGAGAAAGCCCGTGCGCAGCAACGAAGACCCAACGCAGCCAAAAATAAAATAAATTTTAAAATATGTATATTAGTTTGCTGAGCTTCTTCCTATAAGACCATGAGAACAGAAAGATAGAAGCTAAAGGGAGAAAAGCACAATTTTGCTAAAATCCAGTTAATCCCCCTCATGAAAAAATATTAACAAGAGTTGTGATCTTTGTACTTTGCTGATTTATTCCAAGAGCAAAAAATCCCCTTAATTTTAAGCTTTGTGTCTGGAGATGTTAAAAGCATAAGTATTAGTATCTGGAGTTCAGCTGAGGGCTCTGGGGGCCTTCAGGATTCCCCTTATTCATCAGCTCCATCAACCACTTCCTCACCCCCTCAAGGCGCCCCCTATTTATCCATGTCATTGAAACAAAGCAGTGAACTTGCTATGCACACTGGCTTAAATACAATTACTAAAGGAAATTAATTTACAATCATATAGTCACCACAGAATCATTTCTAAGTAGGAATTCCAAAGCCATCACAGTCTAGAAAGGCAAACCCAAACTCAAAATGCAGGTCCCTGTGGACAGCATTTAGAACAGCAATGCAGGTCCCTGTGGACAGGTCCCATAGAACAGCAATGCAGGTCCCTGTGGACAGGTCCCATAGAACAGCAATCTCTACAACAGTTCTTGCTGTTTCCCAGCCCAGCTCTCTTCACTGTCCCCATCTTCCTACTAACAGAAGTCCACTTTTATCCAAGGGGGCACGCCCAGCCACAGATCAGCTTCCTGGCCTCTTTTGCTGTTACAGATGCCGTGCGACACAGTTCTAGCCAATGGGAAGTTAATAGAAGTTTTTAGGGCTTCTTGGAGAATTATTTCAAAAGAGACAATCGACTTTGCTCTTTCTCATTTTCATACCTGGACAAAAAAATATAACGGTAGAGGTAGTCGCCTTGTGACCGGAAGTGAGGGGTATGGGGGACCAAAGCTCATGCTGACAGTGGCTGGACAGGAAGACAGGACAGGCTCAGGTCCCTGAAGGCATCTCGAGTCAAAACCATAAAGCTCTCTGTGTAGCCAAGCCTATTCCAGACAGGTATAGTTTCAGAACTGAATTTTTCAGTAATGCTACCAGACATGATAAAAAGCAATTCTGCATGTGTTTATGTTGAAGTACTAAATCTGTTCCTGGGATAAGATCATTAGTATTTATTGTATGCTTTTTAGATATCAGGCACCTGTTCTTAACGCCAATTCATTTCATCTTCATCGCTACACCAGCAGGCAAATGTCATGATGGGTCATTTTACAAAAGAAGCATCTGATGTTCAGAGAGGTTAAAAAAATTTCCCAAGGACACACAGCTCCTGTATCAGATCCCAAAGTCCATTCTCTTTCCACTGTACAATACTGCACATATCTACTGTTACTGCTTCCTAAATTTTATTTAAAATATCTTTATGATGAGATACCTCAAAAATATAGAAAATTATAGAGGATAATATAGCTAACACCGTGAATTCACTCCCTAATACTAAAATTGATCAGCATTTGCCAAATTTGCTTCAAAAATTTCTAAGAAAATAAAATATAGATCTATTCAAATATAGATCTCTGTACCTCTCCTGTTACAGTTCCTTTTCTATATCTCTTCTGCCGCTCAGCACTAAACACTATCTTGAGGTCACTGTGTACGTTCCCTGCTATTTTCAATAATTTTGTCACACACATTTACAAACTCTCTAAGGCAGGGTTTTGTGTATTTTTAAAACAGTATATTGAATTTATAATTTTCCCCTCAACATTATGCTTTTGAGAATTAGGCATGTTGATACTTGAAGCTTGAGTTTTATCTACTATATTTTTCTTTATGTAAATGTACCAACATTTACTTACCCATCTGCCTATACTGATGGGACATTTAAGAAGCTTCTAAAAGCTGCATCATAAACAGTTCTGCAATAAACACCTTCGATAAGTTTTGTTATACATATATCTGTGTTTCTCTGGAATATATACATAGCTAGTAGAACCCCTGGACCATAGGATACACCAATTAACTCTGCTAGATATTGCTAAATACCTCTTCAAGTGAGAGAAGTTTTCTCCATGTTCTTGCTGCTACTTGCTTTGTTAGACTTTTCAAGGTCTTGCAGATCTGATGGGGTGTGAAATATTATATCATTGTGATTGTTATTTGTATTTCCCTCTTTACTACAAAGGTTTAATATGTGTTAATATTAACCATTTGGACTTCTGCTTCTATTGTTTGTTCATACCACTTCCATATTTTTCTACTGGAATCTATGTCTTTTTATGCAGGAGGTTCTTTAAATGTGTTTGACACTATTTCTTTGGTTTGCATTGTTATGCATATGCATTGCATTGTGGTTTGTCATTTTACTTTATTTATAGGGTATGTTGTTTTAAAAAAAAGAGTTTTAACCTGCAATGGAGATAGATATAGCCATCTTTCCTCTTTTTTTGTGTGTATGTGGGTGTCTGTCTTGTCAAGAAATTCTCCCTAAAAGGAAAACCACACTGCTTTTCTCTGCTCACACACCACTTCTGATGTGGAATGTGTGAGGGGTTTTCCCACACCAGCCAATTCTCCAAATCTCCAGACACCAGCTGAGGGTTCTACAGTTCAATTTTGGCACTAACTAACTACCTGGACTTATCGCAAACCTTACAAGTGAAGGGCTCAATCCCACAAGACTGTCCCCCACTTTAAACGACAGCTGAAAGTCGCAGCCCTCTATAATTCTGACTGGCAGACTGTAAATCAGGGGTTCCTGTGACGCCCTTCCTTGGGTTCAATGATTTGCTAGAATGGCTCACAGATAATTTGCTAGAATGGCCACTGTTACCGACTTATATTAAAGGATATAACTTAGGAACAGCCAAATAGAAGAGCTGCATAGGGCGAGGCATATGGGAAGAGGTGTGGAGCTTCTGTGCTCTCTGGGTGCCCCTCCCTCTCAGCACTTCTTTGTATTCACCCAATTTCTTTGCTTACGGTTATGGGGCTTCATTACATAGGAATGATGGATTAAATCATCGGTCATTGGGTGATTGCTTCTACTCCAGCCCGTCTATCCCCAGAGGTTGGAGGTGGGCCTGAAAGTTCCAAGTCTCTAATCTTGTGGTTGGTTTCCCTAGCAACCAGCCCCCATCCTGGGGGAGGTGGGGCTTTCCAAAAGTCACCTCTTTCATCCAAACTCAGGTGTGGCTGAAAGGAGTTTGGTTTGGATGACAAAAGACATATCACTCTGAGCTATTTCAGGAACTGGAAAAAAACACTAGTATTCTGACAAAAAATGCTTGTAAAACTCCTGTCACTTAGGAAATTACAAGGGTTTTAGGAGCTCTGGCCAGGAGCTGGGAACAAAGACTGAAATACATGTTTCTTAGATCAAAATATCACGCTCCCTGTTCCAAAATCATAGAGATATAATCCTATATTTTAATTTCTAGTGTCTGTTTATAAAAAGAACTTTTATAGTTTAATTTAGTCGAATCTATCAATCATTTTCTACATGATTTTTTTCTATATTTTAAGAAAGTCTTACCTACCCCATCATGAAGATGTTATCTAATACTTTTCTTCTCAAGGTATTATTGCTTTGCTTTCCATATTTAGACCTTTAATCCATCCGGAAATGATTTTTATGTAAGATCCAAGGTAAGGATCTAATTTTGCTTTATTTTACCATACAGATAAGAAATAATCTGAGTTTCTCTTTCGGTCTGTTCATTTACAATTTAGTTTGTTTCTCTCAGCAGCTACTGACCTTCTCTTAATTGCTCACCACTGAGATCTCCATTGTTTCCTGCAATAGTCTTACACATGACCCTCCCCATACTTTGTTCCAAATACAGTCTCCTTAAGCAGAGCTGTGTTGTTTTCTTAATCTGTCTGTCCAGCTAGGCACAACTTCTGTGCCTGTACACTGGAACTGCAGCCAAGACAATGACCCTCTTTCCCCAAAGGATACTCTTGGTTTCTGAGAAGAGCTCTGGGTGGGGACAGTGGACATCAATCTCCTCAATTTGCTCCTCCTGGCATGGAATCTTCACCCTGGAAGTGAGCTTGGGAAGCATTTTAGGCTCAGTATTCTCCACTAGAGCTTCCTCTCTGTGAGTGGGAGTTGAGTTGAGTTGAGGAACGAAGACAGGTTCTCTTGTCCAAGCCTGCCTGGAATAGTACTTCTGCAAGACAGAACTGGGGGCTGGATATGAGAAGTGCTGGTGGCCAGCCCCTCCCTGGGTGAAACCATATCCCTGCATGGGGAGCAAAGTGGAAAGGTAGCCCTGCCTTCTTGGTGGCATGTGCCTGGAGAAGACCTTCCTTCACACTGAGCTGGGGAGAGGAGGTATAAGTGTGTCGTGGCTTAAATGCCACAGATTCTCACTGTTCTTATCAAGATTTAGTAGATTTTCTTGAACGGATGTTTTTTCATTTGCTCTATGCCCTTAGGCAAGTTTCCAAAGACTTTAAATGTTTTTTTATAATCTTCAGTAGGTAAATGCTTTTTGCTTGGGAGACTGTCCATCACACTTCTCACATCATCATTTTGGAAATACAGTTTTTAGATTGACTGACTTTGTCAGGTTAGGAAACTGCAGCCTAGTCTAGTTCAGAACTTCAAAAAATCATTAATGAATGTTGAATTCTATCAACTTACTTTTCATATATTGAAATAAATAAATAGAAATGTAGATCTTATAATGTAGAAAAGAAGTTAACATTTCTAGAATAAATCCTTTTTAGTTATCATGGATTTTTAATATGCCATTGAATTTTATTTACTAAAATTTATTCATTTTGCATCTATATTTATAAATGAAATTGATCTGCAATGTTGTTTCCATGTGCAACCCTTTTTTCTGGGGATCCACATTATAATAGCTTCATAAAAAGACTGGGTAGCTCTCTTTCTGTTTTTCCTTTTCTTTCCTGAAACAGATGATATGAGGACATTTTTCTGTCCTTTGAAACTGCAGCAAAATTGACTTGGTGTTTATGCCTTGTGTCATTTTGGGTGAATTATATGTTTGACTATCCATTGGAATACAGTCACTGTTATTGGTTTATTAGAAATAAACTTTTTAACCACTTTTTCTAGTTTTCTATCTTGTGTCCCCTGCTAATTTATTAAGTTGCAATTTTTTTTTTTTTTTTGCGGTACGCGGGCCTCTCACTGTTGTGGCCTCTCCCGTTGCGGAGCACAGGCTCCGGACGCGCAGGCCCAGCGGCCATGGCTCACAGGCCCAGCCACTCCGCGGCAGGTGGGATCTTCCCAGACCGGGGCACGAACCCGTGTCCCCTGCATCGGCAGGAGGACTCTCAACCACTGCGCCACCAGGGAAGCCCCTAAGTTGCAACTTTTATTCATTTATTTTAATCAAATTTTTGCTTTTATCAAATGTATTTAAGGCTATACACTTACCTATAATACTGCTTTAGTTAACATCTCGCAGATTTTTTACAACAGCAGATTCCACAAAAACCTAAGGGGCTGAGGTACAGGTTGAGAAAAACCTGGATGCAAGCTGCGTGTAAATGGAAACAGGCTAGTTTCAGTGATGCAGAGAGGAACACGGGAAGAAAAAAGAAGGAATTAAAGAGTGTCCATAAGACACTGCAGGGGAAGAAAGACTTGGGAAAAGCTAGAGAAGAATAATTTCTCCTAATTTGCCCTCCTTTCCTTATTGAGTCATATGCCAAATTTTCAGGTTTGGATTAAAAGAAATATTCTAAGTTTGGCAGCTCTCCGCTAGAAACTTGTATAAAATACACATTCTTTTCTGGTTTCTCACTACCTGCAAAAACGAATCTTAACTTTTCCATTGAGCACATACATAAAGTAAACAAATAAATAAAAGTTCAACTCTAATGGCTTTAATCTAATATTTTATTTCTCAGAGTATAATTGTTTTAGGTTTTAAATGGTCCTGTTAAACTATATTAAAATAATGGAGAAATGATTTGGCAAAGATCATACAAAGAATGAGAGTTAATACATTCACTGTATTCATTACATTAATACATTATGGAAAATTCATTCTTTTATGGTTCTTCCCCCCTCTTTTGCCTCTGAAATGTTTATATGGTAGGCAGAAGCATCATCGCTAGGGATAATTAGTTTGGTCTTTGGGAATGTTTCCCAGATAATAGTATGGTGCCCCAGAGACTAAAATGAGCAATGTACGCAACTCTTGAGTTCTAATTTAAGCCTAATCACTGTCACATTTGGATTCCTTGAGCAAATTACTTAATCCATCTCTGGGTCTCTCCAGAACACAAGGAGGACAATGCCTACTTTAAGACAATGTGAGATGTATTAGCAATTTGGTGATGATAAAATGCCTTGAAAATACAAAGCTCCTCTATTTAAATAAAGGTTAAGAATGCAGAAAACAAAGGAAGAATCAAGCTTGGGAATAGGTTAGGAATAATTCCGGGAAAAGCCCCTCAAGAAGTGGAGGCTCCCTGCTTGGGCCTGTTTTGCACAGCAGCTAAGTCAATAGACCACCCTGTGAAGGGAAGACCAGCTGAGGGACACTGTGAATTTCACACTGGATAAGCACAGATTAATTTGGTTCAGGTGTTTCTTTTATACGCAGAGGGAGAACATTCCAGTGTCCTGTAGCCCTCCTATGCCCGAGGTGGTCTGTACTGAGGAAACACTGGGCTGTCATCTAAAACCTGTCAGGGTACCAGCTGGATGTAAAAGGTTTGAGCCCTGTGTGCTGACGTGTAAAATACTCAAGAAATATTTCAGAAGGAAAGAAGTTTTGCAGGTCCGTGTTTCCCTACCCCAAAACCTCAAGGCCTCATGTGTTTCAGAATTTTGATTTTTTTTTTGGGGGGGGGGGTGATGTAGGGATCTATCTATCTATCTTTCTATCATCTATGTATCTATGTATCTATCTATCACCTATTAACATCACTAGTGGAAACCAAGGCATCACTCTCTAATCCAACACATTATTATCTTTGCCACAAAACACATGAGTGATATGAGTGGCACAAATAAACATAAATCATAAATAATCTCACATTAGGTCAAATTTTGCTGGTAGTTAATTTATTAAAATTTTTTTTTCAGCTTTAAGAATTTGGCTTTTGCATGTCAGAATTGCAGAAAGGCGAGTGAGATCTGTTAAAAAAAAATACAACTCTGAAGTTGAAACTGGAAACTTAGCCTTGTGTAGGGCAGCATGCCTTGTGGTCTGCACTACATAATTCTGGGGGGAAAACTGTCTACTTAGGTAGGGATCATAATTATGATTTAATAACCACAATTCATTTAGCTCACTATTAGTTTTTCTGATTTTTCTTAATTGAAATCCATGGGCCCATATATAAGCTCCTGGGGGAACAGGAACCCAATTAACTCCTGAAATAGTGTGAACATTTCTTTGTACATGTGCATTTTTCCAGGGAGATGGTCCATTCCTTTTTTTTTTTTTCCCTAAAATCTCCAAGCGTTCTGAGAAAAGTTCAGAAACTTCTGCATTAGGTCACTAAAACAAATGTTAATGACGCTCATTTAAAAGGTAGGATTACATTAGTATTTTAGTAACACATTTCATGCTCTTTACCACAGCCAGGAAGGCCACACATTGGCCCCCACCCCCTCCTCTCTGTACTCATTTTGCCTCCCCTCCCCCTTTCACTGGGCTCTAACTCCACAGCCTTCTCTATGTTTCTTGTCTTCATTAAACCTGTCCCAACCTCAAAGCTTTTGTATTAGTTGTTTGCACTGCCTGGTGTCCCTTCGTAAGATATTTCCAAGACTGGATGCTGTTTGTTATTTAAATCTCTGCTCAAATGCCACTTCTTCCGGGAAGACTTCTATGACTACATACTCAAAAATCACTCCCCCTGTCACTCTCCACTGCATTGTTCTGCTTTATTTTCTTCATGATACTCACAGTTACAACATGGTGGTCCTCAGGGTACTTATCCTCTAACTGAAATAATCTTGTTTATTTATATATTTACTTATTTATTTTCTGATTCCCCACCCTAGAATGCAACTTCACTCTATCCTCTATGCCTAGAATACTGATTGCCGTTTAGTAGGCCACCCAGGAGTATTTGTATACAGAATGAATGAATAAGTGAATTAATTACACTCATTCCAGTAATAATGATGCTTATTGTAGAAAACAGGAACTGGTAAGTAATAGTTACAAGTTACTGTGTTAACTAGGGCAATTTACTTAGGCTCTTTAAAGTTGTTTTCTTAATCAGTAAAATAGATACCCACCTTGTGAGTTTATTGTGGAATTTAAATGAGTTACTGCATTTAAAATACTTGGCACACTAGAATACATTTGTTAAATAGTGCCATTATTAGTGCCATTTTACAAAAATTAGAAAATGACTTAAAATGAGACAAAAGGCATATTCAATGAAATACAAATAGGTATCCTCTAAAATACATTAGTTAATATATGTGGAATCTAAAAAATAAAACAAACTAGTGATTAAAACAAAAAAGAAGCAGACTCATGGATATAGAGAACAAACTAGTGGTTACCACTGGGGAGAGGGAAGGGGGGAGGGGCAATATAGGGGTAGGGGGTAAGAAAAAAAGGGTTATTATGGGATTATAGGAAATCATGTGTGAGAAATTTTTGAAAATTGTAAAGCGTTATAGAGTTTAGAGAATCTTTCATGCAATAAAAAAGTTTAACAATAAAAAAATTTTTTTAATTTAAAAAAATATACATTAGTTAAGATTTCAGATAAAATTATTTAAAGGTATAGCTAACACAATGTCATGGTAATATAAGTTTCAATACTGAAATGCAAAATCCTAAGAATTTTGAATTTGAATGTAGAACAAAAAGTGTTTTAGCAATTTAAGCATTAATTTTGGATTCTAATTTTTGAGAGTCAATAACATTTTGTTTATTTATTTATTTTTTTGGGCTGCGTTGGGTCTTCATTGCTGCGCGCAGGCTTTCTCTAGTTGCAGCGAGGGGGGGCTACTCTTTGTTGTGGTGTGCGGGCTTTTCATTGCGGTGGCTTCTCTTGTTGTGGAGCATGGGATCTAGGTAGGCAGGCTTCAGGAGTTGTGGCTCACAGGCTCTAGAGTTCAGGCTCAGTAGTTGCGGCGCATGGGCTCAGTTGCTTTGCGGCATGTGGGATCTTCCCGGACCAGGGCTCGAACCTGCGTCCCCTGCATTGGCAGGTGGATTCATAACCACTGAGCCACCAGGGGAGTCTCGTCAATAACATTTTGAAACTAAATACATGCTTTCTATTTTATATTGACACAATATATAAACAGAATACCAAGTAGTTAATCTTCATAATATCTAAAAACTCCCCAGAATTCAACATTAGTAATTCTTGAGAGAATTTGTGTGTCTTGAGTATTCATTTGTCCTTATAAAAGAAACACTCAAGAATATGCTGGCTAACTAGATAAATGGAGAATGTGATTTGAGGGATGAACTCCCAGAAACTAATTTTATTTTGGAGAATTTTGCTATTACCCTGTACTAGTAGAGCTAATGAGTGATTTTTCCATCTACTTAGTTCTAGCTAAAAAATTATTTCCACTTCAAATAGTATTTTCTCATTAAAGTTTTTGTCGGTTGGTTCTCTATCTTGTTATGCTGAAAAATGTGGTTATAAATCAAATTTCTAAAACCACTGCATGTGTCCTAACTCAGTTCATTAAGTATCACACCCTAAATACTTCTTTTCTTCTGTTTTCTTTCCAGTGGTCCCTGCCCCAAGCTTCTTTATCTCAACTTTGAAGGAACTATTTTATAGCTTAATAATATTTTAGAACTGAAATAGTCCTTAGAAATCATCTAGTCCAATTCTCAACATCTAAAAATGAGGAAACAAGTCCAGAAAGAAGACGTGTCCCAGATCATCCAGTGAATTAATGGAAGAGCAGAGGATAGAACTCATATCTGCCTTTCTTAGATCTCCAACCACTAATCCCTAAGTGGCAATCACCCCTCTAATGAGCACAGCCCAGGCTGTGGGGAGGAGTAACTTCTTAGGTAAAAAATCATAATCACAATTGCTCTTACGTTGTCAGCTTTTCTTGGAGCAATCAGAGAGTTACTGCCCTAGAAAAGGGAGAGCACAAGGGAGAGAAAAATGTTTTCAATTGGAGATAAATTCTCCGGGGTCGAGTCCTGCCCTCCTTGTTCTCATGATTCTTTGCTGTGTGAGTTTTGGGTCGGCCCAAGGCTAATAATTACGTTCCTGTCCTTAAATTTTGTTTTCTTCTCTCTCCTCCTTCTATGAAAAATGTTGTTACCCTTGGATAAAGTCTAACAGGGACATGAGAAGGCTTAACAAATACATCCAGTTAAGCAGACTGCCTTTATGTAAACTTAATTTTAAAGCTTGAGTCAATTATTTGGATAAGAAGTGTATAGAAAATGCCAAAAGCTCTTCTTCCAAAACAGCCAGAAGATTAAAATAAGAATTCCACTTTTACATGGATTGTGCAGTCAACTCTGTAAGTCGTTGTGCCCATCGAGATATACCTTATTGCTTGCTTTTTTTAAAAAAAAGCAAACAAACAAAACAAGCAAACAAAAACACAGGGCTTTCCATTTGTATGTGTAGAAGTCCTAATAAAATGTTGCCAGTGTATTGAAATACACCACTGACGTTGTGTAAATCTTAGTTGTTTGTTCTCAGAATTTATGCCATCCTTAAACCAGGGTTTGTAATCTTAGTTTGCACACTCTGAAGGCAAGATAAGATTCCAAGCATTTCTAAAATAGTTGTTATAATTTATTGTCACTGCAGTGCAGTCAGATTTAAACCCTTTTGGACCCTGATGCCATGGAACAGCAATTCAGAGTTCAAAGGGGTAGGCCTACACATGCGATTAAGTTATCACTAATGGAACTACTATAACCCTTGCTATGCCCTGCCTTCTCCTGGTGTTCCAAAGATTATGTGACACCCAAAAGCCTTCAAATACCTATTATGCATATTTTATTGTGTAAATCACAGGTGTCAAAGTAACACACATTCAATGAACTACTTCCTGCCTTGTAACACAGAAATTATTTTCACAATCAAAAATCATGTTTCCTCATGAACAGAACCTTCTCCTGACAGACCTCCAGTGCCAAATGTGGTTTCCATTTGCTGTTTTTGGATTTATTTGACTGTGCCAAAGTTCAGGTGTGCCAGCTCTTCCTAATAAGCCATTTGGATGAAAGCTTGGCTAGCTCAAAGGATCCTGATGTATTTTATGGCTGCCTTTTAAGATTATTGTTCAGAAATACCGAGTCTAATTTTGAAATCAATTAGCCATTGGGTCTGATGAGGTGTTGGCCCAGCTCAGGTTCACACCCGCTGTCCACAGATTATTGTTCACTTGAGCCGGGCCCTTAAGACTGCGCTGTTCCCAGCATCTGGTGGACATATGTCTGATGTTCTCGTAGAATGAGCTGATGGTTTAAATAGCAAACCGTAATGAAGAAAGCTTTGTAAGTTTGCTGTTGTTAGCCAGGAAAACAAATTTTTAATAATACTCTGTAAAAAAGAAAAAAAGAGAGAAGAGAGAAGAAGAAGAAGAAAAAGAAAAACCCTACTGCTTTCATATTTTATTGTTCTATGACCCATGTCTAGGGAACCCAAGTCTTCAAAATATATGGTAGACTGAAGAGATGTAATGAGAAAAGAATCAAATTATCTGCTACCTACTAGTACCGGACATATACTCCTTTTTCCTTGGGTATTCCCCTCAACCAGACTGAAGGTATAATATCTTTCCTAGAAAGCTGCTTCCCAAAGGGGACTGTATCTTTCTACCACGGTCAATCAGCACTTACGAAGGTGCAAATTCTGCTTGGCAGGGCCAGTGCTTCTGGGAACAGTGCCAGAGGCCCCAAGCACCACCCATGCTGTTCAAAAGCCGTGGCAGATAGTAAAATAAAAGGCTAAACTACCCCTTCCTTGGGTTTCCCACTCGCTTGGCCGCCTAACATTTTGGTAGAACAAGGGGATCTATCTGACTTGTTCTTTCATGAGATGCCACTGATTCCTCAACTGGGCCCATTATAAAGGTCTCAGAGGCAGCCAAACAATAGCGAGGTAAATACTGGGCATTTCCCATGATTTCTTTTACAGGCAAGAACATTTTATTCTTTTCCCAACTCTGGGATAAATTAAGGTTTATGAATTTGCATTTATATAAAATGAAATTAATGTATATTGATAGATTATTTGTACCAATGATAGTAAAGATTTAGTGGGCTGATCAGAGATCAGATGGTCTGGAGAACTATGTGCCATTTGTGGCTCTGTGCTTTTTTGCTGAGCCCTTAGTGAGGCAGGAAGGTCAGTGAGGCTGGCTGTGCCTTTATCACTTTCATCTCTCGCTGTCTCACGAAGGAGGCTCGCTGGTTGTCATTCATTCAATCAACACATTTTTATTAAATACCTACTGTATATTAGGCACTGGGAAAACAAGGAGAGAACAGACCTGGTCCCTGAGGTCAAAAAGCTTACAATCCAGGGGAAAGAGAGAGTTAAAGAAGTCAAAAATAAACAATTGGATTTCAGCCTTCAAATAAGAAAAGTGAGGAAATGAAATACCAATTACATATTTCAATTATCATTTAGATCTTGAAAATTCAAACAACTTTTCTTAGCGATCACGTCATGCTCTGAATAGTTTTGATAGGAAGAGTATATATTCTCAATGGACAGGAAGTATAGCCTGTTAAATAATTTCTAGTGTATTTTAATCAAGAATTTAAAAGCTCATTCCCGTTTATTGAGTGTATATTATGTATGATCTCTCCATCATACTTTATCACATTTAATCCCTGCCCCCAAAATGTAGCTACTTACTAATGAAGACACAGAGGACCAGATGGTTAAGTAATATGCATCCTATCACAGAGCCTGTAAATTAGAGCTGAGATTAAATTAAGATACTACTTGGCTCCAAGGTCCATATTCTTTGCAACATTATTGTCTCTCAACAGTCCATCTCAATAATGCTAAGTAATAAAAACTCCTTTCATTATCCCTGAAGGTCATTATCATTGAATATCATTATCATCAATTGATTAAGTGCTTAGCAAATTTGCTCTGAACTTGCTACACATGCAATACCAAGTCCTGCCAAATGCAAATGGTGGACACACTTACAAGCCTCTACCACCTTTACATATTTAAAAAGGCATAGGTGTCTGCAGAACAAATATCCTTTCACTCTTAAAAGAAAGCTGAGTACATTAGCAACATGAACTTTGTATATACTGTGTGTAACTCTGTGCAAAATAACTGTCGAACTTGTCTCCAAACTGTGGATGAGAGAAGCAGCATGTGGGTGACCCGATCACAAAAATGCAGGGAGAAGGTGACTGAGAGGACAGCTCTGAAAAGAAGGAGCTCAATGAACTTTCTGCTGCTTTTGTTGAAAATACACTGATACTCTGATCATCTTAGTCACTCCTGGGAGAGCTTTTTCTCAACTTTCAGAAAAGACATGAAGAAATGTACTGATTTAAAGGCGAGAAGTTATTACATGGAGCCATAGAATTTATTCCTGTTCTTTCAAACATCTTCATCAAAGAAATATACTTTAAGGTTGAATTTATAATAATAAAGCATGGCTTGCTTGATCTTTCTAAAAACAAAGATGACCAGCTTGCACCAGAGCACCCAAGTAGGATTAAAGGCGTAACTCCCACTGTAAGTCACTGCCATTCAAAATCACTGCTGTTGTAAGTTACTGACTGAATAACAGACTGTTAAAAAGGACGATAAAAGTGAAATGGCTTATTCTTTTCTCCAGCATGCAAAACATCTCACCAATTTTTATTAAAGATACAATATGACTAGATATTCAACAAAGGTGAAATGTAAACATTTCTAAATCTTCCATGAAATCGAAGCTTGGAGAACCCTCAAAACTTCAGAATTTAGTTTCTGTAATTCCATACCTAAAAATGTAAGTATCAGAAATTTCTATGTCTTTGATTTTTTTCTACCCCATGGTAGACCCTCTCACCTCAAATCTAAGACGATTCTTGGTAGATTATAAACATGACCACGATGATTAATCTTTTTCCTTAAATATTAAAAAAACCTTAAACGTTAAATATTTTCCTTAAATAGTAAAAGCTTTGCCTTAAGTATTAAATTAAAAAACATTAGAACAGTATAATGAAGGGATACATTTAATACTTTTCAGCATATGACTCATTGTCAAGGTGACTGAAATTCAGTAGGGTGAAACATGTTGTTGGCTGCTATCAGTAATATCATTATTATTCCACTTAAATGCAACTGTTGCCTTTCGGAAGCACAACAGTCACACCTGCTCTATTTCCATATATCACATTTATCCTTTATGTCCAGTCACCTATCTTACTCCTTTCTTATCACCAACATAATAATTTTAAAACTTTCACATTGGCTAGATATAGGCAAAGAGCAATGAGGGTCTACCAAACACCAAATCTTGTTAGACATCAGTATTCTCTGACTCCTGACTGAGAGACAGAATCCATCATGATTCAATGTTTCAGAAATGATGTACCCAATGTGGGCAATGCAGAAATCTATTTTCCTTAATGGTGTTCATATTTCATATTAACCAAAAGCTTTCTTCTTCATGCCGACACTCTAATTTTCTTTCAACTTGGTTTTATTTTATTAATCGGTGGAGGGTGTAAGCATTTTACCATCAGCGACCATAGTGTGGAAACTACAGTTAGAAATACCATCCCCAATAATTCTATTGACTCTGAAGCCTGAACCATTTTTGAGCTTTTGTCCCTAATTTTCTAGAAGGTGTCAGAGATTGATCAGAAATGCCCTCTTATTTTCTAAAACAGCTTTCAATATGTGGAATCCTTTTATTATTATTTTTGAAACTATTAAACACATTAGATATCTACCTCTGAAAAGTAGAGCTAGGATGGTGGGCACTTTGTAAATGAAGATCCTAAGAGAAGATCAGGTGCCCCAGGGGCTTTCACATAGCTGGTGAAGCTACGGTCAAACACCGAATTTTATAAAGTTCTTACCTTTAAATTAGAAAAACAATATGCACTCATGGAAAATGCAGAAATGTGTAATGAAGAAAATTTAAATCAACTAACATCCAAGATTGATACTTAACCCACGTTAACATTTTGTTATAGTTTGATGTAGTCTCTTCCTGTGTTTGTTTGTGTTTGCATGTGTCTGTGTATAATAACAAAATTTGAATCAGTGTATATAGAATTTTGTACCCCAATTTGCTTATGAGTATTTTGCATGTCACTAAATATTCTTTGAAGATATGATTTATAATGGTTGTAGGAGATTGCATTTAATGTATGTATTGTAATTTATTCAGCTCATCTTTTTTTAGTTGAGTTTTTAAGTAACTTTTCCTATTATAAATAAAGCTGTTATGACTATCGTTATACATAAATCTTAGTGTATATCTCTAAATTAATTCCATATGATTAATCCCCAGACATGGAATTGTTGAATCAAGGTGCATAGACATTGTTAAGGATCTTGATCCATATTGGCAACTTGTCTTTTCAAAATGTTTTAATTTATTCTCCTGTGCGAAGTATAGGACTGTTTACTTTACCCAAATAACACTGGGTATTATTGTTTATTTTTTAGATTTTCCGAAGAGAAAGTGAGAAGTGCTATTTCATGTTAATTTATATTTCTTAGATTAAAATGGAATGAACCCTATTTGATATGTTGAATGACTTTTTATTCCTTTTCTTAAAGTTGTCTGTTCCTTTCTTTTGTGTGTAATCTTATTGGTCTGTTTGGTTGTTTAACTTTATTTGTAGTTCTTTATTAGTTAGGACTGTGATCACTAATTTACCACGTGTGTTGTAATGCTGTTCTAATTTGTCATTTCCTTTGAATGTTCTTTCTGTTTGTGATTCAGGGGGTTCTACTTTTACGTTTTAAAACATTCTGCTTTTACCTTGATGTTATATTCCTTAGCTTCTATGCTTAAGTTTTTCCATGCCTCAATATCAAGTAAACACTCATCTATATTTTCTTCTTCATCTTTTATGGTTTCTTTCTTTCGTAAATATCAAGACTGTTAAACCATCCAAGTGGTTTTGATGGTTAAACCATGTTGCTTCTTGGTAGAAGTAGGATAACTTTATTTTTTCTTGAAAAGCTAAATACATTAACTAACAGCAAAATCATCCTTTTCCAATTATTTTGTGTCATCCTCATAATATACAATATTTTTATTTTCTATAGAGTTTTCTGTTTTTTTGAACTCTAGTTTGGTTTTATTTTTGTGTCGGTACCACCATACTTTATTAAGTATAGTACCTTTATAACATTTTAATATTTTACTGCAAGTTCCTCTCATAAATGTTTTTTACTTGTCTTGGATTTTCACACCATATGCTTTAAAAAAATCTGGTTAGTCAAAAAAAATACTTTTGAGATTTTGATCCAAATCCTAGACTTTTTGATTCCTTTATCCAGTGCTCTATCTTAGATTGTAGTTGCATGAAGTTTTGGGGTTTTTTTGTCTTTATACAGTATTTTCCAAAATTTTAATTGTCACAAGTTACCTACCCTATCAGTTTAGTAAATCAGAATAAAAGAGAAATGAAAATCACAGAATCAATTGTGATATGGACTTGAATGAGTATATGTAATACTTGGCTTTTTTTTCCTCCAAAGCATTATGTCATTCAGTGTAGAGTGCCCATTTTTTTTCCTCCTGAATTAGGGCAAAATTTACTTGGTGCAAGTTGTCTAGATACAGAAAAGATTCAAGTAAACATAAAAAAAATTCAAGTGGATGAGGGGATTTGTTTTCACTGTTTATTTATATCCATGTGTCTCTTTGCAAGTTTCAGAGGCTATATAAAGCTATAATACAGCCACCTTTCTGAGCAAACTTGTGTGTAAATACAGTTTATTTCACTTGAAGCCTTGCCCCCGTGACTGATGGAAATTGTAGTATAACTTCCACCTGGGTTGTCAACTACAGGAAACTTTCTTATTTATTTTTATTTGTCACAGCAGGTTAAGCTCACAAAGTCCAGGTGTTACCTGGCTTTAAATCTGGACACAAGCACAGGAATAGTCTGTTGAAGGTAGTTTATTTAGGATTCCTAAACATGAAGGGACTTAACGAAATGGATTTTATCCAGCTCTGTAGGTCAGGGTGTAAATTCAACTTACAATGACCAGAAATAGACCAAGACAAAAGCAGTACCAACAGAATAAAGTTCTGGGGCATGTACTATGATAATTCTATATTTCTGAAGATGGTAGGAAGGAAAGGAGCAAAGATGCAGAGAGAAGCAGCCTCCTTCCCGCTAATTTACCTAATTATCTCCAACTTAGCTAAGGGTGGCCATCCCTCTTAGTAATCTTTCTGGTTCTATGTGGACTAACGTAACAATTGCTAACAGCAGATAAGAAAGCTTCCCTCCCTCCTTTAAACATAAAAATGTATAGATTTTAATTTTTCATTATTTATATTTATTCCACTTTAGTTTTTAATCTTCATTCCCAAGGTTCTGACTTATGTATTTATTTAAAAACACATTGTCTTCGTGATTATTTTATTATATATTTTTAAAATTTTTGTTTTGTTTTCTAATGACTTTGCTCAAAATAACATGGTCATTCTTTGGTTAACATGATAATTCACTGTACGGTAATTGAAAATATCTATTTTATTTAATTAGCCTGTCATATTTGCTGTATTTTCTCTGTTTCCCTCCTAAAGTGACTAAAAATAAAATTATCTTTCGGCCTTTGCCTACACAACTAGCAGATGTCCACTCATCCATCCAAATGGACTTGTGAGTATACAACTAATTCGGATCCAATTAATGCACAATTTAATTAAAGTTGATTTTTTGTATGTTATTCTAATTTTCATCACACCATGCTTGTATTTCAATACTTTGGAATTTCATAAGCTGTCAGCTTGTGATACATTCCAGTTATAAGAGACTTTAGTTGATTCTCGTAGGATGTATATAAATGCATGTATCAAATTGACCCATCTGGATAGCACAAAATTCCCAGACAAGCCCATTTGAACTGAGCCACTTTCGTGGTCTGCTGTCATAGTTTATTCCGTCCTGTTTTACATTTATATTTGACATTTGCTTTCTACTTCCTGTATATCAATACGAGGATTCAGGAATCTTTTTCCAAATTACCCCTTAGGCTAAGTCTACACTTGCCAATCCATACTGTATTCACCCAGAATTTGGGAGTTAAAAAAAAAATTTTAAATTCCAACTTGATTCCACTATTGTCAATTCACCGTAATTCAGTTATTAATTTTTTAAGTATTTTGGCCCAATAATACATTACTATATTTCAAATAAACTACTTGATAGTGAGCTAAGAATTGTAGGCCTTAGCCTAGAAAATCTCCTATCATGAAACTTTGAAATTCAAAGTGGAATTCTATTTTGGAGTTCTCATTCCAAATATCTGCAGAAAAAATTAAAAAGGGGTAAGCAAGGAAGAATTTAACAACTCTCTAAATGGTATAGAGGCAAAAGTTATGAGAAAATATCAGTTTTATCTAACTAGTTGCCACTCTAGAAATTCTATATTTGACAACCTGTTTCTTTCAAAACTATATTTTATTTTGCATTTTACCTATTCACTAGTTCATGATAAAGTGTGAGACAGTGAATATATGAAATCATTTTTAAACAAATGAATGAATAAATATTATATTGGATTCTACAAAATATCTTATTGATTGTCTATAGCTCTTTTCCCTCACTTATATTTTAATAATTAGTGAATTATAGTGGAAAGTTGCATCAATTATGGATATCTGTTTTCTATTTATCAAGTGTGTGGTCTTGAATATATCATTAAATCTTTCCATTTGTCAGTTTTCTTTTTCTGATAAATGGGAACAATAAAATCTCTCTCAGATCTCAAATGACTAGGTCATAATACAGACATACATTTACACCTAGAAACCACAATATGGCTATAAGAGAAATATCATTTACTTCTCGAATTCATTTTGGTGTTGTTCTTCTTGTTGATATCCTCTGGTTTTCGTTTCTAACAATGTAACTTAAACTGTAAGGGGGTTCAATTATTTTCTGATTGGTACAGATCTCATTTGATATTTCATAGCCTTTGGGGATTCGTACCTTCCTAAAAATGCTTTGTACTATGTATAATTAAAGGAGAATTGAATTGAAAGCATTTAACTTTGAAAATGTTGGGGTTGTTTTAGGATACTTCCGTGGGGGGCGGGTGGAGATGTAACTAACCTGAATGTTTCATAAAAACCATGATGTAGAATGAATGCTCCAGACTTTTTCCATCCTCCCCACTCCCACCTCCTTCCCACCCCTGACACTTCTGTGGATGGAACAGAAAGTCACATTGACCACTCACTTTGTTAAATCATCTATCATTTCCCTGGCAAGTTAAATTGGCCAATGAATACAATGAATTGGAGCTAAGGCAGTTGTTTCTCTTTGAAGCCCCAGGCATTTGTTTCCAAATAAACTGACTGAATTAGTGAGTCCCAATGTAATTTATGATTTTTCATTTACTTGACTTATTTCCATGATGATTGGAGATTAGTCCATTTTAAAGGAGACAAGAGAAATTGAGTTTAAGAAACATTAAAACTAGACCAAAAAAGCATACCAAGATCAAGTACTTCAAAGTTATGGTGACAGATTATCCTTAACTCATGCCCCACTCAAGAAAGAGAAAAACAGTCTTTTTTGCTAAAATATGTGCTTGAAGAATTTTTATTTTTACTTTATGCTTATAGGGGTCAAAATCTGAGTTTCATACACATTTAAAGTCACAACCAAACTCTTGGTTATATGTGGTTTACAGTTTAAAATGTGAAAAACTCCCAGTGTTTATAGTTGGAGTTGTGCCTACTTAGGGATTAAGGTTTGGAGGCCACAGTGATGTCTCTGGATTAGAGTTAGGAAGATACATTTTGGTAAGACTGAAACCAATGCCAAATTCATGACTCCAGAATTTATGATTGAACTCTAGACTGCCTACAAATTCATGACTCCAGAATTTATGATTGAACTCACGACTTTCCAGCTTACAGATTTAAGTGCATGCACTAATAAATAAAGACTCCTGAACCTCAAAGTAAGTTCAGGGGACACCAGTGTGCATTTTACCATTTAAAATACTGATCCAGGAATAGCCAATGCAACAACCCCGCGTCTTGGTTGTGTGTGGGTTGAAGGTACTATACCACTTTAGAGACCATTTAAAATATTCATGTCCATAAAATTATGTCAGTGAGAATTGGAGTAGACCCATTTTATGTTATAGACCATCTGACTCTTTTGACATCTTGTCAGGATTTATTTTCTTAACCTTGATTTCTTTTTGTTTTAAGTCTCAAGGGATAGTAGTAAGACTTCCCCTTGGGAAAAAATTCCAAAATCAAATTCAGATATTCCTTGACCTTTACCCAAGGATTATGTTTTCTTGACATTTGTTATTTGAAAATTCCGAGTCAAGTGCTGGAATAATGCCACGTATCTGGATGAAAAGATCAGTCATCCAGATGTTTTATCTGTGTAATACAAATAGATCTAGATTGGCCTTCTAGGCCCTTCATCACCTTGATCCAAGTTACATTTTTCTTTATGCTTCCATTTTCCCCAAATAATAATCTATAGTTCATCGAATCTGGAAAATTTATTTTTCTGCCTCCTCCATTCCTTAGTTTTAGCTCCCAGATTGTCTTCTTTTATTTTTGCCCACCAGCACAAATAACTTCCTCCCTGTTCTCTGACCCATTGTATACCATTTTCAAAGTACTTGTCAGTACCTCATCCCTGGGGCTTCCCTGATGGCGCAGTGGTTAGGAATCCACCTGACAATGCAGGGGACATGGGTTCAAGCCCTGGTCTGGGAAGATCCCACCTGCCGCGGAGCAACTAAGCCTGTGTGCCACAACTACTGAAGCCCGTGTGCCACAGCTATTGAGGCCGTGAGCCACAACTACTGAGCCCGTGTGCCACAACTACTGAGCCTGCATGCCACAACTACTGAGCCTGCATGCCACAACTACTGAGTCTGTGCTCTAGAGCCCACGAACCACGACTAGTGAGCCCACAAGCCACAACTACTGAGCCTGCATGCCACAACTACTGAGCCTGTGCCCTAGACCCCGCGAGCCACAACTACTGAGCCCAAGTGCTGCAACTACTGAAGCCTGTGTGCCTAGAGTCCATGGTCCGCAACAAGAGAAGCCACCACAATGAGAAGCCCATGCACCGCGATGAAGAGTAGCCCCTGCTCGCCGCAGCTAGCGAAAACTAGCGCGCAGTAATTTACAGCAGCAACCCAATGCAGTCAAATAAATAAATCTTTAAAAAAAAACCAACTCTCCTCCTATGATGACTGTGTGTTTATTATAGCCCTTTCTGGAGAGCATGGGCCAGCATGCCTTCTGTAATCTTGTACTCCACCCTATATCTAGCATATAGAAAATGTTCAGTGAACATTTATAAAATGTCCATTTAACAAATGATCAATAAAACATTGGTTGATCAATCTAGTGTTTTACCTATTTATTTTTTCTGGGGGTAAACAATTTCAGGCCTTATAGATTCCTTCCTTAGTGCATCTTTAAAATATCAACAGGCAAACAATATCTATATTTAAGGTATATAATATAAACAAATGCTACATTTGGCAAATTTGAAAATTGGGAAATCAATGAAAAAAGAATTCAAGGGTTTTAATTGAATAAATTTACAGATAAAATTATTATTTTTTGATCATTACAATTCTGTAAGATAAATTAAGGAGTAATTTACAAACTTGTAAAATGAGAAATAAATTATTGCTACCTCTTTTAGTAATTTCAAAAGTCATTAGAGATACGACAATTTAGAAACAAGCAAAGAACTGTGTTATGTCACATCTGCATAAAAGTGTAGCATAGAGGTGTTCTAGAATGGGTTTTTGTCCTTCAAAATTTTCTTCCTAGTAAGAAATGTTAGAATATTTTTAACTTTTATTTTTTCAGCTGGTCCAGATTTATCTTAATTAATCTGTGTAATAATTGTGCCCCAAAACGACCATCTATCTTCTCAAAATTGATTTTCCATTTTCAGTACTATTTCTCCCCTTGCTATACCTCCTGGTCAGAAGAAAAGAAGGGTTGGAAGTTACACATCTGATGAGAAATGACATGGCAACCACTCCACACAGCCAGGAGCCTCCCACGTGTTCTACACATTGCATCTCTCTTCTCCAAGTCAACACTCTCTACCTTCTGAGGGTCTTCATTCCTTCACGGGTCCCCCAAGTCAAGTCTCTAAGCTTGTTTATGAAAGACACTAGGTGTGACTCATTTTTTCTATTCATGCAAGCACATCAGCAGTTAGTTGTTTTGCCTGGGAGTGGAGAGGCATTACAGGTTTAAAAGTTGGCTCTCCCCCTTCCTCCTGGCTGCATACATTGGGCAAGTTATTTCATCTCCTGGTAGCTCAGTCTTCTCAACTTTTCATTTGTCAAATGTGGCTGACAAGAATATCAATCTCATATGAGTGTTGTGCGAATTAAATAAATTGCTACATGTAAGGGGCTGAGTGTTTGGTAAGTGCTTGATTTGCATTAACTATTCTTTTTTTAAAATTTATTTTATTGATGCATTAGCGATTCTTAAGCATGAATTAGCTTGCTCAAAGACATCTCTGGGAGATGTAGCACTTTGTGTAATCATCCTCACAGGCAGAATGAGAAGATTTCAGGGGCTGTGAGTAAGAAATGAAGAGGAAACAAGCAAAAAAGTATCAACAACTGGCTGATATGTACACTCCATCTTCCTTTCTTGGTCCAACCCGTCTGCTAAGTCTTACACTCTCAGTTTTGGAAAGAATGCTGAGGCTCGTTTCATTATTTAAAATTTTAATTTAAAATCATGTTTTCGTTGTTATTTTCCCAGAGTTGTTTTCTTAAAGGGAGAAGAGTAAGCTAAGTCGAGTGAAGGCTGTTGCATTGTGCACTTCCACCAAATAATGAAAGTAGAGACTTTTAAAGGTGTATTTTATTAAAATTTCTTATTTTTATATTATTTATGTCATAGTAGTTTAGATGTTGTATTTCACATAATTAGTTCATCTCTCTACTTTGTCAAAAGAGTCTCTATACGTTCAGCCATAGTGCATTTATTGTAGACAAAGCTCTAGCTTACAGGACTAGTCCCCTGGGATCACTTATTTTACGGTCTCCATTGCATCTATTTATATATTTAGTGACTGTCATAAACCTGCTATTTTGAGGGAACTTGGAGGCTAAGTATACTTTTCAACATCTGCCTTTGATGTCTATTTACCTTTGAGTGATTCGGTTCAAGAACCTCTTGCATAGAATACTTTTGCCTCTAGTTTTATTTCCTTCAAGCTGGATCCATTTTAATTTTTAATATAGCCAGTGCTGATCTTATCCCCTTTATTTTCAGATTTTCACTCCTTGATAACCGATGGCAGGTCATCTCTCAAATCCCTGGGAGACAGAGGACTAATTCTTTGATGTATAATTGCTGGTTCTACTTCCCCTTCCTTCCCTCCTTCTACTTAACCTCCTCCCTCCTCTTCATCTTTCTCATCCTCTTCCTTTTCCTTCATCTATTCCTCCTCCTAGACCTCCTCTTTCTTTAGTTTGTGTGAGTGTGTGTATGTGTGTGCATTTGTGTGTGTTTTGGTTTATTTAAACATCTATGTTCCTGACACAGTGCGACGTGTTTTATTTTTATTTCCTTATTTAATTTTCTTATATTTGAATCCCTCTTTCTGACAATGCCATCTTTTCAGGCCCCACTTGCAAGAAGTCCCATCGTAAATTCTTAATGTCGTAGAGAGTTGTATTTTAGACACTCTTATTTACAGGTTCAAAATTCTTTGGCAATATTTGCAGCAAATATGATCTCTGACAAATCAGCACTTGCCACTGTGCACAGCTGATAACTCTCTTGGATTTCATTTTCACCATATTATTGCAGATGGCACTTTGGGATCATAAACTTTTGTAGCATATTATGTTTGGGTAGGATTTCCAACATGGAATTTATTCTAGATTCATAGTTGGGCCGTAGGTTCCATTTCAAGGGGTATAGTGCATCCCAAAGAACTTAATTGGTTTCAGTGAATTCTTCTTTTATTCCTACAGAGATGTAAATTATTAAATCTGTGAGATCTTAACTGGGGAGAGAATCTACTGTTTTCCACCCAAGGTTCACCTTTTGCCATATGTGCCTGGGGGTTATCATGTCATTTGAAGATACCTAGGTTGTCAGCATTAATGCATTTACCCTGAGTTAGTGTTTCTCAATTTGTGGAGGTACTGGTCTTAGGAAACATTTGTCAAAATTACTGGAGAGCTTAAATGATGTTTAACGGGCAAGAATGTAGAATGCCAAAAGTTCTGCAATACATGAGCCAACCCTGCAAAAGATGAGCTATTCCAAGCAAAATGCCAATAGGGTCTTCATTACATATAGGAACCTCGGTTCAGTTTTGCTGGAATGTACATATATGTAGAAAAGACCTAAAAAAAGAGGTGTATATTTGTTGCTGAGTTATTAAAAATTGGATTTTGGAATGATAACCAGAAACGAACTTTATGTATTTTCTCCCGTTGTTCTTTCAGATCAGTTTCACAACTTATTTCTCCCTACTCCCGGGATGACTTGCAGGCTTGATTCCTTAACTTCTGGACATTATTTGAAAATAGGAAGACTGGCCCAGTAGAGGGTAATTCAAAATTCTAAACTCTTACCCAATTTAAATTTCTCCTTCCCAAAGCTAAGGCCTGACTAAGCGGAGAATACCACAGTGTGGGAAGGAAGGCATGGTTGTCCTCTTCTTCGCCCACTTCCTTCTCCACTCGCTAACTGCTCTTTGTACACATGTGATCAGGCCTAGGGGGCCCTGCTGCTGGAAATATGTAGAACTGAGTCTCTTAGGGTATTCCCGCTGCGACTCTCTTACTGAAGCTCTCCTTATCCTAATGTCCCCTCGAGAGCCAGCTAGACTCCATTTTTCCACTTGGTTTCCTGTGGCCCATCCATTAGATGAAAATGGTCTTCCAAAGTGATCTTGAGTGGAATAATATTTTTTAATTCATTGATTATTTATTTATTTATTTGGCTGTGTTGGGTCTTCATTGCTGCGTGCAGACTTTCTCTAGTTGCGGTGAGCAGGGGCTACTCTTCATTGCGTTGTGCGGGCTTCTTATTGTGGTGGCTTCTCTTGTTGCAGAGCACAGGCTCGAGCTGCGTGGGCTTCAGCAGTTGTGGCACGCAGGCTCAGTAGTTGTGTCTCATGGGCTCAGTAGCTGTGGCACGTGGGCTCTAGAGTGCAGGCTCAGCAGTTGTGGTGCAAGGGCTCAGCAGCTGTGTCTTGCAGGCTCTAGAGCACTTTATCCTTTATCAAAGATAAGGTAACCATATACGTGTGGGTTTATCACTGGGCTTTCTATCCTGTTCCATTGATATATATTTCTGTTTTTGCGCCAGTACCATACTGTCTTCATTACTGTAGCTTTGTAGTATAGTCTGAAGTCAGGGTGCCTGATTATTCCAGCTCTGTTTTTCTTTCTCCGGATTGCTTTGGCTATTCAGGGTCTTTTGTGTTTCCATACAAACTGTGATATTTTTGGTTCTAGTTCTGTGAAAAATGCGACTGGTAGCTTGACAGGTATTACACTGAATCTGTAGATTGCCTTGGGTAGTAGAGTCATTTTCACAATGTTGATTCTTCCAATGCAAGAACATGGTATATCTCTCCATCTGTTTGTATCATCTTTAATTTCTTTCATCAGTGTCTGATAGTTTTCTGCATACAGGTCTTTTGTCTCCTTAGGTAAGTTTATTCCTAGGTATTTTATTCTTTTTGTTGCAGTGGTAAATGGGAGTGTCTCTTTATCTTTCAGATTTCTTAGCATTACTGTATAGGAATGCAAGTGATTTCTGTGCATTAATTTTGTATCCTGCTCCTTTACCAAATTCATTGATTAGCTCTAGTAGTTCTCTGGTAGTGTCTTTAGGATTCTCTATGTATAGTATCATGTCATCTGCAAACAGCGACAGCTTTACTTCCTCTTTTCCAATTTGGATTCTTTTTATTTCTTTTTCTTCTCTGATTGCTATGGCTAAAACTTACAAAACTATGTTGAATAATAGTGGTGAGAGTGGGCAACCTTGTCTTTTTCCTGATCTTAGTGGAAATGGTTTCAGTTTTTCACCACTGAGAATGATGTTGGCTGTGAGTTTGTCATATATGGCCTTTATTATGTTGAGGTAGGTTCCCTCTATGCCTACTTTCTAGAGACTTTTTATCATAAATGGGTGTTGAATTGTGTTGAAAGCTTTTTCTGCATCTATTGAGATGATGATATGGTTTTTCTCCTTCAGTTTGTTAATATGGTTTATCACATTGATTGATTTGCATATATTAAAGAAGCCTTGCATTCCTGGGATAAATCCCACTTGATCATGGTGTATGATCTTTTTAATGTGCTCTTGGATTCTGTTTGCTAGTATTTTGTTGAGGAGATTTGCATCTATGTTCATCAGTGATACTGGCCTGTGGTTTTCTTTCTTTGTGACATCTTTGTCTGGTTTTGGTATCAGGGTGATGGTGGCCTCATACGATGAGTTTGGGAGTGTTCCTCCCTCTGCTATATTTTGGAAGAGTTTGAGAAGGATAGGTGTTAGCTTGTCTCTAAATGTTTGATAGAATTTGCCTGTGAAGCCCTCTGGTCCTGGGCTTTTGTTTGTTGGAAGATTTTTTAATCAGAGTCTCAATTTCAGTGTTTGTGATTGGTCTGGTTATATTTTCTATTTCTTCCTCATTCAGTATCAGAATGTTGTGCTTTTCTAAGAATTTGTCCACTTCTTCCAGGTTGTTCATTTTATTGGCATATAGTTGCTTGTAGTAATCTCTCATGATCCTTTGGATTTCTGCAGTGTCAGTTGTTACTTCTCCCTTTTCATTTCTAATTCTATTGAGTCTTCTCCCATTTTTTCTTGATGAGTCTGGCTAATGGTTTATCAATTTTGTTTATCATCTCAAAGAACCAGCTTTTAGTTTTATTGATCTTTGCTATTGTTTCCTTCATTTCTTTTTCATTTATTTCTGATCTGATCCTTATGATTTGTTTCCTTCTGCTAACTTTGGGGTTTTTTGTTCTTCTTTCTCTAATTGCTTTAGGTGCAAGGATAGGTTGTTTATTTGAGCTGTTTGTTTCTTGAGGTAGGATTGTATTGCTATAAACTTCCCCCTTAGTACTGCTTTTGCTGCATCCCATAGGTTTTGTTTTCATTGTTGTGTTTTCATTGTCATTTGTTTCTAGGTATTTTTTGATTTCCTCTTTGATTTCTTCAGTGATCTCTTGGTTATTTAGTAATGTATTGTTTAGCCTCCATGTGTTTGTATTTTTTATAGACTTTTTTCCTGTATTTGTTATCTAGTCTCATAGCGTTATGGTTGGAAAAGATACTTGATACGATTTCAATTCTCTTAAATTTACCAAGGCTTGATTTGTGACCCAAGATATGATCTATCCTGGACAATGTTCCATGAGCACTTGAGAAGAAAGTGTATTCTGCTGTTTTTGGATGGAATGTCCTATAAGTATCAATTAAGTCCATCTTGTTTAATGTATCATTTAGAGCTTGTGTTTCCTTATTTATTTTCATTTTGGACAATCTGTCCATTGGTGAAAGTAGGGTGCTAAAGTCCCCTACTATAATTGTGTTACTGTCGATTTCCCCTTTTATGGCTGTAGCATTTTCCTTATGTATCAAGGTGCCCCTATGTTGGGTGCATAAATATGTACAATTGTTATATCTTCTTCTTGGATTGATCCCTTGATCATTATGTAGTGTCCTTCTTTGTCTCTTGTAATAGTCTTTATTTTAAAATCTATTTTGTCTGATATGAGAATTCCTACTCCAGCATTTTGTGATTTCCATTTGCATGGAATATCTTTTTCCATCCCCTCAGTTTATAACACTACAAGTTTGGAAACTGCTAAAGTCCAGCAATAGGGGACTAGTGGCATGAACTCTGATGTATCCACACAGCACAGTCCTAGGAAGCTATAAAAAAGAGTGACCTGACCAAGATAGTGGTACCAAAAAGGTGAGGTCTCCAACATTTTTGGTTAAGTGATTAAAAACTAATAAAACTGTATTTATCATAAAGCTATAAATTGTGTAAGAAAAGGGAAAATATATGTATATATTCACACTTGTTTATGTATTTACCAAGAAATATTAAAAGAATACACACACACAAAAAATAAAATTACCACCTTTGAAGGAGAGGAAGGGACAGAGGTGGGAGTCCTCTCTTTGTATGTTATATATTTTTATATTATTTCGATTTTTGAACCCTATGAACGTACATCTTCAAAAACAAAATTGCACATATATGTACCCATAATATATATGCACTATATATAATTTTAAATTCTAGATTCAAAATACTTCCCCTGAAAATCTGAATATCTGAGTAAGTTGCTTCATTGTCGTCTAGCATCTGACTCGTAAAAATCGAATGCATTTGGATTCTTGTTTCTTTGTAGGCTCTCTCTCTCTTTCCCTCTCTCTCTCTCTTTCTTTCTTTCTTCCTTTCTCTCTCCCTCCCTCTCTCTCTTCCCCCCTTCCCTCCCTCTCTTCCAGGAAGCTTGTAGAGTTTTTCTCTTTATTTTTTGCAATTAACAAAATTTCATCAAGATGGATGTGCTCAGCCTTTTGTGTGCTGTCCCAGTCTGAGTATGAGTGAATATTTTACAAGCTCGGGGTGTTTTTTGATTCCTATTTATTTATTTTTACATTCTGGAAGATTCCCATGTCTTTATCACCTGCTTCACCAAAACACAATTCTGATATGTAAATATAGCTTAAATACGTGAAGGTTTCCCAAATGGGTTATCCATTGCTTGGAGAAAAGTTAAGAGATCTAAACAAAAGGGATTGTATCCACATTATGGAATTTATAGCCGAGATATATGTTCTTTTAAACTTCACACTCCCTACCATTCATCATCTCCTCCTCAAAACGTGAGGATCTCTTTCATTAAAAGGCAATAAAAATGTAGGAAAACCTCCTAAAAATAGCTCTGTTGTCTTTCTTTTGACTGGCTTTCACAACGATGTATAAACTAAGAATAGTGTAAGACAAATGCTTTCTCCTAAAACTTCACATTCAAAAATTTAACACATTTATCAAAAATAGGGGAAGATCGCTAAACCGGAATTTATATAAGCAAAGACAGTCACAAATTATCTATGGCACAGCAGCTCTTTTTCTAGCATTTTAGAGGCAATATGGGAAACATTTCATCTAATAACTTTTGTAGTTACAACAAAATTATTCCAGTTTTCTAAAAAAAATGAACATGGTTGACTTCAGATTTCAGGCCAGAAAAAAAGTGGGGAGATAGCACTCTAACACTGAACTACCTTTGTGCTAGTTGTGTGAAGTCTATTAAACTTATGGAGCTAGTTTTCTGTTAGTAGATCACTGCTAGTTTTCTTTTAATAGATTTATTTGTTTGTTTGTTTTACTAGTATCATTCATGTAATTTTATGATTATCTTAGGTTCTTTCAGACTGACTTAATACTCTATAAATGAACAAACCACTGTATAACTGATCAACTTATTTTTATATGATATGAATTAATGTACTATACAGTACAATACCACATACTGTATTTTTAAAAAATTTTTATTGGAGTACAGTTACTTGACAATGTTGTGTTAGTTTCTGCTGTACAGCAAAGTGAATCAGCTCTGTGTATACATCTATCCCCTCTTTTTTGAATTTCCTTCCCATTTAGGTCACCACAGACCACTGAGTAGAGTTCCCTGTGCTAAACAGCAGGTTCTCATTAGTTATCTATTTTATATATAGTAGTGTGTATATGTCAGTCCCAATCTCCCAATCCATCCCACCACCCCCTCCTCCCTGCTCCCCACCGCCTACCCCCCACCCCCATATCCATACGTCAGTTCTCTACATCTGTGCCTCTATTTCTGCTACCATATACTGTATTAATTACTCAATGTACTCTCCCCCTTCCAGGCTTATTAAGAAGCTCACAACCACGCATTTTCATTTGAAGGGATCTGACCCCAGATTCGTTTTTCCCATTTGGTCGAACAGAAGCTGGTTTGGCAGGCAACAGCATTCATCTGTATTAATTAACTGTTTTCTTCATCCGTGTGTAGGAGGGGAAATGCATTTAATCTACTTAGCCATTTTATTGAATGTCTGAGCCTAGTTTTGTTTTTTTTTTTTTCTTTTTTGGCTGCACCCCAGGGCTTGTGGGATCTTATTTCCCTGACCAGGGATCAAACCCGGGCCCTCGGCAGTGAGATCATGGAGTCCTGAACACTGGACTGTCAGGGGATTTCCTTACTTTTTTATATTTACAACTTTGAAAAAATTTATTTTGTATCTTAGAAAGGGTGGGAGGTTAATGAATCAAAATCATAGTTTTGGTTTGTTTGTTTGTTTGCTTTCTACCCTGGAGTTATTTATCACCCTGTAGCCTAATTCTGCCTCTCTCTCTGGATCTCACTGGATTCTCCACCCCTCCCACCCCCAGCCCTGACCCTGTCCTATCCAGATTACTCCGCTGTTCATCCCTCCAACTTACTGTGTGTGAACTGATGCTGTGAATTTTCCATCACTCACAATAAGTGAGTCCTCAGCCTGGAACGTGTTTCTCTTCTCTCCATTCATCTGTCCTCCCCCTCCTGCAAACCCTAGTTCCTTCTGCCCTGTGTCTTCAAGGCCTCTCTCAATCTCTTCTCTCTTTCCTTTAAATAATAATAACATGGACATTTATGAAGAGCTCACACCATCAGAGCTTGTAAAACTTTTCCACCAAGGTCTTCCTTTTATCAGAGAAGAATGAAAACTATTCCAAGGGTGGGTGGGAGTGGGGCGTGTCTTATGTATTTCTTTAAAAATGTCATATTTGTTTTAAAATAGTGTTTTCAATTTATTCCCATGAGAATTGAGTGAAGGGGTGAGTCCTCTGGACAACTCTCTGGGGAATGCAGCCCTATGGATGCACAGAAAGAATCAGAAAGAGGCCAGTCTGATAACTTAAGGTTCTTACCACAAAGCTCTCCATAAAATGAGTGAGATGTAAATTAGTACTACTTCCCCTGAAGTAGAAAAGGCCCATAATTTGAAAAAAAAAAAAAGAAAAAAAGAAAAGAAATAAAAAGAACAAAAGGAAGGAAGGAAAGAAGGAAGGAAGGAGATTTTACGTGCAATTTCTCATGTAATCCTTGTAACACTTCTTTAAGTGAAGTATATTTAAAACCCTTCAATAGATTTTCATCATGCTTGGGTTAAAGTCTACACCTTTCAATGTGGTTTACGGTCCTGTAATCCACAGTCTGTCAAAATCCTTGTCTGCCTTTCTGCCCCCCTCTGCATGCCCCCATCTCTGCACCTACCCCTTCACCACAGGCCTTCTGGTCATTTTTAACCCTCCAGGTCAACTACAGACAGCACAGAACTTTGGTCTCCTTTCTGAGGACCAGTTCTTTTAGGGTTTGTTTTGTTAGTTGCATTCTCATATCTCCCATTCAGAATACTTATCACAATTTTGACTCCTTGTTTGTTGTTTAATGAGGGCTGAGACCAAAGCTGTCTTAATCACCATTGTATCCCTGGAGCCTGGCCTATGGTAGACACTCAAACGTCACTGTAAAAATTAGGTAATATTCTGATACTTACTTTAAGGACAAGGTACTTGGAGCTTATAAGGTTGCAGTAACTCACCCAGCGTTGCACAGCTAATAGTAGCAGAGTCAGGGTCCAGCTCTTTCTGACTCTATTGCACGGAGGGTTTAATTACTACACTATAGAGTTAGAACTGCCACACCATCATGGCCTGCTCAGCTTATGGTTCATCTCCTTTGCTGCCTTATAATAATTTCCACACCATTTCTGTCATAATTATACTGTTAAGTATTTTTTGATGCCCCACTTCCACAACCAGAATGTCACCTCCTTTTTTCAAGGAGATAGGCCATGTTTCTTGTTATTGTTTAGAAATCTTTTTTTCTGTTTTACATATTGCTGAAATGGGCACCTGGGACATATTAATTACTCAGCAAAGATTTTACTGAATGATGTATAGGAAGAAACAATGTACTGTGCAGTGGAGCAAAAACATACACTTAGAGGATGGAAAAATAATTTTTAAAATATATGTTTATAATTATAAACATATATTAGTCATTGGTATATATTAGGATTATGAAAGAAGGGTAAACTCTTTCTTCTTCGTGAGTAAAATGTTGAACTATAATAGTAATGAGGGAGCTTTAATTTATTTAATTTTAGAATGTCAAGCACCTAGAACACTGCCTGGCACATCACAGGCATTCAATAAATATTTATTGAATATTGAATCAATGAACTTTAAGTACTTCATTCTAGACCTAGGCAGCTCAGGATTACCAGATATTTGAGGAAAGTCTAACATGAAAAAGGAAAACACTAAAGAAATAAACAAACACCAAACAGATGACAGAAACCTGGAGGAAACAGATATAATGGAGGGCAGAGAAGAAAAGATTCTAAAAGTATATGTGGGTCTGTTTCCTAAAGCTGTATAAATGTTAGATTTTTAATCTTTTGTAATATGATATTACAAAGAAATTGCTTTTCTTCTGTTATTGTTCAGCTCAGTCATCTTCAGATATGCTTAATCCTTACTAGTCACTTGTGTTATTTCATTGTCTTCTGTTTTTTGGGGGTTTTCTTCCCCACTTTCCTTGGTATACCAATGTCTTTGTTGCTGGTTTCTAAGAACTCATTTATGACTAAAAATGTTAACCATTAGTCATGCAATGCAAATGAAATACCATATTTTATTGCCATCAATTTACTATGGTGTTTTGTTTTGGTTGTGTATTAAAAGATAATCATGTTGTGTTTAAAAAATAAAAATAAAAAAATAGGGACTTCCCTGGTGGCACAGTGGTTAAGAATCTGCCTGCCAGTGAAGGGGACACGGGTTCGAGCCCTGGTCCGGGAAGATCCCACATGCCGTGGAGCAGCTAAGCCCATGCGCCACAACTACTGAGCCTGTGCTCTAGAGCCCACAAACCACAACTACTGAGCCTGTGTGCCTAGAACCCGTGCTCTGCAACAAGAGAAGCCACCGCAATGAGAAGCCCATGCACCGCAATGAAGAGTAGCCCCTGCTCGCCGCAACTAGAGAAAGCCCGTGCACAGCAACGAAGACCCAACTTAGCCAAAAAAAAAAAAAAAATCCTCAGAGAGATAAGAGATCTAGAAGCCATAAAATTATACACATTATTCATATAATATATATGGTATAAATTTATACATATATACTATTATTTCCCTCATTTTACAGGTAAGAGAATTGAGATAAAGTCAGGTGAGGTAACCCAGGGTCAGGCTCTGAGTTGAGCAGGAAATCTGACTCCACTGCTCCTGCTGTGATCACGCTGTAGTACAGGCACTCAGATGTTCACACTCCATATTTACGCCTTTGTATGAGCCACACCCCTCCCTAAGTCTCTACCATCTTTTCCACCAACCCCAATTCGGCTCATTTCCCAGGACCCACTCTTCTCATAAACCTACCTCTGAGCACAGCTGTTCACACTGATTTCTTTATTCCTCAGACACTTATAATCTGTACCATTCATTTTATTACTGGGTCATATAATTGTTTTGTTCTCTAGTTGTTGGTTTTTTAATCTATAGCTCTGTCCTCCCCAACAAGAGCAAATCCCCAGGGATAGAAACTCCTCAGAAATCCTTATCAAAATGCTAAGTATGTAAGTGTCACTGTATAAAAATCTGCTGACTTGAGTCTAAGTAGAGCATTTACTGGATTAATATCATGGCTCCATATCTGGAACATTCCAGACTCATAAGATCTACTTGACAAGAGTGTCTCGTTACTTCAGATGCTGTGTAACTGATTTGTCACTATCACATGCTAGTCACGTCTGGCAGCAGTGGGGAAGAGTAAGTGCACACTCTGAAATAAAACAAGGGTGACCTGGATAAACAGGCATCGCTTTACAACTCATGTCTGTTTTGGGAAAAGAGAAGTGCTTCTCCATCACTCCAAGTTATTCAGTCTACAGATGGTTGGATGGTCTTTGATGGTTTTATGGCTTGACTTTACCTTTTCTCAGCTCTTCCTGGACCAGTGCTCTGTATGCTGTAAGCATATCTCTCTCATTATTATTAGAGGTGACTGAACCTAGTCAAACACAGATTTCTATTTGGGAATATATTAGAAAGATATTTTTCAGTCAGCCATTCAATGTAAACCTCTATTAAATACCCACTTTGGATTTAGCAGTATCCTAAAATCTGTAGTAAAATTGTACAAGGAGCGAAAGACATAATTTCTGCCCTCAAGGTACGTACAGTTGAATTCATTTGTATTTTATATGCTTCAAGTGTGAGTTAGAACACTTGTCAGAAAATTAATGCAAAGCATCTTTGTTTCTTAAAATGACTTTTTGGGTAAGATATAAAAACTGGCCACTGTACAAAGCCTATACCTAGTTTTTTCTTTTAAAAGCTCATATATATGTGTATGTGTGGATATGTATGTGTGTATGTATGTATGTTTGTGTGTATAAAGATAGAGAATTAGCTAACATATGAATAACTCAAGCGGATTTTTACAGAGCATTTATACATATTTATGCCTTTTGAAATACTGCCTAACGCATGCATCTGAAAACCAGAGATGATTTGAGACAGTCATCTTGGCTCCTCTGGTAAATATTTTCTGATTTACAGTTTTCCGTTTAAGGAAGGATTGGGGCTGGGAAACTATACAGTGATCAAATGATTACCTAAAAATGTCAGTGAAGAATCAGATAACGCACTTCTAATTGGATAAGTCAATGCGATAGTGAAGGAACATCTTGCTCCTTAGGACTACCTAATTCTATGCATAATAAATCTTATATTTTAAATGTATTGCAAAGCATAAAGTACTTTCCCAAATATGATCTCATTTTGATTTTGGTCCAAACACATATAAATATATTTCTATTACATATGCATGTACTAGATTACACATTCATATCAAGATAAAACAGAATATACTCATATATTAACAGTTTCATTTGATGAACTATAACACACAGAAGCATTTATTTTTTGTTTGTCTGTTTATATATTTTGTTTTTCCCTTGGCATGAGAGTTTAAGGTATGATCATTTAGAGATTATCTTCACAACGTTTAACCCCCAAGGTTTTCTGGGTGTCCTTTATTCTTCAACTGAAAAGGACAATTCTTGGAAACATCTAGTTTTTTCTATGATATAAAACAGGCAGCCCCTTCTGTCTTGTCTAGAACGACACTGCCAGAACTAAATGCTGTGCCAACATTTAGTTTCGCTGATCACAAAGGGGAACAGCAAACAAAGGTGGACCCACAGTTAGCTGTACCCACACCTGGAAAACCCCTTCCAGGGCTCGCCCCACCGTGGGGAAACAGGGCCATCTTCAAGTCTACCTTTATAGTTATCGATAATCATGATCACTGGAAAACTGGGAGCCTAATCTTAAAAAGTGAAGACTGGGCTTCCCTGGTGTCGCAGTGGTTGAGAGTTCGCCTGCCGATGCAGGGGACACGGGTTTGTGCCCCGGTCCGGGAAGATCCCACATGCCGCGGAGCGGCTGGGCCCATGAGCCATGGCCGCTGACCCTGCGTGTCCGGAGCCTGTGCTCCACAGCGAGAGAGGCCACAACAATGAGAGGCCCGCGTACCGCAAAAAAAAAAAAAAAAAAAAGTGAAGACAACATCTAAGCTAAATTCACAAAATCACAGCTCTAATATTGAACATTAAAGGAATAAGCAATCACTGATAAAAACTAAAAGAAAAGATTTCCAGGCTGGAATAGAAGCGTACGCAAGCTGAGATTTTTAAAGCCAAACTTAATATCTACCAACTGTTTAAAAGGAAACAGGAAGTGCAAATACCTCATAATTCTGAGCCTGTCCTACTGGTGAAAGAGACTTGGGATTTTGTGCACTACTGAAATGTTTTTAGCTTAGTTGTTAATACAGGTCTACAAAGCAAGACTCACCAACATTCTGTTTCTTCATAGCTTCTTGATATGTCACAGTACAAACGTCCGAGGAAAGTATACCTGGAAAGAGATGGACAACAGTGACAAATTTATTTTTGGAAATGACAGATTCGATTAGCTGTATGCTCTGTAGTCACTGAGAGAGCACACAAATCTTTACAGAGGTGCTCTTTTCCTTTAGGAGTATGTGCTTATGAACTACAGTGAACATTCATCCTGAAATGACTGAAACGGAGAAAATATTAGGGAGTTGAAAGTTGAAGTTTGTTTCCTCTTGTCTGTTGGATCCTTTTGGGTCACTATTTAAGGGAGTCCAAGACCATCACAGAAAGCTAATAGCCTTTAGAACTCTCAGATCATACTGATATTACTGATGGGAGAGTTAAGCCAAATTGCATTCTCAAAATGGTTCTGGGAACACACCACTTCCAGTAATGGTCCTATCAGCCAGACCTAAAAGCAGAGGGAGCAGGGGATGCACTTAAAGGCAATTATCCATCAACATTGGAAAATACGGTTACTAGATTAAGAGAGTTGGGTTCTATGCAATATATCTTGATTGCAGCAAAGCAGTTGATACAACATTATTCAATTTACCAGCTAGATTAATGTAAATTGGTTTAGGCAGAAGTATAGTCAAATGAGCTACCAGCTATCCAGAGGGCCATAAATAATAGATAACAATAAACACATTTGTTTTACATGCTCCTAATTTAGTTATTTTCCCCCAGCGCTCTCCTTGAGTTCAGAACATGACAGTTATATAATATATGCCACCCTCCAGTTATCTTTTCTTAAGATCTTTTAGGAATCCCATCTGTTCCATAAAGTTGCAAGGACCAATTATACCATTTACCATCAACAACTCCCATTAGTCAGGGCTTCCTTCATTTATCCATATTCAGTTTTCAGCTTCCCCTTATATTTCTTTTTGAGGTCTGGACTTTCTCTTAATGTAAAATGTCAAGAGCAGAAGTGCAGGGCAGTGGAAATACCCTTTGCTTCCACACAAAAAAAGCTACTGACTGTGGCTTCTCTGGGGTGCTTTGGTGGAGATGACAATGACAGGAAAGTTCAGTATAGGCACTGCTTTTCTCAGCTAGGAGAATTTTCTGTAACTTTCAGGCAGTGGAACTGGCACAGTTTCTAAAAATATTGAATCATTGTTTATTATATTAGAAGGAAGACAAAACCCTTGATTTTATCATTTAAACTACTGAAAGTAAAGTTTAAAAAAAATTGGGCGGTTGAAATATACAAAAAAGTGTGGTGATTCTCAACAGACATGTCTTCCATGGTGCATAAGGCAGGTAGGGGGAGAAACATAAGAATCCCAAGAGAGTGGGAGGCGGGGGCAATTGTGGGGCTGGGAAGCTGAGGGTACCGCCCTCGCTGGAGGGGAAGCAAGAACATACTTATCTCCATCATATTCCCTCTTTCCATTCAATGCTGGTATCACACAATTGGCTGCCTTGGGAAAGTAATACGATGACATTCTTACATTTGTTTTAGAATGTTAGAACATTCATATTAGGGATTTACCAAATGTACTGTTTCTGCTTCCCTAAGTTCTCCGAAATGGCATATAATAAAAGATAGAGATTCCTGCCTCTTCTCTACCTGAGAGGGGAAAAGGCAAAATAATTGTGGCAGAAACCTTGAGAGAGAGGCGCTATTGCCATTGAGTTTTAAATGTAGCTGAGAGTGGGTACAGCACAGTAGAAAAACTTCACTTCCTCACTACTTTTTTTCCTTCAAAGCTTTATTCATACAAATAAATAACTGATAACTAACTACTGATGTGATTTTAGGCAAATTACTTAATCCTGAACAGTTTCCTCATCTGTAATACATTCTTTTAATTGCTGTATCACTCTGAATATAATTTGGCCAGGTGGGCTGTGTGTGTGTTTATGTTCTAAATACTTTCCCCCCTTTTGATTATAAAAATAAGCCATACTTATTATCTCAAAAATCTGAAGATATATAAAGTATACAAATAAAACTAATGAAAGTAATTCTGCTAATGTTCATACTTAGGTTACCTGTTTGTGTATATTATTGCCTTGATTTATGTTAATTTATTTTCATTGTTGCATTCTACTTTTATCATCTTTTTCTAACATTCAAACTTCCTTCCTTGGTTTCGTTTTCTAAAACAAATTATTTCATACTTTTACTCAGATTTCTTAGTTCTATAGTTCTGTTCTTAGTCTATAATCCCACTGGGACTACTCTCTCTTAGTTTTTATTTAAAGAGCTTCAATGTTTTAAATTTATTGATTAATCTTATCAATAATTCCCCCCTTTACCTTCATGGTTTTATCTTTGTCATCATTTCCTAGCCTTAAGAATTTAATTTTTCTTCTGGTTGGTTTTCTCTGTTTGCCTCTCCAGGTTCATTCTCTGCTATCCTCTGCCCCATTTTGTGCCCTGAGAGGAAGAAGATGGGGTGGTGGAGGAGAGAGTTCCCTTTTCACTTGGCCACACTGTTCCTTTCCCTGGGCTGACCCCCCCCTCCGTGGAGGGTGACCTTCACGGGTTCAGGAGACAAAATTTTTAAGACACTCCTTCCCCTTTCAAGTCTAGAAGTGGTCGTGGTCCCCACTTTTCACCAATCCCTCTGGTTCTCTTTCCATTTCTCTGTCATTGACCCTTCTTTAAACGTCTTCCAGTTAAACACTTGTAGAATACTATTCATTTCATGTTGATGTGGTGATAGAAACAATCTTTATCCCATTAATCTTTTTAAAAATGTTAAAAGGTTTTGATTTTTTGCATTGTAGTTAAATTCTCTTATGCTAAATAGTGACTGCTTTAGACAATGTTAAATCTTCTCATTTTACCATACATTATTCTTATCTCACTTTTAATTAGCTATACGTTAACACATTTTAACTTTTTCTTCTCTGATATTGTGCTTTATGTTCAGGTTTTATAATGACCTACAAAAAGCATGAGTACAGAGAGTGACAGCAACAGAGAGACCTCACACTGCAAACAGGAGGCTGGAGGACCTCTCCCTTAGTTCTCCCTATAGCCTTTTATCCAGTTTCCTCAATTGATTTCTAATCCCTTTTATAATTATTTCCCTAAAAAAATACTAACCCTGAGATGCACAGGGACCTACATATTAAGTCTCCATAGGGCAATTTATTCTCTTTATACAAGTTCTATACTTTCTAACACTATGTATTTTCCATACTATGCAGTCTTTGTATTGAAACCGCCTATTTCCATATCTGTGGTCTCTGACATGTAGAACCAGTGGTTTTGGCAAAGTGTATCATTGTGTTACAAACAAGCACAGCCTGACATGAACCTTTATCCTCCAGGACTAGAGGGAGGATAAAGAACTGCCAGGATGCACTGAAGCTCAGGAGGCTGGCTGGAGAGGGAGTAGCACTCGACATTCCAAGATATGAAATCAGCTGCAGAACAAGCTGAGCCTGGAAGAGCTGAAAATGGCTCACGTAGGGATTATGGTTCTTCATCTGCTGATTCTGGCAAGACAAGGTGGAAGGCTGCTTCAGAAGGACTGGAAGTGAACTCTACTGCTCACAGTGAGAGGTCCGGCGGAGTCCTACACCGGCCAGCCGAGTCACGGGGAGAAAGGGTTAGAACCCTTCAGATAGCTGACTGAGGAAAGTAGAAAGAATCAAAGAGAAGCCACCCACAGCTGGACGGACCTGTCCTTCTTCAAGAACTCATTACTTCAAAAATTTTAAAAAGCACCTCCCTGGAGCTTATTAAAAGAAAGATGAGGCGATTGACTAAAGAAAGCAAGACGAGATATTTAAAGAATCTGCTTTGTATTTTTCAGTAAAGTCACTGAACAATAATGACTAGAAACAAAATAAGAAACGCAAGAAAAGACAATGTGTTGATAAAGGATCCTTTTGGTTCCAGCCAGCCAAAAACGGGGTTAATAGAGAGACAGAGAGAGATGCTGGGGCAGCTCAGTGATACCAGGTCTGGGACGGAACCGCGCAGGAAGAGGACCCCGTGAGCTCTGCCCAGGCTGCTTCTCTCTTAATTCTGCCCTCTGCCCACCCCCCCGCCCCCACCCCGGTCCGTGCATCAGTTTCATTCTGCTCTCTCAGTGCAGGCAGACCAGGCCACGTGGCGTGGAAGGTGGCCAGAAGCACACACAGGGTTTACAGTTTAAAGGTCCACCTACCCAGATAGAGCCTAACTGGTCTCTTGCCCTCAGGGAAAAGGGACTGATTTGCCCCACTTTTCATCTGGCGCAAACCAGCCAACTCCTAGTGCAACCTCTTTGAAGGAGTAGGCAATTCATGGAAAGGAACAGGCCTGTGATACAATAGAGCCCACGAAAGATTATCGTCATATGGTCCTAAGGAAGGACATATGAAAAGATAGCTGAATGAGATCGGGAGAGAACAGGAAGGAATTTCAGTTATGATCCAAAATACAGTTATGATCCAAGCTTGAGTTTACTCTGAATAAATCAGAATAGACAAAAGAAATAAAAAGTAAGCAAAAAGATTTAACAATTCTTTTTAAGTCTTTTAAAATAATTGTTTTACTTTGTTTTCAGAAGTCCTCCCTTGCTGGTTTTCCTTAGTTTTTACATATCAGAACCTTCTGAGTTGAACAATTAGTTTATTTATTTCAACTTTTTCTTGTTTACTATTCAGAATATTTCAGGCTGTTAAAATTTGCTTGTATGGATGGATTTGGCCTCATCTCATAAATATTTGAAAAAAAATCCTCATTTGTTATTTGCTTAATATTATGTGATTTCAGATGAGGATATATTTAAAATTTCAAGATGTTTCTATTGAGAAATGCTTATTAATTCCTTGATATATTAAATTCTAGACAAAGACAGTGACCTGTACGAGATTCAGCTTTTCAGATTTAATTTTCATTGGGGTCTTAATATATCAGTTATATTTATTAATTCCAAGCATACAGCAGGTTTATAAGAGAAAGATCTAAATATGCATGTACTCTACCTTGTCTACTTATTCAAATTCTCTGAGCTTTGTTTTGGTTTTGTTTAGTTTTTCAGGGAGTGTTGGCCTTTTTTTTTCTAAACTCATCAAAGGCTGAAAGAGCTCTTTAAAAGACCTCTGCGACAATTGTAATTCTATTTTTCTTTATAGAGTCTGATGTAGTTATTTGCCTCATAAAGATCTATGACTGTTAATTTTCATGATGAATATTATCTTTTAGAGTTATTATGAAGATTAAATAACACAATGCTCACAAAGCACTTATTCAGTAATTGGTATATAGCAAATGCTCTATAAATGTTAACTCATTATCGTTTCCTAAATCAGTAATTTCTGCTTTTATCTTTATTAATTTCCAGCTCCTGTATTTTTCCTCTTTCTTAAATTGAATGGCTATTCCATTTGTTTTAAATCTTTCTTATTTCATAGTGAAATCCTTTAAAGCTGTGGATTTCCCTTTAGCTATATCCTGTGGGTTTTGCTGTAGAGTATTCTTATGCTTATTATCTCTAAATAACCAGAAATTTAACATTTTGTTCTATTTTATTTTAGTCCAGAGATGTTGCCATAAAATATGCATTGCAGGAATCGATTAAGATTTACTCTGTGACCAAATACATATCCATTTAAAAAAAATATTCCATGGGCATAAGAAAAAAATGACTTTTCTGAGTTTTTATGATGTAGACAGTTCATATATCACCTTATATTCTTTAAGTTCTTTATATGCTTCTATAATTTTGTCATCTTAATCACTGTACTCAATTTCTGTGAGATAAGTTTTATATTCTCTCCATCACCCCTTAGTTATATCTTGGCTACCTGTAGGACTCTTGAATTCTAGAAAGCCATAAACATTTTTTTTTACTCTGTTGCAGCTTCCTGAGTTGCAGCGGGAATATCTCTCCCTTTTCTGACTTATTATTGGTAAATCTTCTCACTATGTGGAAGTTTGAAAGATTTTCTTTTTATCCTTAGAGTTTCACAAAAATGTCCAGGTTATGAAGAATGTCTTTTGTTGTTGTTAATCTGGCCTGCTAATCAGGAGACTTGATCTAAAAACTCAAGTCAGAAAAATAGTCTATTATTTCTTTGACTATTTCTCTTTCCCCATCTGTTTCTTTATCTGTTTCTGAATTCTTGGGTTATTTGATCTCCTGGATCGATTCTTCCATTATGTTTATCTTTTTTCTCCTAATTACTACTCTTTGCTTTTTCACTCTTTATCTTAAGATAATTTCCAGTTCATTTACCGTATTATTAATGAGGCTTTCATCAGTATCCATTCTATGTTTTTACTGCCTCTGTTGAATTTCTAAATTAAACTTATTATAATTTTTACTAGCAAAAAATTCTTTATCATTCTAAGATTTCTTCTCTTTTTTTGTAGAACTTCTCCCTCAGATCTCATTGAATTATTTTTAGTTCTTTCCTGTTTCCTTCATTACATTACTGCCATAAAACTTTCCCCTATTTCAACGGGATCTATGTGTTCTAACTATTTCAATTTCAGTTCCATCCTTAAAAGTGTGGATTACTCTTAAATGTTTGGTCGTTTTTCATTTTCTGATTACCATTGATATTCACCAGGCCAATGAGGAACATCTTAGTTATTTATTTCTTCTGAACTCATTTAACTTTGTCTATAGGAAAGCCTGGTAGTGGAGGGTGAGCAGATGGGGAAATAAAAGTTACAAATCTGTTTCTTACTTAGAGGGCAGCACCTAGGGAGCCAGTGGGTTGTGGCACTTCTCAGGAAAGTTCAGCCTTAGAGAGTGATTGTCGTCCTGGTTTTATAAGAGTGCAACGATTCAGTATGGAAGAGTTATTCAAAAGAAGCCGTGTCAGCAGCATTGGAAAGTTTCTCCCTTGAGTCTGTATAACAAGTAAGCAAGACATCATAATATTTATTAAGAATTGCTCAGAATAGCTGGACCTCCTGAGGAATCCACTGGGTTAGTTGTCTTCACTCTAGAATTTACCAAGGCGTTAGATCACCATCTCTCTATGGAACACTCTGCAAACTGTGCAGCAGGTGGGCCTGAAGTTTTCTCACCTGTTCTGCATCACAGGAACCCAAAGGCTGCAGACTGCAACAATAGGTCAGTCTCCTTCCCTTCCAGGACCCATTAGCCAAATGGAATTATTACCTCCTTGGAGAGTTAAGAGGAGGAGAAATCAAGAAATCAAACACTGTATCAAGTCCTGTTTCCTCCCATCCCACCATAGTGTACTGGAAAAAATAGGATGATATGGTTGCATTATAATAAACTAGGACTAGCCTCAAAAGATAACTGGCTCTCTATTTCTAGGAATTTCTCTATGAAAATTCTCTATGAAATTCCCCTATGAAAGCAAACCTCTGGATCGACTCGTTCAAAGCCAGAGTCATAATTTTCTTGGATGTGCCCCCAACATTTAACTGGCCTCTTACTTAGCATCTCTAAGAAATAATGTAGCTTCACAGTTTTGGCAATGCAGACCGGATATGGACAGAGACATGGCTTTTGGGAAGAGGAAGGATGAGGGCCCCCTGGGTGATTAATAGCAATGTGTTATTTAGAGATTCACTCAGTTACCTTGAGCACAACTACTTTACTGAAGGGTCTACCATAAAGTTATACTTCAATAGATGCTCAAAGGATATCTTTCTGAAAAAAAAAATCTGCAGCCACAGTGAGTCCAAATGTTAGTCGATGCCTCATCTATGGCTTCCCACTAGAGTTTGGTGCCCCCTGGGAATTTCTCCCAGGGGGCCAAATCTCTCTTACAGCAGCTAAGACTCAATGGAAACAACCCTCTTGAGATGTTTTACTGTCCTTTCTGAAAGGCTTTCAAGGCTGGCACGGTAGACGGCAAAATGGTGGAGCTGTACGATGGACCAGATGTTGCCCCTCTTCTTTGTTACACACTGCCACCTCTCCTCTCTCACCGAACCAGCCAAAGGTCTACAATTTGCCTGTTTTCTGCTCATACTGGGTGCCAATTTCCCACTTTTTACACTAAATGTGAGTATCACTGTCACTGCTATCTGCCGGCGGGTGGAAACTTCACCCACCCAAGATGAATCTTGGTCCTAGGTTCCACATTCCACAAACACGTAACTGATGGCCAGATGGGAAAGAAGTCCTCCTTTCCTGTCACCCTGCCCCTCTGCCCCCGCCAATCGTATAGTCAACTTGGCAATAAATGCTGCCCTTCTCTTCATTGCTTGTTAATGAAGGGGAATTGGGGATTAGAGTCTGTCTTTAAACCCAGTTCCCTGTGGTCAACCTGCAGCCACCTCCCCAGTCTCCCCTCATTAACAAGCAGTGAAGAGAAGGACACCATTTATTGCCAAGTCGACTGTAGGATTTGGTCCTGTTCACTTCTGATTCCCACAGACTTCCCTCCCTACGTTCCTGGGAATTGGGCTGAGAGCGTCTCCCCTTCGCCTCTTCCAGAACATCCTGGCAGTATTCCATCCTCCTTGCGCAAAAGGTCAAGAAATGTGAAGGATATGAGCTTTGACCTGACTTATAAGCTAATAAGTTAGCCTGCCGCCGTTTCATGGATGCTGGAAAAAGATACAGTTCTCCCGAGTCACAGACAAAGGACTTCATTGCTCAAGAAAATAGCAGGAGCCCCAAAATCAATGTTTGCTCTTGTTTCCTGAGCCCCCAGTCCTCCGGGGAAACTCAAAGAGAGCCAGGAGATACACACAATGGGCTGCGTTACAGGGGAGGAATCTGTGCTTAAGGCATGTGCTCCAGAGGAAGACGCTCTCTCTAACCCCCAAGGCTGTTCTTCACCCAGACATCCCTAGAAAGATACTCTGCAACCTAGGTGGCAGGTACTTCTACTCTCAAGGTATACAGAAATGCAAGAAGCCACAGATCATTTTCTCCCCAAAAGGAATTGATCAAGAAGGATTGTCCTAACGAACACTTTGTGATACTTTCAAAATATAAATCAGCTCATGTTACTTCCTTGCTCCCATGACTACCAGTCATGCTTACGAACAAAATCCAAACTCTTAACCGTGACCCCCAAGGCCTGACATTCCCTGGCCCTGGCTGTGTCTCAGATGCCATCTTTCTGAATCCAGCACTCTGTTCCCCTTGCAGTACCTGGACACCAAAGCACTCTTCCATCTTGATGTCTGCTGTTGCTGGATTTGTACATGGCTCTGGCCTTCCCTCACTGAGGTCACTGTTCAGATGTAACCTCCTTGGAGAAGACTTACTTGAGTACTCTGAAGTTAAACCCCACTTGCTCTAATCCTTCCCCTCATTATTTTTTTTCAGCACACTTACCTCCACCTGCCAAATCCAGGTCCATTAGCTTATTTCTTTGTTATCATCTCCCCCTCTAGACTGTAACCTCTCTGAAGCTGGGGACTTCGGCTAGTATGTCCCCTGACTTAGATCAGAGCCTGCCAGCCACTTGACAGTCCCTCGGTTAATATCTGTTAAATGAAATATGATATTTTCAACTGCTTCTTTCTTCATTAAAAGGACTGCTCATTTGCTTACTCTTTATAAGCCAATATATAGTGAATCAGGCCTGACATACCCAGAAGCAGAGACATTTACAAAGATTGATTCCTTGTGAAAAATGTTACTTTCAGTTTCCCAGAGTGTGTGTTTATTCCTGCAGATAGCCAGTCGACAATGAAGCTCAGAGTACATGTCTGGACTACTGCAATCACGCCCTAGCTGGTCTCTCCCAACTTTCATTCTTGCTACTTGACAACACACTCTCCCTAGAGCATTAAGAGTAATCTTATTGCCATAAAATTTGCATCACATCACGGCCCTCTTTCAAAATCTTCAATGCATCCCATCGCATTTAGAACAGTATCTAAAGTCTTAATGATGAGCTTCTAAGTTATATCCTAGCACCTAGCTGTCAAACAGACAGGGTTTAGGGTTGACAAAGCAGCTGGAAATTTAGGAGCGAAATCCTGGAAATGAGAAAGTTGCAGAAGGGATGACTCACGGAACCTGAGCATAAACTCCCTCAAATTCCTGGATAACTGCATCTACACATATGTGGGGATTACTGCAGGGGGCTCGGGAAACAGCAGGCAGAAACAGGAGAGGAGTCTGTCTTGGAAAGACAAAGTACACTGGGTGAATCTGGGAGTTGACGGCCCCTTCAGACTTCAAGACAGGAGATTACTAGTCACACAATGAGCCATAAGCGCAAATATATTACTAATAAAAAAATAAGCAGAAACTCACAGACAAAAAGGGAGAAATAGTTAACTCCACAATTATAATTGAAGATTTTAACACCCTTCTCTTAGTAGTTGACAGAACAACCCTATAAAAAATTAGTAAGGATGTAGAAGATCTAAATGACCAACCATTACCAAATGGACAGTCATAGAACATCACACTTAATGACTAAAAAATACACAGTTTTTTTCAAGTGAATGTGGAATGCTCCCCAAGTTAGATCACATCCTGGGCAACAAAATAATTTCCAAATTGATTTTAAAAGATGTAAATTTGCAGAGAATGTCCCCTGATGATGAAGGAATTAACTTAGAAAGCAATAACAATGCCCTACCTAGAAAGACACAAAATATTTACAAATTAAGTGGCCCACTTTTAAATAATTCCTGGGGCAAAAAAGATATCACAAAGGAAAAAATATATATTTTGAACAAAATAATAAGGGAAATGTAGCATATTAAAATTGTGGGATGTGGGGGCTTCCCTGGTGGCGCAGTGATTGAGAGTCAGCCTGCCGATGCAGGGGACGCAGGATCGTGCCCCGGTCCGGGAAGATCCCACATGCCGCGGAGCGGCTGGGCCCGTGAGCGATGGCCGCTGAGCCTGCGCGTCCGGAGCCTGTGCTCCGCAACGGGAGAGGCCACAACAGTGAGAGGCCCGCGTACCGCAAAAAAAAAAAAAGAAAAATTGTGGGATGTGGCAAAAGCAGTGTTTCGAGGAACTACATGATTATAAATGCTAATATTAAAATTTTCCTAAGGTCTCCATCTCCTACAATTGAAGCACAAATTCCCAAGTCTGTGGGGTGACACGTTAGGCTCTCATGCCCTGGCTCTGTCTCAGACATCTGATCCTTCTCGGCCTCTCTTAATAGAAGCCTTATGACTCCTTCTTAACGCCATACCTTTGCAGCATTCTTGGTGGCTATCCTCTGCGTAGAAAGCCCTCCTGATTCTCTTATTTCTGAAACTTTTCTTGCAAAATTCAGCCCAGGCAATGTCTCATCCATGACCCCTCAGGCTGAGCAAAGGTCCTCTATTCCTTTATTTTCTGCTTCAAATACAGCAGCAGAAAACTTTTTGTTTCCTTTTGCTCTGTTCGGGGTGGGGCGAGGTAAACACCCCAAATTTATTAGAGAATTAGTCTTCCTGACGTTATTTTTATATGTCCTCATCACCCTTTCCATTCATCTTTGGCTATACACCTAGTTGGGTTTCTTTTCAATGTTTATGCTTATATTAAAATTTGTTGAGGTCATGTATTATTACACATTGTAATCCTAACCTATTTATACCTCCCTTTTTATTCCTCATCAACTAGAATTGCATTTATGGGGCCTTCATAACTTCTCAAACATTTTAGACTCTCTTCCAGAAATTCATGTTTGGGGGTCAAATTTATTTTTTCTCTGAATGCTTTTGAACTCTGCTCTTCTGGCTCTCTGGGTACCAAATGTAACCATCTCCATATTTTCACTTGCTGGCTGTCAAGGACTCTAAGATGAACTTACTGTTTGTTTTTTTTCTGGGATTTTAACATTTCTTTTTTGATAACCAAGCAGGTTTTTCATATTGGTAAGAACTGCTGCAGAAGTTTGTTTCTACTGGTTTTTTATTCTAATTTCTGGGAGGTGCAAATGATACCAAAAGCAACTTAACTTACAAGTTCATTAATATCAAGAGCTACACTGAGACATGGATTCCAAGCAGGCCCCTGTTTGGTATTCCTCAAATTAACATTTGCTAATTATTTGTTCAGTATTTACTTGGTTGGGAGTGGGGTGAATAAATTGATTTTATATAAAAAATGTTTCAATCTTTATATTCAAAGTTATGTATTAAATGTGCCATTTATAAGCTATATTTTTTTAACTTTTAATTTGGAAATAATTTCAAACTTAAAGTTGCAAGAAAAAGAATCATATAGAGAATGCCTGGATAGCCTTTACCCAGGTTCACCTATTCTTAACTTTTAGCCTCATTTGCTTTATTATTTGTTATCTGTCAATCTATCATCTATCTGTATCATCTATCATTTAATACCTCTAATCTGCCAATCTAATCTGTCCATCATCTATTTACATATTTTTCTGAGCCATTTGAGAGCATATTTCATGTATTATGGCCCTTTACCCCTAATACTTTAGGTGTGTTTTTTAAAAAAGAATAAGGATATTCATTTATGTAACCACGTTCTGTAATGTATTTAACTGTTATCTAATTCCTCAGCTGTATTCCAACCTGTCGATTGACCTAATAATTTCCCATATAACATTATTTTTCCTCTAGCAAAGGATCACTCTAGGATCTAGTATAGCATTTAGTTCTCACGTTTCTTTAACCTCCTTTGACCTGGAACATTTCCACAGCTTTTCTTTATCTTTTAACAACATTGACATTTTTGAAGTATAATCCCCCATTTAAAAAACAGAGCACTCTTCATTTTTTATTTGTCTACTGTTTCTTCATTATTCGATTGAAGTTATACAGTCTCAGCTGAAATATCACATAGAGGAAGCTATATCCTTCTCAAGACATCATGCCCATCTGCCTCTCATTGGTGGCGTTAACTTTGATGACCCTATCAGGGTGTTGTCTCATTTCTCCATTGTATAGCTATTATTATTTTTTTTTTTGAAATGGGACAGTTTTTTAATGAGGTTCTTTGTAAGACATTCAGAACACGACTTTGTGAGGATAAATTCCGTTTGCGAGAGCAAACACAGAGCAGAGGTAGCCCTGGAGCTGAGAACAGCTTTGATTTTTTGCAGAATTTGTGAGTCCACAGCTTTCTGATGAACCTTGAGCTGCTCTGTAATCTCGTATTTCTCTCTCTCTGTGTCGAAGATCTCACCTGCCTGGTGCCTGGGCTTACGCAGCTTCTATTTGAAGTAAGCGTCAGTGAGCTGTTCTGGGATTTTCACACCACTGATATCAATTTTGGTGGAAGTGGCAAGGACAAATTTCTAGTGTGTTCTCCGCAGAGGAACTCGACTGAGGGACAGAGGCCCAGTCATAAGTAGCAAACCACTGCTCAGCTGCTTCAGGAAAATGACCCTCTTGCCTCTGTGGTGCTCAGAGAGGCAGATCAGAATAGTCCCAGGAGTGATGCGAGCGCGCAGTTTTCTCACGTGCTTACTGAAGGGTTTTTTGCTGTGACTCAACAGCTTTCGAGGCACATCTTCAGTAGGATAATATCTAGGCATTTTGCGAAGTTTAACCACCCGGGTACCACCATTCTTGTCACCACCAACTGGTTTTGTGACAGTAGCAAGAACCTTCACTTTTTTCTTCTTTTCCACCTTGGATTTAGCTGCTGAATACCTCCTCTTGTACAAGGCCGTTCCGGAATACATAACCGATAGGGAATATCTGCCAATTCCTCTGACCAGGACAGGGTTTTGGCAGCAGCGGGGCTTCCCCTGCTTCACCTTGTTAACCTTGCCACCACCATCAGCCTTCTTGGCTTCAGGTTTTTTCTCCTTAGTATCTGGCTTCTCAGCATTTTCACCCGCCATCTACCAATACATATATTTTTAAAAAGGCATTTCACCAATTATCTCATAGCTATACAGCGATAGGCCTACCAGACTACAAGTTCTCATCCTCTTTCTACATCCTTTTCATCCCTCCCACTATAAGATATAGGCCTTCCTCCAAATCGCCACACATCTGCAGCAACATTCATAGTTAACTTTTGGGTTGTCTCCCCAATACAGTATAACCTTCTTGACGATTTGAATATATCTCACAACTATTATTTGTTTGCTACATATATTTAGTGGTCACAAGTCCCTATTCCATTATTTCTGTTTTTGCGAATTAGAAATCCTAGACTTAGCTTTAACAATCTCCCCAGCCAGGGAGCAGTGAGGCTGGAACTTGAAACCATTTGCTTTCAGGACTTTTGCTCTTATCAGACTGTCTCATTCAAGAAATTCGGTTTAGGAGGGGAAGACACACACACACACACACACACACACACACACACACACACACACACACA